>NC_136072.1:309445427-309817927 GCF_964261635.1 Lissotriton helveticus | reverse complement strand
ATTTGCAGTTCAGGGACTTGGTGATGGGGCTTTCCTGGTCACTGAAAGGAGTTTTGTATGTAATTTTGTTGCTGGCATGCTGGCATGCCTTACATACTTTGCATTTGAAAAAGCCCTTTCTTTGAGTCAGCCACAAGCTTTTACTGGGACCACTAGGATCATTCTGGACCAGGATATCTTTCATGGACACTGCCCTGCTACAGGTGATTGCTGGTCTTCTTGGGAGCAGATGACCAATCGTGGGGTCACTTAAAACTAGGAGTCAGTTTTTGGTTATAAGTTTTCTGACCTGTTTTTCATGTTTATTGAATTTTAAGATGAATCTAAAATTCTCCCCTTCATTTTGTTTACTTATGTCCTTTGTTGATTTACAGTTTCCAACAGTATCTTTTCTGAGGAGGGTTTCCCTTAATTTGGACCTACTCTTTTGGATGGCTGCGTCAATGCAGTGTGTGGTGTATCCCCTTTCCTGAAATCTCAGCTTGCTGATTTCTTGTGCTGTAACAAGATCGAACGAAACCAAGCCTCGATCAGGTGAAAATGGAGGTGACTTCTCATGAGCAGGATGAACTGGTGAACACAATGGCGGCCATAAAACTCACCACAGAGACTTTCTCGATAAGCTGGACAACATTGAGAACCGGTCTTGGAGAAATAACATCTGGCTACAAAGTATCCTGAAGGTAGTGCCAAACAGTGATCTTGCCGAATATGTACAAGCCCTATTCCTACATCTACTTCAAAGCCCATCAGGTGACCCCCACCCAAACTCCCCAAGGCTCACATTGCACGCCAGATGTCCTCACCACAGTACATTTTTTCTCTGAGAAGGAGGCAGGTAACAGGGCTGCTACACAAGAACCCATACAGTTCCGTGGTGCAACAATTTACCTCTATCATGATGTTTTTGAGCTCACATTGGCATGGTGTAGAGACTTTGCCCCTCAAACGTCCCACCTAGGCAGCCAAAATATCACGTACCGCTTGGACCACCCCTTTAACCTACATTTCACTCATATGGCACATGGTCACAGAGTTGACGGAGGGGGAAAAATACTTGGCCTACCAACCACAACCAACTCAGCCGCTGGACAGGAGTACCTGCATAGGTGGGACGACAGAGGAGAGTGGGACACCCCCCAACACAGGCAGAATCCGGAGGGAACAGAACCAACAGATGCCTCAGAGCTCAGGAACCTTAACAATTAACCTCAGAGGATGAATGACTCCACGTATGCTGCACGTATCCACATTAATTGCCCTTCAAGAGGAGGGCGACCAGCCGTGGACTCACATGGCCCCTCTGGCTTTGACAGGTGACCCTTTGCCCATGTAATAACTGCTAATGCTGCTAGGCTTCCTGCAAACCCAGCAGCCACTTTCTTTACTGGCCCCCCAGTGACTTATGCCACACGTAAACTTCAAACCCTCAGCCTACCTTTGCTGCAATGAGAACTTTGCTTTGAGCTCTTGAGGAGGATCCCTCCTATCTACATGGAGCCAGATCCCGTGCGTACAGCGACTGGAGCCAGGAGGCCGGCAGTGTAAAACTTTTGTTTAGTTCTACTGTTTGTTATATACCACTGTTCTTTCCTATTTGTTTTCTCGTTGTTCTAGAACCGATTGCAGAATGATTACTCTTCACTGCACAATCAGTTACAACCTAGACAGTACACACAGAATGCCACCAAATGCTACCTTACCTTCCGCTTTAACATGGACCGTACAGTACATTCCAGAAAAACTTACTTGCTTGAAACAGGTCTTTGTTCTTTAATAGAGGTTCCACTGCCATGGCGGACTTCATCCCCGAATGACTAACACCGCAATTGTCACTTTAAATGTACATGGCCCCAATTTCCCTGTTAAGCGTAGAGATTTATTTCAGTTGCTGAAGACCAAGAAGATAGACACAGTTCTCCTCCAGGAAACTCAATTACGCCGCAAAGATGTTTCTAGGCTGGAGTTGCAATGGTCCCCTCCCCCCCACCCCCCACCCCAGTTCCATGCAGTCGCTGCTTCTAAGACAAAGAGGGTGATTATCCTGCTGCATTATGACTTTTATTGGAATCAAAATATCAAGACAGGGAAGGGAGACTCCCTTATGATACATACCATATAAGGCCCCAAAGAGGTTAAAGACTCCTTTTACACAACTGCCATGCCTAAAACTGCTCATGTGTCCAGAGGCCACATTATTGTTGGGAGCAACTTCAATTCAGTCCTCCATCATGACCTATATAGGTCTCCCCCACGCCCCATACAGAAAGGACAAACACCACCTTCTCTTACTACTGGCATGACAAGCCTTAACCATAAAACATTATAAATATATATATATAAATAAAAGATTTGGAGGCATCAGCATCAAGGGGACAGAGATTTGAATTGTTACTACATTGTTCCTAGGTGATACACATGCATCAAAATGTTCCTATCCTCTCCAGTTTTCACTCCCAGATAATCTCCCCGGACATTGGTGCCAAATTCTGAACTGATCACTCAGCAGTCTGGTTGTGCCTCAACACCATCCTCCCCCCCCCCGCCCCCCCACCCCCGAAGGCCCTGGCTCCTTATTGAGCTGGCATTCCAGGACTCTACCTTAAGAGACCGCATAGAAGAAGCAATCAGACACTATCTCCAGGAGTGGTAGTGTGGACATGGGACAGAGCATGCTGTGGGACGCTTCCAAAGTGATCATTCGGGGAAAACGTCTCCCATAATACTTCCTACAAGAGATGAAATAGCCAACATAAGGCTTACTAAGAAAGGGAATTGAATCGTTTAGGAACTCTCCACAAAACAAGATAACTCCCTCTGCCCTTCCGGCAGCTTCATAAGGAGCAGGGTGAGTTGAAACATCTGTTAATGTGAACGACGCAAAAAAAATGATGTACCTGAAGTGCACTTACTATGAGGAAAGGGACTGATTATTAGCATATAAACTTAAGCAAACGTGCACCAGGACCATATCTGTAGAATTCGCAACAATAACAGCTCAATATATGCGGCCGCTGCGGATATTCAACGCTCTTTCAAAGAGATAATCTTTCCTCTGATGTGCAAGACTCATATCTTGCCGCGTACACCTACCCTATGAGACCAAAGGGCTTCTTGCCACAAAAAAAATGCAATTGCGGCTTAAGTAGTAAAGTAGGCAATCTGTGGATTACAGGGCAACAAAGTGCCAGGAACAGGTGGCTTCCCAACCTCCTTTTTACAAGACCTTTGCCACACTCCTAGCCATACCTTTAGCGGCTGTTTACAATTATATTATCAAACGTGGCACACTCATTGATATGATGCTGGTGTCACATATCTCCCTATTAATAAAACCAAAAAAAATTGCCTTGCTGATCACCAATGCAAAAATCTTTGCTACCATCATAGTCTCAAGGTTGCACTCGATCTGGAACACCTTCATCTCCCCACAACAACCTGGGTTTATTTTCAACCGTCATGCTACAGATAACACACGACTGGCTGCTTCTTTTATCGATGTGGCCAAGAGGACCAGGACCGGGACCTCAAAGGTCAGGCTTTACCTTAATGCTGAAAAAACTTTTGATTGGGTCAATTGGAGTGTTGTCCTTGCTGCTTCCCAAGATGTGAGGCAACAGACAAGGCTCCCCAATCTCACCACAGTTGTTTACTCTATCCATGGACCCCTTTGTCCATGGACCCCTTTGTCCAGAAAGAACAAGTGTTGTGTAGTGTCCACTAATCAGTAGAAACTGCAAATTTGTGGACAACATAAACTTTGGGATGGTACCAGACTGGTTCTGTGTACCCCCTGCAGTATATATTGTCCCATAGACCAGCTAGCTCACAGTGCCACCATAAGCTCTCCTAACCTAGATGGAGAGTGAACAGTTCTGGCAACCACTAAACATGACAACCCTGTTATCTCAGGAACAGTGGTAACAGACCTAGAACCTTTCGCTCATACACGTGTGCTCACTTTTGCTCCGATAAATATACAAATAATACACAAACTGATGTTTCCAATGTTTACTGAACCAAAGTGTTTCTTGTATAGAATATATGTGCAGCAATGATCAATAGACAGTAGAAGATAAAAGTTATAATACGCGTCCGGACAGTGAACAAAACAAAATGGTTCACCATCGTGCTGAGACAGTGTGTATATATATACAAGCATATGAAATTATATACAAATCTGGCATACTACTACTATGCAGACCCTAACCTACGTGTCTAGAGTGTATGTGTAGCCAAGAAACACCTTAATGGATGATCTAACCCTATTACCTGGTGAGTAAGAATGTAGGACTCCATCTTGAACATGAACTGCACACCCCTCACAGAATTTTCAGTCAGCTGCTGGCTGAAAGCTTCAGCATGTAGAGACCCCTTAAAGTCAGCACCTGTGCCTCCTCGGACTATACCTAGAAACAGATGTTTATATATAGGAAAAGGCATCCTTGCTGTGGGCCGAGACTGTGACCCTATAGACGTAAATAACAAACATTTGCACAACGTACGTGTAGACCTTGTACACAACGCCAAGGCAACATGATAGTGTTCTTGTGAAGTTGATATGTGTAAGCAAGGTCAGTGTTACCAGGAAACTAACCCAAAGGGCTACAAATGCAAATGTGTCAAAAGTTAGTGTCAAAAGTGAAGGCAACTTTAGTAAAGATCTGTTAAATGTAAAAATTGCAAAGTTTCCTACTAGGATACATGATACAAGCTAATTCCGATATTAAGGGTATGAGAGTAGGCATCAAAGAAATCAAATTGGCTTTGTATGTCAATGATATGCTCTCCTTTTTTAACAAATCCTTCCTCATCCATTCCAGCTCAGGAGGAACTAGAACGCGTTCAAGAAGCATCAGGCCTTGCATTGAATTACATAAAATCCTTCAGCCTGGGGTTGTCCACCCCTGGCACGGACATACACAATGTGCTCACACAACGGCTTTAGAAGCGCCATTACATATCTGGGAGTGCAACTTACAAACTCAATTACAAAACTGTACCAATACAATGTCCCTCCCCTCCTAGACACACTATATAAGTACTTATACTGCTGGGGGAGACAGGAAATTCATGGCTAGGCAGGGTGACCACCATGAAAATGAATTTCCTTCCACGACTACTTATCTAGAGAAATTACTTCTCCTTAAATTCCCCCATGGTGATCTTTGACCAGGTCCAAAAGACCTGCTGTGGCTTCCACGGTGTGGGTGGCATACCAATTTCCAACTGCTTTCCGTTACCCATACATTGCTAGAGTACTGGCAGCTTATAACTCGGATAAAGGCATCCACTTTGCCCACATCAACAATGACTCCAATTATTCATAACCTGGACTTTAAACCAGGAATGGAGAACCAGGGTTTCACTCCCTGGAATGAAGGGGTCCTTCCCTACCTTGAGTGACCCTTACTGCAATGGGAAGCTTTGTCTCCTAGACGACCAACAGACAGACTGCGATTTACATAGGGAGGATAAGTATTGCCTCACACAATTGCTCCACTGGGCAGGAATCTGGTAGGTTAAGGACAAAGCTAGCAGAGACGAAATGACTCTAGACCAACTATTTTTGTATAAAATCACACATAAGGGTGTTACTCTGATACAAAGGGCAATGCCTAACCCTGGCGCTAACTCAAAACATAGCTACACAATGGCATGGAAAGATGATTTGAGTCTGGAAATCCCCCAAACAAATTTGGGAGTGGGTATGAGGTCATGTGGCTAAATCAACCTCATGTACTACACAAAGATAAAGCCTATAAACTACTTACTAGATGGTATCTCTCCAACATGCCTACGAGCAATGTTTGGAAGCCCGGACATGTGATGGAAGGGTTGTGGGGACATGTGGCGGTCTTGTGACTATGTACACAGGAATACTGCACTGACATACTCTCACATTCGCACCATTTTGGGTGTCTTTCTCCCCATGGCCCCCTTAGTTGTTCTACTTGGTGATCCTGGCTTAAATAGCATCTTTCACTTAGCAACACCGAATGGAAAACGAATCATGCAGCTGAGCTTCTTGACCATGTTTAATTCTGGAAGAAGCCAACTATTCCGCCTGAGCATATTTGGTGGGGGTAGTTATGGAATATTTAGGCTATGGAAAACTAACTGCATTAGTGCGTGATCAGGTAGACAAGTTCACAAAAATCTGGCTTCCCTTTCAGAAGTACAATCAACAACACCACGCTATGGACGAGACTCTTGCGCCAATATGTAGGTCAGACCTACATAGAACAAATTCACCGTATGCAGACTCCTCTGACCATAGCACTCATGAAAACACAGTTGACTTTGTGAATCAGAATATTTTTCCAGATAGCTATTTATCTGCCTCCTGCTCATTATTTATTGCAATCTGAATTGAACAGTGAAAATTTTAAATGAAGTTGTAAACCAAAATATATAAATTAAAACGAGGGACTTAGTGGGGCTTTGCCCCAGCTGAATTGACCCTCCCAACAAGAATATTGATCTTGACCTCTGAGGTGGAGGTCAAGGACTTGGTCTGCCCTGCGCGTGAAGATAACGAAGGATGCTCTCCTCAGTGGCCTGACCACAGGGTGAGAGAAGCCCTGGCTCAGATGGTGTCAAGACCACTAGCCTCTTGCAGAACGTTGTAACAATTCTCCTCAGGGCATGGCTGGCCAATGTTATCAAAAGCATCATAATTGTTACCTGAATATGTGCTCAACAAGAAATGCAGAGTAGGTGTTATCCATTGTGATGGCTCGGGTGGAGGTAGTGGTGCCTCGAGAGAGGTCTGGCACAGCCTTAAAAGAGGTAGCACCCGAGCTATCCCAGAGTCAGAGATTACAACAGGTACCTCGTCCTCCGACATCGATGAAGTTGGCATCAGCTTTGAAATTCCAGAAGCTGGTGTGGATCTTGGTGCCGAAGTGGAGTCGGAACGTGATGAGCTCCACGAGACCAACCAGCAAAAAGGGCTAATCTGCCAGCGGTATTCCGGATGGTGGGTCCCGCGACTCTGTGCGGCCCGAAGGCACACCAGAGGGTGTCGGCAAGCATCTGAAGAGTCAGAGCAGAGTCTCACAGAACTCTTAGATCTGTTCTGTCATGGCACATAGCTCCGGAAATTCAAGATGTGCCAGAGCAAGTTGCAGGATAACCTCTGAAGTTGAAAGACTTCGGGGACAAGATTGAGATGTATGGTGAATCCCCTGTGCCTTCTCAGGAGAGCATGAGTGGAGGGCAGAGTCCTGCTGAGAATTCTAATGTTTAGTCTTGCCTGATGACTATGATCGAGATGAACACCGACCCCTGGAACAACTCCTGAATATGGAAGGCCACCAGGACTGAACTTTAAACATGGACTGAACTTGAAACTTGGAGCAGTTTTGTCGCAGAATATACGGGTGCATGGTGATATAAAGTTTCACCTTGCAATCTCAGATGGTCATCAACACACAATCACTGGAGGCCTTAAGAGTCGGGACTCGACCCCAGGCACCACAGGCAACCCCGATGTGGGTCTGCCACAGAAATTTGTTTGCAACTGTCCTTACAACGTTTAAAACCCATAGTTTTGAGAGATGACATTTCCCTTACATACTGTTTTCCCATTTTGAAGACTTAAAGGGAGTCTCAAAGAGACGATCAGGAGCTCTGGCTAAGTCAGGTAATGCAGTTAGAAAGGCACTGACGTCAGTGGGTGGAGACTATGTAGACTCCACACATTTCCAGAGCGGAGCGGTGTCAGTGCAGAGCGGCACGGTACCAACTACTGGCGGTCAGAGGTACGGTTGAAATGTATCCGGTTCAAGTCGGACACCTGGGGAATAATCGAAAGGTGAAGAATTTGCTGCTATAAGTATCCATCATAAATTGGATTTATACAGAACTTACCACCCCTTACGAGGCATTAAAGCCACCAGGAGTCACTATGCCCAAAGCATAGAAATTGCAAGGGCGCCTCGCCTGTGTTGGGTGTAAAGATCTTCTACGCAAGGTGGAAAATGGTAAATATAATTTCAGGATGCCACCGGGACAACTGGAATGTTTACAATCTGTACATAACTGCAACAATTTCCAAAACCAGCAGTAGTGATTTACAGACTGCAGAGGTCAATTTGCCCAACAATTCTTAGCCTATATTGCTCACTCTTAAAGCTCTGACTGCCCACAAGACATTTTTGAAACAAAGAGAGGAGTATCCCCTGCAGATTATAAGATCAATAGTCTGGAGGGTAGACTTAATGGCAAAAAGGAAAAAAGTCTCCTTTTACTTAAAACCCCTCACTCACCAGCCTGGCGGTGACATGCTTCATCATCGGGGTCCACCCTGGTGGCCTAGCGTCACCAGGGTGTGCTTCGACACCTGAACTACAGTGGAGCGGGTTGTGACTGTAAGTGCAAAAAAAGGAATTATGTTAAAAATTGTCCTGGTTTAACTCAAAAATGACTTTATTATGGAGTAACTGAACAATGTTAAAAATAATGATAGTGAGATGGAAGTCGGCAAGTTACGACCGACTCATCTCTATATGTGTTGGTGTGTATTGGTCGACATGTTTCTACCAAAGGGTATAGAGACATAGAAAGTCTCTATACCAACATTCCACAAGATGCGACAATTGAGGTACTGAGACAAACACTTGACAACTGTGAGTGGAACTATCGCACTCCCAAGGAATTCATTGTCAATTGCGCAATCCTGGCTCTAAAAAGGAACTTCTTCGAATAGCAGGGCACCCTGTACCTCCAAACAGGGGGGACTTCCATGGGCAGTGTTTTTGCCCCCAGTGTAGCGGGGCTCTACGTCTACGACTTCGAGAAGAAATTCGTCCTGTCAGTGAACAATCCCTTTGGCACTCACATCAAATTCTGGCGGCGATATATAGACGATGTCTTCACCATATGGCAAGGACCACGAGAGACACTAATGTCATTCATCACCTGGCTGAACAACTGTGATCCTAACTTACGATTCACACATAACATAGACATAAACAAGATGGTCTTCCTAGATATAGAAATCCAAAAAGAAAATGAGAGCTTGATAACCAAAACACATTTCAAGCCAACCGCGAAAAACAATCTCCTGAGATTTGACAGTTTCCATCCCCGCCCCCTCAGGGAAAACTTGCCCTATGGACAGTACTTACGACTTAGAAGAACTGCAGCAAAATATCTGATTATTAGAAACAGGCGCAAGATCTTACTACCAAACTCACCAATCGAGGCTACCCCCAGACGATCATCAACAGATGTCAGAAACGAGCAAGGAACCAACCGCGAGAAGCTCTACTCGAGGACACACCAAGAAATATGGAAAACATTCCACTCACATGTGTCACAACATACAATGCAGTATCAAACCAAGTGAGCAAAAGCATACGAAAACACTGGTCTATACTCTGCACTGGAAAATACAATTGGGAAAAACCTCATTTCTCGTACAAAAAGGCGCGCAGCCTAAAAGACAGCTTGGTCAACACTCGGCCAAAGACTACTGCTAATGACATGAACCCTACTATCACTGCAATATGGGGTCTCCCACCAGTAACTGGACACTCCAGATGCGGGGATTGTAGCGTCTGCCACCTCACTGCCAACACTAAAACCCTGGATCTTGAACCAGGGAAAACATGGGAACAGAGATCACACACAAACTGTAACAGTTCCAATGTTATATACTTGATCAGATGCACCTGTGGAACTCCTTACATAGGAATGACAACCCGGAAAGTAAAACTGCGCATATCAGAACATCGAAGCACAGTGAGATGCAAGAAGAATAACACCAGACTCACAGACCATTTTTTGACAGCACACCATACCCCCAATGACATGCGATGGACTGTCATTGAACAAATCCAACCAGGTCCCAACGTCCAGGCACGACTGTTTGAGAAGGAACAGCGTTGGATCTACAGACTTTCCAGCCACAAGACGGGCCTTAACGATAACATTCCATGGGCCACCGTCCTAAAATAACCAGCTATCTGTCACTAGCTCTCAGTGCTCCAAAGTCCGCAAATCTCTTCCCACCTTTTTACTTATAATGACCCTGATATAGGCTCAAAATCCTAAGACTCTATGTCTGCTTAGTAACTCTACAACCAAGCAGAGAGACGTACTACACCCTCTCTCCCCAGTAATATGCGCTAAGCCACTGCCCCAGACCATCGTGCCTACTCCTCAACGGGCACTGCCTGCCAGCACGTTCTTTTCTTCTCCCCAGACAGAGCAGGGCGGCTACTTCATTTTGGTATCCCCCCAGTCTAACACTCCGTGTCCGTGTGTGTTATGCATCTATTTAGTAATATCCTAAGACCTCCTTCTCCCCCCCTTTATTATGGTCCAAGTCACTCCCCTAGACCATCGTGCAAACCCCACAGCGGGCACTGCCTGCCAGCACGGTTTTTTCTTTTCCCCAGCCTAAATAGTGCCGTCACATCTTTTTGGTATCCCCCCCGTCAATCTCTCCGTGTGCATTAGGCGTCTACTTAGCAATATCCCATGACCTACGCTTGAACGAGTGTGTTTACTTTTCGAAGGGGTGTGCCAGGACCCAGGCACACAGCAGCGTCATCACGCGTTCCTCACGTGACCACGCCCCCAGTCGAGCGCTTGGGCCACGCCCATCCCGGAAGCGGCCGCCGCCTACAATTACAGCCTGCAACGAACGGCTCCACTAGCCGAGCAGGGAACCATGGCAGTAGGTCTCTGGCTAATCGCTTCGCCGGTAAACTGTAAGTAATTGACCCTTACTCTCCCAAGCGGACGCGCCGAACCATCCGAGACTCCCACTCGGATCGGCTTCCTCCGGCGCTTCTTTTTCCGCTACCCCGGCCAACCCTGACAAACGTTCAACTCTTTTTCCCATATATTCCGCAATTGCAGAATATGTTCATCTGATGCGAAGAGCCTACGCCCTGCCCGATGAAGCAAAACAGAGCTCTTAACTAAGTAAGCCTCGACTCACGCCATTATGCCCCATGTGTACTTATAAATGTTAAATGTGTGTTAGTCATGTATGTTTACTTTTACGGTCATTTTCACGAAACAGAACGACTAACTAAGATTTATGCGCACGCTACCATATCACCATTTTCTGATAGCCACTATTTACTACGTGCACTAAGGTGATTAGTCTGACATAAACACAGCCCAATCACCTCGAATGCTGTGTTAATTACAAGCGGAGAAGTGCGCCACCCAGGTGGCATATAACCACAATAAGCATAACGCATGCAGCTATGCACGCACATATTGATCAAACGATTATGCTCAGCATCTTCGGATGCCACTTTTCTCACCCGGAGGGTTAACACGATATCTATATGGCATGATATTTCACAAAATAGAGACACTCCACGACGTTACAGGAGAGTAAATATGTTCACAATTGATACCTGCTTTTATCCTTTTTTCTTCACAGGTCTCTTTTTCATTCTTTTGCCTGCTCACTTATTTAGTTGAGCACACACACCCCGAGCAACTTGCCTGTGGGTTCAACAGGGGATCAGGGTAGGGTGAGCCTTTTAGGGGGCCCACACCTCCCGTCCACCTGTTTTTTGGTCCTGAGGAAACCGGGCATTGGCCCTTTGGTAGAAACATGTCGACCAATACACACCAACACATATAGAGATGAGTCGGTCGTAACTTGCCGACTTCCATCTCACTATCATTATTTTTAACATTGTTCAGTTACTCCATAATAAAGTCATTTTTGAGTTAAACCAGGACAATTTTTAACATAATTCCTTTTTTTGCACTTACAGTCACAACCCGCTCCACTGTAGTTCAGGTGTCGAAGCACACCCTGGTGACGCTAGGCCACCAGGGTGGACCCCGATGATGAAGCATGTCACCGCCAGGCTGGTGAGTGAGGGGTTTTAAGTAAAAGGAGACTTTTTTCCTTTTTGCCATTAAGTCTACCCTCCAGACTATTGATCTTATAATCTGCAGGGGATACTCCTCTCTTTGTTTCAAAAATACTCGCCCCAGGGGAATAGGAGTAATCCTGGTCCATAACTGTTTGTGGACAAACCCTTACTCTCTCCTTTGATTATTACATGCCCACAAGACATAACTGGAACAAATCCACCTTTAAAGTAGTGGCTTGTAATAAATTTCGACCTGCACTATTGTTTTAAGATTAGGTACACATGTTGGCCTATGACAAAAACAAAAATCTCCCTTTACAAAGTATAATGATGCCGATACTGCTCACGTACATTGCAATGAGTAGGTGAAACTGGGAATCGTCAGAGCTTTAAATGAAAATAAAAAAGTTTGGGTACACACTATCCAATTGAACTTGTCTGTCACTGAGAAGCGCCGGATCTCTTCCATCAGAAGTATTGGAGTTCCTGCCCATTTAAAGCACCAAGAACAACTAATTTGGAGCATTTACACCAAGGACTCATAGTACTTTGCAAAAAGACGTTTTGCAAATATTGGCATAACAAAGATGCTCTGCTGCATAAACACGGGAATGCATGGTGTTTGTATAGTATCGAGGCTTTTTCTTAGGGCCTTCTTCCCGGTCTGCTCCACCCAGCTATCCCTGTTCCTGCACTTGACGTCCCGGTCCGCATTCGGCTGGGAGTCAAGGCTCTTACAAACCTGCCCCTTCCTGGGAATAGCTATCACTACGCTACTAGAGTAGGTTCCGGTCATTGAGGGAATCCGTGCATTGACTATATTTTTCAAAAGATTCCCAGTCAACGCTCGTCGGTACAATCATCATGGAGGGGGTCCACGAGGAACATAGAAATTCATTCAGACGTCACTGTCAGGCTTCGGGCTCGTGCCGATCCTACCTGGACACTTCCTGCTCCGGTCCTCCTTCCACCTAGCCGCCGTCCCGCTGGCAGGCAGGGCACCGATTCATACTAGCCCCGCCCACCGGTTGCCATAGCTCTACGTTCGCGTGCGCGTGCTCTTTCTTCCCAGCTCCTACGTCCTGAGGGGCGGAGCAGCCACCACGAAGAAGTGCTGGAGCTTTGCATAATGCTATAAAATGACATACCTTCTCGTATTTATACCATTCCCGCATGTTGTAAGAAAGTGCGGAAGATTCTCATGGTGTTCACTGAGGATTGAACAGGTCAGAAATTGTACAACATGCTTTAAATTACGCTGCTTTAACTGAATTGTGTAAATGTACTTGCAGCCCAAAAGTTCGCTGGGACGCACGTTTATACACCCCCAAGCCCCAGTATGTCTTTGCCATTTCTGAATGATGCGCTATGTTTTGTTTTTACGAACCTGCCTGGTGCAAAACAAGTGAAAGACTGACTGAGAGATCTGCTGGGCGGGATTAACCCAATGATTGGATCAGTGGGCGGAGTCAGAGGTGTGGCCAGAATGCGCAAAACATCTCAATTGTAATAGTATTTGGCATTTCCCTGACCAGTGACAGCTTGAGTTATTTATTTCAACCAATGGATACACATGAATATTTAAGGTTTAATATGAGTTATTGACATTAAAATACATTCACAAAGTGGGATATGTTTCCAATCACAGAATGTCCCAAATACACTTAAAAGTGGAAGCACAAGCCATTTGTCTCTAAGCCATGGAGTTTCTGTCATCAGCACTTCTCCCACATGAGCAGTTCAAACAAGAATGTCAAAATATCGGGGGGCGTGGTTTGGACGCCGAGAGAGTGATTCCCTCTGCCCGTGCCGTGATCGTAATTTGAAAGGGGGACACGTCTTACTGCTCTGGCACCACCACGGATCACTGATTTGTCAACCGGAATGCGAGAGGAGCATTTAGAGGGGTCGCGCACGAAAATCTGAGGACGGGAAGGGGTGTTTCAACCGCCTCGTATGTTTCCCGCCGGTGACTGCAGTGTATGAAGCGGGCGAGGAGACCGCGTAGCCCCGCTGCCGACGAGAACCAGGGTTCCCATCTGGACCGAGAGTGAGAGCTGGGAGCTGCAGGGCTTAAGATGAACTGAGTAGAAATCGTGAGTAAATCGTGAGTAATACGATCAACCCTGTGGGACGTTAGACCCACGTGGAATCACTGACGCTGTCCGTGCACCCGCAACCACAAAATGGCGGCTTCTGCCTTTTACAACGGGAGTTTCTGAACCTCTCCGTAAGCTAGTGAGAGCCACACGATGCACGCAGCTGGCGGCCAGCACGACAGTCTCTGCTTATTACCTTGCAATCTCTGCTGCTTGTGAACTATGCGTGCTGTGAGTGGCCACAAAGAAGCTTGAGCACCAATTTAACTAGCTCTCATCCGAGCAATAACGGCTGAGGCATATGCAGTTTTCAAGTCAGTGGCAATATCGGTCTGAGCGGATTCAGTGCAGATGTAGGTTCCTACGCTAGGGAACACCACTGAATTGCATGTCTGACACAGGATGACAGAGTCTGCCTTGATGAATGAATAGCTGTAAGGCGCTATATGGTGCTTATAAATTTGCGAAGGTGTCCTGCGATGCTCCTGGTGGCCTGTGGCCTGTGGATTGAAAATCAGTGGATGTTGGGTCTTGCTCCTATGTGGGTTATCACGCTACTTCAATGATACATCAGAGAGCTGCGCAATTCAGCCGCCAGGAACGCAATTTACAATAACACACAAGACAAGCTGTGTGCATGTCTATACTCGTGCATGACCTTACATGCACATGAGGGATACCATATAGGTGGCGCATAAGGGACACATAGGTAGAGTGAGCAGAGTGAGTAGAGTGAGCAACGCCCCTTGGTAGCTCCATAAATATATGTATACTTGAATACACCTGACTCGAAGAAGGTGCACTTGAAGAATCGAAGACAAGCACTCCGAAGGGGGCGTGTGCTGCAATGGCGGACAACAAAGAGATAGCGAAAAGCTTGAAGAGGCTTAAATATGAGAACCCGAATTCACCCAACAAGGCGGGAAAAGGCAATCCAGACCCGGTAGAGCTGATACTAAACAGACTGGATGAAGTGAGAGATCTAGCTAGAGCAACCAAAGAGGAAGTGGCGGCGATCAGGCAAGACAACCGCGACACCAATGCAAAACTGGTTGAAGCAGAATCAAGGATTAGCAGGCTCGAAGACATGGAGGTTAAATCAGGCACTGCCATAAAGCGCCTATGTATAGCTGCTGACCAAACAACGCGGAAACTAGCTGAGTTGGAGGACAGGAATAGGAGAGGAAACCTACGAATTTTCGGAATTCCTGAAGGTTCAGAGGATCAACATGAGAGCTGTGTGGCCTTTTTGGAGTCATGGTTCACCCAATCGACTAACATGACTTTTGATCGCACGCTGGAGTTTGATAGGGCCCACAGAGTGCCGGGTAGAATGATCAAGAATCAGAAAGGCCCTAGAGCTATTGTGTGTAAGCCACTACGCTATCAGCATGTAGAGCAGATTCTGGGCTTTATGCGGAAAAATAACCATATTCTGTGGCAATCTGCCAAAATTTACATTTCACAGCACTATAGTAATGAAACGGTGGACGTGAGGAAGGCGTTCTTGGCTCTCCGACCACAGTTGAAGAAAAGGGGTTTCCAGTATGGGTTTATGGGCCCAGCAAAGTACCGTGTGATTATCCAAGGCTCTCCGCACATCTTCTCTGACCCGCTGAAATTGAAACGTATGCTGGATGGTCCTGAGGACTTGGACATGGAAACGAATAAACCTGAGGACTCGGAGGATCAGGCCTCAGCCTCAGGATATAAGTGAATGTGCTTTGCTCATGCATACCATGCAACTTACATATGTGTTACATATGTGTTGTCCTCTCTCTTGTGGGGAGGGTTCGAACACTCTAGGCTATGCATAAGTTCTCTTCTCATTAAGTGTTCATTGAGTTGAGTGGATCCGTTGTTGCTCTTTAGCTGTGAAGAATGTTTCTACTGTTGCCTATTAGCATAATGTGATTCAGCAATGTACTTCTGCCTACAGGTTATCACCCCTATCTGGTGGTGGTACAACCGTTGTTGCTCTTTAGCTGCGAAGATTGCCTCTATTATTGCATGTTAGCATAATGTGTCTCAGTAATGTAATTCTGGCTGCAGGTTACCACGCCTTTCTGGTGGTTATGGGTAGGACCACGTTGGTTGGTCATGTTGTTGTTTCGTGCTCCACCCTATGGTCCGCAGGACTACATGACTATCACGCTTCTTTCCTTGAAGGGGCCCCGTGGGCATTGGCGTACCTTTGTTGCCCTACTTAACGGTCGTTTACATGCCTGTTACAAACATGTCGTACCAGTTCCTTGTTCCACAATCTTCTAAGTATGTATACGTGCACGGGGAAGTTGCAGTGCTAACGCAGTCTCTTTCCAGTCACCATGCCTGCTACATACAGTTGGGGTGGGGAGGGTGGGGGGGTGAGGGGATTTTGGGTTGGGCTGTGTGTTCTATGTCTTTTTTTAGTTTTGTCCTTTTGTGCTTGCGTAGTCTTTTCTGATTTGATGCTTGGTGGTGGGTCAGGTAGTGGGCTCTATTTCCACGCTTGTGGGCTCCATAGATCTAAGAGCGTTTTCAATCTACCATGTTGCGGTTTGTATTATGTGAGAGATATAACTGTACCTATGAAAATAAGATCTAATGATGTCACATAATGCAATCGGTACTCCGTTGGGAGTGTGTAATGTCGATCAACTGAAAATATTATCTCTTAATGTTAAAGGTCTAAACCAACCTGTCAAGAGACAGAAGATCCTGGATTACGTACGGAGATTGAGGGGTGACATTGTGTTATTGCAGGAGACGAAGCTCGAGACTAAGCAATTTTACCACCTGAGAAATAAGTATTATAATGAGGTTGTGGGTGCGGAGGCTGTGAATAAAAAGAATGGCGTTCTGACACTGGTTGCAAAGAAATCTAAGGTAGAAATTTTGTCCTCTGAGGCGAGTGCAGACGGGAGGTGGGTCACAGCCAAACTGAGCAGAGACAGAACAGAGTTTTATGTCACGAACATCTATGCTCCTAATACCAGTGACCTCAAATTCTGGGAAGATCTGAATAAGCATGTTGAAAATATCCCCGATGATGCTGTTCACATAGTGGCCGGGGATTTCAATCTTCCGATGGATGCTACGCTAGATAGAGATTCCCATTGTCCCTTCGCATCAAATAGATCACATAAGGCTTTCCTTAATTTATGTCAACGCTTTCACCTGGTAGACACATGGAGGCTTCAGAACCCCACGGAAAGGGATTACACTTTTTATTCCTCGCCACACGATTCGTATTCTCGAATCGATTACATCCTCATGTCTCAGAACGGGGTCCCTAGAATAGAGTCTACTACTATTGAACCACGTGTAATGTCTGACCACTCATGCATCTCCTTATCCATAGCTAATGTTGTACCCTCCTCTCGTCAGACGTCCTGGCGCCTGAATGACGAAATCCTAGGAAAGGAGCAACATAGGGCCACATTGCTATCTGCGATCTCTTCCTATCTGCAGGATAACAAAGAGGGGGACACGACTGATCTTATCAGGTGGGAGGCATTGAAAAGCACCATAAGGGGTGTATGCATCAAAATCAGATCAGCAATGAACAGGGATCACCACGCAAAACTAGAGACCTTAGAGAAGGAAATTTTAACTTTGGAAAGTAAACATCTACAGAATAGGGATGACATGTCTCTTCATGCCTTGGCAAATAAAAAATATGAATATTTGGCTTGACAAGAAAAGAAGGTTTATGCTATGCGACTCCAATAAGGCTGGTAAGAGCCTAGCTTCGTATCTGAAGTTTAAGGTCCAGAAGAATTCTATCAATGTCGTTAAAGATGCCTCAGGGGAGTTACATTCAGAACCAGACAAAATAGCGGACGTATTCAAAGTATTTTATGAAGATCTGTATGCAAAAAATGAAAAGGTGGAGGGAAACAAGACTAAGGCGTATTTGGATGAATGTGTTCTCCCACGGCTATCTGCCGAAGACCAGGTTAGTCTTAACTGCCCAATTGATGCTGTAGAAATAGAGGATGCAATTAAAAATCTGAAGACAGGGAAGGCCCCGGGGCCGGATGGCTTCACGGCAAAATTCTACAAAACCTTCTCCTCCCTCTTAGTTGAGCCCCTTTTTCGTCTATTTCAGGAAATAGATAACTCAGGTGAGGTCGGAGGCACTCTGGCGGAAGCGATCATTGCAGTACTCCCTAAGGAGGGTAAAGACCCTTCGCTCCCGAAAAACTACAGACCCATATCATTGATTAATATAGATTGCAAGATCTTAGCTATGATACTCTCTGCCCGCCTTCAGAAGGTCCTTCCCCAATTAGTTCATCCGTCCCAAGCAGGGTTCCTTAAAAATAGGCTATCCAGCGACAACACGAGGATTTTAGCACATGTATTAGAAAAGGCGAAATTAATAGACACACCTACAGTAGCTATAACGTTGGATGCCGAAAAAGCCTTCGACAAGGTAGATTGGTCCTTCCTCGAAGCAGTCCTACATAAATTCAACCTAGGAGACACCTTTACGAGATTGGTAATGTCCTTATACTGCTGCCCCTCAGCAAGGGTTCGAGCGGGTGGTTCCTTTTCCTCCTCCTTTTGTCTAAAGCAGGGCACGAGACAGGGATGCCCCTTATCTCCCTCATTGTTCTTACTAGCGATCGAACCGTTCTTGTATCACATAAGGAATGACTCTAATATAGCTGGCATTACATTTGGGGATTGTACGGTTAAATTAACGGCATACGCGGATGATGTGCTTGTCTTATCAGAGAGAGCTGATGAAGCAATTCCTGCACTTATGGCTGATATCGAGGAATTCTCCAAGGTATCTGGTTACAAGCTCAATAAAGATAAAACGGAGGTTAAACTCCTGAACAGCATAGGGGACAAAGGTATCATTGGGGACTCTGGTCTTACCTGGCAGCCTCACTGTTTTAAATATCTGGGGTTGGACTTCGACAAAGACCTGATTTCCACTCTGAAGATAAATGAGGAACTAACTTTAAAGAAAATAGCTACACTATTGGAAGGGTGGTCACCGAAGTTCATCTCCTGGTGGGGCAGAGCGGAGACGCTCAAGATGATGACTACTCCGCTGGTCAACTATCTAGCTAGCATGCTCCCTATGTCGTTTTCGGACAATTTTATTGCTAGAGTAGACAAACTGTTTGGTACCTTCCTGTGGCGTGGCAAGAAAGCCAGGATTGCGCTAAAAAAGCTGCAATTAGCGAAAGATAAAGGCGGCCTGGGCCTGCCCTCTTTCAGGAACTACCAGACAGCATTCCTCTGCAAACAAGGTGCCCAATGGTTGACAAAATCCCCTATCTATACACCGATATGGATCAATATTGAGGAATCATTAGTAAATCATGCCCCTCTTGCATCCTTCCTCACTATGGATCTAAAACACTTACCACACTCCAAATATATAATCCTGAATACTAGACGGGCTCTACTTAGACTAGACCTCACACACAAAACGAGGTTAACATTCATTAGGTCATCTTTCATGTCCTTGTGGGGAAACCCCTATCTTAAGCATAACGTAGATAGACTATGCTGGGAATCATGGTCCGGGAAGGGCATTAACTTAGCAAAGGATTTGTATGATGGTAAAGATCCAATCCCGTTCTCGACCTTGCAACAGAAATATGACCTTACTCCGATGGAATTCTATGAGTTCTTGAAAATCAAAGCTGCTCTGACCGCTCGTAACTTCTCTCCCTACACCCCTTGGTTAATACTCCATCTCCCTCGACTTATGTATGCGGGTCACTTCGTCTCTAGGGTTTATAAATTGTTGTTACCTTTACCCACGAAAGCCCATAGAAAGGTGGAATTGAAATGGGAGGCTGAGCCGAACTCAAGGGGAATATGTTTTGACTGGGAAATAATCCATAAGGCTGCTCTTACCCATAAAGTATCTCCCATCCTATTCCAAACAAAATATATGCTTATAAACCGGGCGTTCTGGACTCCGGATAGACTCTTTAAATGTAAATTAAGAGATTCATCGACATGCTGGAACTGCCAGTCAGGTCCAGGGGATCTTGCTCACATGTTGTTCCATTGTCCCGCTCTAGGAGCTTACTGGGATAGAATATTCGACTGCATTTCTTTCGTTTTCAAGATCAAACCTGCACGGACCTTTGTATATGTGATCTTAGGAGCCCTTGACCCGCAGCTGTCAAATGATCAAGACCGCCTGCTCCTAGACTTAATGCTTACATTGGCCTGTAAGGTGGTTCTGTGCAAGTGGAAAAGTGCGCATGAGGTGAACTTCAAAATCTGGCAGGAGTGGTTATCATTCCTGAGGGGCGCTAACAATCCGGCACTTCAGGCATCTACATGGAGGCCGACAAATAAGAAGCTGTGGAAATCATTGGATGCCTCCTCATTTCACTATAAGCCTCCCTGAGGCAGTCGCTGTTGGTACAGTCATGTTCCCCCTGTAGTATTTGAGAATGCTCTATTTGTTCTCCTAAGGACCCTATGCCTCTACATCCACGCACTGAGCGTTATGTATGTACTTGTACCTCAACTTAGCAAGCATTGTCTTACTTTATATTTTATATTCTTTGCTTTTGTGTAATTGTACATCGCTAAATGCATCAGTCATTTATGTAACGGAAGAATTACTGTACTGTGTTTCTTTTGCTTTCTTCTACTTCAATAAAAATGATTTGAAAAAAAAAAAAAAAAAAGAATGTCAAAATATCCTTCTTCGCAAATGTTTTCTATTAATTATGGCTCTGCCATATTTTCCACATAGTACATTATCTGCTGCATAATGCGACATTGTTTGTAGCACTGATGGAGCACGGGAGAGACAACAATTTTGTGTACGCCTTGTAAAGTCAATCTCTCATAACCATATTAGCACTAACAGAGTGAAGCATGTAAAACTAATCAACAAAAATATACATAAGAATCACACATTACACGTGGGAAAACGAATTGCTGTTTTGCAGAAAATGAACTCACTAAATGAATGAAAACGAGTCACACTAATATATAGCTGTGAAGCTATATATATATATATATATATATATATATATATATATATATTCGAAAATACGTGTGTATTTGTGTTTGAGTAGAAAAAGTCCTTTTGTGGCAAAACAAAAATATAAATGGTGAGTAAAATAACTCATGTATGTATGCTTTTGCTAGGTAACAACTAAATGGGAAATTAGAATGGAGGGAGGTAAAGAAAAGGGTTAAATGAGGAGGTATGGCGACCTACATCCAATGGGACAGTGGCGGGGTCATTACAAAAATGAGTGACTGAGTCTCCAGAATAATTTTGATGACATCTGAGGAAGGCCGCTATCTGGCCGAAATGCATTATGCCCAATGAGCAAATAAAGTGCTTCTACCGGTATCCCTGCTGTGGCCTCTGCTTCTTCGCTAGTGGGAGGAGTTGCAGTGATATTTTGCGCGGTGTCCAGAAACGCGCTACAGAGGTCCCGTTCTTCAAAGAGGCCCAGGCTCATCTGGTTCCTACTTCTGCGTTTTTCTTCTTGTGCAAGGTATTGCAACAGCCCAGCGCCTCTCAAAACATTCAATCCAGGACGACTGCAACAGCGAGCCGTGACTTCACAGAGGATTGAAAACAGCATTGTCTTTTCGATTCCTGCCCAGCTGACAACTGTAATTAGGGGGGCTGGAACATATGGGGGCCGGAGGAAGCACTCTGTAATTTCATCCACTGGATATTGACTGTCTTTAGCTCCGGGGCTCTGCCACACTTCGCAAATCTATAAGGACACACCGTATGCAGCACTTGTCGGGGTTCCAGCACCATGCACCCAAGAGTCCACGGAAGTGAAGAGAAATCCCCTTAACCTCTAAAAAACAACCACAGGTATGATGTGTAACATACACGCCTATAGGCTGTTCTCTAAAAGTATGGGGGAAAATTCCAAGGAGTGTCCACCACTCTCCCCATACGTGGGGCGGAATCACAGGAGGAAAACAGGTCTGTCTGGTCACAAAATGCTGTAAGGAAACAATAGGAGGGTACCAATACACTGTGCTATACATATAACCCAGCAAGACATTGACACGTGATTGGCATTGCATTTCACTTACCCCAGGTATGTCCCGGAATGTCCTTGAAGAGAGAAGTGGGTAGGATACAGGACTCGTAAAGACAGGGGTTCTGAAGCTCTGGGAGGGGCCACTAGATAACTCTCTCACAAGACATTCAATCATTCAGACCAAAAGAAAAAATGGCTAGAGAAAGAATAAGGTAAGTAAACGTTGGGAATTGAGGAGCAATGGCCGGCTCTTCTGGAGCAACGAAGAGCGGAGCATCTACTCTCTCAAGAGAGGCGAAGCCCTGCCCGGGACCAAGCTCCAGGCGGAGTGACACTCTCTCGGTAAGGGGATGAGGAAATATAACTTCTCTAGCCGTTCGCAAACGGTGTATGAAAACTCGGCACACCAAATGCGTGATAAAATAATTCTCGACCTCAAAGCCGAAATGTGCACCGAGCGGAGGAGTGAGCTCGCAAAATGCGAGTAAACAAACGTAGGGGTCTCAGCCGAGACGTACACCGTGCGGTGCGTGAAGCAACAGGAACCGGCTTTCTCTCTATAGCCTGGGAAATCACGAAATGCGGGAAAATCAAAATCAGGAAAGGTATCTCGGCAACTCCCCAATCAATATCTGAAGAGAGCGGAGAATTTCGTGCTGGACGAAGGAAACAAGCAACACGCTAGGGGGAATGGCGTTTGCAATAAACAGGAACAAGGAAGGGGGCGTGGTCACGGCAGTAAGCCAAGCGTCTTTCCCTAGGTAGAGCGTCCCTTTACGTGGTCCAGGGATCGTCTCTAAAGAGCATGCTCTGTATACTCTATGGGGGAATGTGGCAAAAGGGACAGGGTTTTGCGCCTAATCACATGTCAATATCTCACCCTAGCCCTGGTTGCTATCCTCCAACCCCTAACAGCACTTACCTGGGCAATGGATTCTGGGGCCTGTAGTTCCTGCAAGCAGTGTGCAGTAATCTAATGAGGGGTTGTGGCGACCTAGATCCCATGGGACAGTGGCAGGCTCATTACAAAAATGAGTGACTGAGTCTCCAGAATAATTTTGATGGCATCTGAGGAAGGCTGCTATCTGGCCGAAATGCATTATGCCCTATCAGCAAATAAAGTGCTTTTACCGGTATCCCCGCTGTGGCCTCTGCTTCTTTGCTAGTGGGAGGAGTTGCAGTAATAAATATATATATATGAAGGCACAACCCACTGGAGGGCTCGAGAACACACCACAGGTCCCAGAAAGCTAAGCAGCAAAGAAAATAACTAACGCCCACTGGAGGGCTGAAAACATTTGAGGACAATTTCAGGTGTGAGCGAGAAGCCGATTCAAAAGTCCTCTGAGGAAAGTCAGAGACACGACTGAAACGCGTCAGGACAGCCAGTAAAGAAATAAATGCATTTTTAAAATTACCTGTTGGAGTGCGGCTCGTCTTCTTGTCCGAGAGGAGGAGAGTGGTAACAATGTAAACGGGCCTGGTTCCGCCCAGAGGATCGCACAACCAGCAAGTGCGCCGCAATTTGCCCGAAAATGGACCAATGTGAAGCTCGTGAAAACGCATAGGGCAAGCTGGCGCTACCTGGAACTGCCAAGGTATGGTTTCCCTAAGATGTTGAAAGGAGGCATGTAATGGGAGCGACAGTATGCAACGTGAAAATGATAATGGCAATAAATGAAGGCACAACCCACTGGAGGGCTCGAGAACACACCACAGGTCCCAGAAAGCTAAGCAGCAAAGAAAATAACTAACGCCCACTGGAGGGCTGAAAACATTTGAGGACAATTTCAGGTGTGAGCGAGAAGCCGATTCAAAAGTCCTCTGAGGAAAGTCGGAGACACGACTGAAACGCGTCAGGACAGCCAGTAAAGAAATAAATGCATTTTTAAAATTACCTGTTGGAGTGCGGCTCGTCTTCTTGTCCGAGAGGAGGAGAGTGGTAACAATGTAAACGGGCCTGGTTCCGCCCAGAGGATCGCACAACCAGCAAGTGCGCCGCAATTTGCCCGAAAATGGACCAATGTGAAGCTCGTGAAAACGCATAGGGCAAGCTGGCGCTACCTGGAACTGCCAAGGTATGGTTTCCCTAAGATGTTGAAAGGAGGCATGTAATGGGAGCGACAGTATGCAACGTGAAAATGATAATGGCAATAAATGAAGGCACAACCCACTGGAGGGCTCGAGAACACACCACAGGTCCCAGAAAGCTAAGCAGCAAAGAAAATAACTAACGCCCACTGGAGGGCTGAAAACATTTGAGGACAATTTCAGGTGTGAGCGAGAAGCCGATTCAAAAGTCCTCTGAGGAAAGTCGGAGACACGACTGAAACGCGTCAGGACAGCCAGTAAAGAAATAAATGCATTTTTAAAATTACCTGTTGGAGTGCGGCTCGTCTTCTTGTCCGAGAGGAGGAGAGTGGTAACAATATATATATATATATATATATATATATATATATATATATATATATATATATATATATATATATATATATATATATATATATATATAAATAATCGAAAATACGTGTGTATTTGTGCTTGAGTAGAAAAAGTCCTTTTGTGGCAAAATGAAAATATAAATGGTGAGTAAAATAACGCATTTATGTACGCTTTTGCTAGGTAACAACTAACTGGGAAATTAGAATGGAGGGAGGTAAACAAAAGGGCTAAAATTCTAAATCTAATTTCTGTTGTGTTTATTTTCGTATTAGTTCCCATTAAGGCCTGTGCGGCCTGGTCTGGGGAAAAAATGGCTGTTCATTGAACCAATGAGAAAAACACAAAAATGCCTAAACCACCATTGTTTTGAACAAAATTTGATGGGCCAAATAACCAATTGTCTAGACAATTGGTTATTTGGCCCATCACATTTTGTTCAAAACAATGGTGGTTTAGGCATTTTTGTGTTTTTCTCATTTAAATAGGGTCCAGCCTAACCACGTGTCCACATGGGCCTAACTCCATAGTTTTCCAAAGTTCATTGAACCAATGTACAATACTTCGGGAAAGATGGCCCCCACGCATACGCTGTGAGCGGAACATGTGAATAGAATGGCCTCTGCACGGAGTGAGAGATGTCAAGGTCAGCTTGGCCTAGGGAAAGGAGGTGTGCCAAAGGATGCCTGCATCTAAAAGCGGGAGATAAAAAATATAATAGAAAACAATATCGAAAAGTGTTGCAAGAAGGGAATGACAAGTACAAATCTCAGACGAATGCCATGAGAAAGAATTAAGGGATGGCAGTGCTAAAATGCAAACTGGTTTGAACAAGGAGTACATGAGGTGATCATCACCACCCCTCTTATGGACCAATCAGAAATGATTGTGGACCCTAAAAAGTTTCAATTTTAAGTTAGATACTTAGAGAAAAGGGTATAAAAGAGCTTGTACGAAAGAGAGAAAAAAAGGTTGGCTCCATGAATTTTATTGTACACCACAACATGCTGTCTGTGTGAACAACTTATGGTGCTAGAGACTTTGAAATATTTCTGGACTTTAATTTTATTGGAACTGAGAAGATGATCAATTGCAGAGAATTTAAGTCAGAAGGGAGGCATTGAGGAGAATAGAGAGACAGACAGTTTTGGGAACCTGTGTGACTCTGTCATTCGCCTATGACAGATGGGTAATATGCTTTTTCTAATGTATTTTTTTAACATATACTAAATAAAATGCTTACATTTTGCTTGTCTAAATAAATTGCTAAATTTTCCTTTCCTAAATAAAGTGGATAAAATATTACAAATTTAAATTCAAGTCTCCTTATTTTATTTTTTTAACCTAAATAAATGTCATGATAGAATTAAAATTCGTTAAGAGTTCTGGGATTACTGTGATTGAGCTGGTCTTAATCGCCATCAACTGACTTCTACTAGTTGGTCTATCGACCAAATAGCGGAGTATCTTGATGTATTGTTTCCCTCATAACAGGTTAAATGATGGTTCAAAATGTATATAATGTATAAAATGTAAATTCGAGGTACCCCGCTAGCCAGCAGCTCGCCTTCTTTTCACTGATTATGGGGCATTGAGTTGTGCGAAGTGTGTGACTCGCGGTGCTAAGGGCCCCACCGATGAGTAAAATATAATGCTCCTGGGTTGAGTGGGATTGGTTTAGAGGGTTGTTGGAGAGCTCAGGTGGATCTGCACAAACTGATCAAAAGTTACTAAAACACGTGACTTGTGTTGCTGCAAAGTAGACGGCCCTTTGCAAAGGATGACTGATCACCTTTCTTACTGCTGCATTTGTATGTTACACTGTTACTAATAAGGCAAAAAATGTGCAGACACTGTTAGCATGTGTAAAAAAGCCCAAAAATATACTACATTACACTGCAGCCTTTTTTTGCTACATAATTTAGTCAACGCTGCAGCATAATTTTGTCCTCCATTGCTGCATAATTCCAGTGCCCCCAAAGCAGGCAGCACATGTTGCTTGTGCACGAAGCAGTGAGACTGTACATTTTGCAAACTTAGTTTGGTGTGATATACCATATACTCTTAAGTGCATTATAATCGGGGTGCCGCAGGGTCAGGTGTTGCTTGTTGCCTGCCAGAGTGAAAGTCTTTTCCTTGCCTTTTGGGTCTGAATCAGCACTGTGAAAAACTTGTCTGCCATCACGGAGGGGACCGGGAGCTAACGCGAGTGAGACGCGCACAAAACATCCCCAGGACTTCATCTCCCAGGAGTCACCCTGAGCCCACACCTGCAGCGGGGCTTGAGCACCGCCCCCTGCTGACGCCTGAAAACACCTCGCCGCACCACGGGTGCCGCAGCGTCAGGTGTTGCTTGTTGCCTGGCAGAGTGAAAATCTTTTCCTTGCCTTTTGGGTCTAAATCAACACTGTGAGGAACTTGTCTGCCATCACGGAGGGGACCGGGAGCTAGCGCGAGTGAGACGAGCACAAAACATCCCCAGGACTTCATCTCCCAGGAGTCACCCTGAGCCCATACCTGCAGCGGGGCTTGAGCACCGCCCCCCTGCTGACACCTGAAAACACCTCGCCGCACCATGGGTGCCGCAGCGTCAGGTGTTGCTTGTTGCCTGCCAGAGTGAAAAACTTTTCCTTGCCTTTTGGGTCTAAATCAACACTGTGAGGAACTTGTCTGCCATCACGGAGGGAACCGGGAGCTAGCGCGAGTGAGACACGCACAAAACATCCCCAGGACTTCATCTCCCAGGAGTCACCCTGAGCCCACACCTGCAGCGGGGCTTGAGCACCGCCCCCTGCTGACGCCTGAAAACACCTCGCCGCACCCGCTTCGCGGGTGCCGCAGCGTCAGGTGTTGCTTGTTGCCTGCCAGAGTGAAAGTCTTTTCCTTGCCTTTTGGGTCTGAATCAGCACTGTGAGGAACTTGTCTGCCGTCACGGAGGGGACCGGGAGCTAGCGGGAGTGAGATGCGCACAAAACATCCCCAGGACTTCATCTCCCAGGAGTGACCCGGAGCCCACACCTGCAGCGGGGCTTGAGCACCGCCCCCCTGCTGACGGTATATATTGTGTGACATCACCCACTGCGCGGGAGCGCACAGGAGCGTCCCGGGAGAAGCCCGGGCCAAGGGCGGGCCCGTCCTAGCCCGTCACAGCCCGAAGCAGGCCGGGCTGGGCCACCCCATTTCCGTCTGCGACCTGGACTCTAGCGTAAGACTTTACTTCCTTCACTGCCCCATTTAAATGCTTGCGTTTACTTTGTGACATTTGATTTAGACACGTAGTTAACCCTAGATTGTATTGAAAGTATTTGCTAGCTGAAAACGGGGTTAAAATGTCACGTAAAGGGGGGAACGTTACTGTTACCCTGGACCAGTTCATAACCAGGGCCAGATCTGCGCTGGAAAAAGAAATCGCCATTGCTGAGCATCGTCTTTCTTTGGAACCTCTTTTTAATAAACGTTCTTCCTTGGGCCTCATAGCAACAGCCACCTCCCCAATGATACACGGGAGTCAAACATCCAATGCCGGGACCAGTGGGGGAATTAGAACAGATCGCTCAATCGAGGCGTCTCCAAACTTAAATATCATCAGGGAGAATAGCAATACTAACTCAAGTCTGGATTTAGTCCTAGATATCAATGGAACAAAATACCTAGGCGGTAATTCTAAAATACTGAAACAATCTTAAAAGGACCAACACTGAAGAAGAACAGTTTCCAATTAGTTACAAAAGTTTATTACAATCACATAAAAAAATACATGTATCATAAATCAATAGCTAAAAATATACCTTCCTTGGAAAGTAAACATACATCAATTATAACATAAAAATTCTTGTACATGAAGGAGTAAGTTGTGTGTCGACGCGTTTCGGCGACCAGCGCCTTTCTCAAGACAGTTTACAACTTTCTGAAAATAAAAACATAAATCAATGTATAGTTTATAATCAATCATTACAGTAAAATCTAAACGTGGATGTAATATTAAAAACAACCTATATACACAATATATTCTATTTAAACTAGGAAAAACTGTTCAAACAAATCAGGTCCTAAGATAATCGAAGCACAGCTGATAATCTAAAAAATGACAAAGCATAAATAACATGACATAACCTCTATTGTAGCTTTCTTCTATTTAACTTGTTACTGATGTCTTTTGATAGCGTGAGACATGAATGTTACATAATTCAACTATTACGTTCACCAATATTTGATAAACATTGTTAATCATTGTATAGCAAATACTTATTTGTGGAACATGCTGGTCTGAAACTAAATTATTCAGTTACAAATCAGAGATTGATCTTTTATTCATAATTAACATTTTTGCATACATCTTTCATGTGATAAATAAGGTTGTGGCTATAGATATGTTTCGAGAAGGACAGATGAAAAATTAAATATGGGAATTACATTCCCGCTTTCCAGTATTGTCTGTTTCTTGTCTCGCTGACAAACTGAGGTTCCTGCTGTTGGTAATGGTTCTGGGGGTCCTGTTGGTAATGGTGCTGGGGTTTGTACCCCCCTCTGTTTTGTGTTTGGAACCTCACTCTGGATCGACCGCGGTGACCACCGCGGTTGCCTAAAAAAGGAGTCTGATTTGGATTACGTTTGGCTTGAGCAGAATTATAATTACTATCTGACTCATAGAAGGCATCTTCTCCTTCTCCACCTGATTCAGATGAGGCAGAAAAATTATTGACCCTCTGTTGTTGGTTTCTATTGGTATCCATGTAGTGATTTTGTTTGTAAAAATCAGGTCTAAGATATGGATAAGCCAGTTCTATTGAATAAAATCTTTTCTCTTTTGTGAGTTTGTCATTTTTACGCTTCTCTAAATAACTTACAAATGATTCCACTTCTTTATTAAGATCTTCTAATTTTTTCATGGTCTCTTCTAGATTACCTAGTTGTTTAATGGCTTCTTCCAATGTTTCTATTTCTTTTTTGATGTCTGATGCTAGTTCTTTGGCAGTCTCTACTATGAGCATCATTAAGTATCGCGAGCATCGACTCGCGATCATGCTCCATTTTTCTATAAAGCTGCGGTGATGTACAAATAAACCTGGGATATTTCTTACTCGTAAGCCCATGGGAATTATGCCTGATTTAAGATAGGCTAGCATAAATTCTCCATGGGCTTCCATTCGTTTTAATTTCTTTTTCAGGTCGAATAATTTATTGTAATCATCTTGTCCTCTCTGGGTGTTAGAGGAGGAGTTTATTGTATTTGTGACGGTATTCGATGTGCCTATCAATAATGCAAATTCTGCATCAGAGAAGCCAAAGGTTTGAATTTGTGCCATCTCGTGATTTAATTATGTTATTGATCTCTATTTACTCGAAAGATTAAATGATTAGTAAAGGTTCTAGATAGAAGATACAGATAAAGTGGAGAAATGTATCTATAGAAGGTATTACACCAAGCTACCTATATCAGTAGAGGTTAAGATAGCAATACAATATATAAAGCAAGGACAGCCAACCCTACACAGACAAGCTGTGGGTACAATACTTGTAAACAACAAGGGTTCCCTGTGAGAACAAATGCCAATCAACCCCTAGGTCAGGGAATAAATCAATGGAACAAAATACCTAGGCGGTAATTCTAAAATACTGAAACAATCTTAAAAGGACCAACACTGAAGAAGAACAGTTTCCAATTAGTTACAAAAGTTTATTACAATCACATAAAATACATGTATCATAAATCAATAGCTAAAAATATACCTTCCTTGGAAAGTAAACATACATCAATTATAACATAAAAATTCTTGTACATGAAGGAGTAAGTTGTGTGTCGACGCGTTTCGGCGACCAGCGCCTTTCTCAAGACAGTTTACAACTTTCTGAAAATAAAAACATTAATCAATGTAGAATGAGTGGAGAAGTGTGGCTCACTGGTTAGAGGCGGCAGACCCGTAAGCAGAGAATGGCCCGGGACCAGGGTTCGATTCCCGACGCGGCAGGGTTGTGGACCAAGGTCAGCGGACTCGATAATTCTCGCCTCGGTGCCTACTCTAGTCAGAGACCACACGCGGCAACTCTGGGCATCAGCTTGCCTCATCTTCACAACGGCCCCCCCAGATCGCCGGGGATGCTTGGTCGCACCTTAGAGATACCCATCTGGGACCATCTCTCAGGGTGAGCCAGGACGGGTTCCCCAGCGGTCGAAGCGTGGAGATACTCCTCCGGGAGTCGATTCCTAGCGCTATATAAACCCACAATTATGTATAGTTTATAATCAATCATTACAGTATAATCTAAACGTGGATGTAATATTAAAAACAACCTATATACACAATATATTCTATTTAAACTAGGAAAAACGGTTCAAACAAATCAGGTCCTAAGATAATCGAAGCACAGCTGATAATCTAAAAAATGACAAAGCATAAATAACATGACATAACCTCTATTGTAGCTTTCTTCTATTTAACTTGTTACTGACGTCTTTTGATAGCGTGAGACATGAATGTTACATAATTCAACTATTACGTTCACCAATATTTGATAAACATTGTTAATCATTGTATAGCAAATACTTATTTGTGGAACATGCTGGTCTGAAACTAAATTATTCAGTTACAAATCAGAGATTGATCTTTTATTCATAATTAACATTTTTGCATACATCTTTCATGTGATAAATAAGGTTGTGGCTATAGATATGTTTCGAGAAGGACAGATGAAAAATTAAATATGGGAATTACATTCCCGCTTTCCAGTATTGTCTGTTTCTTGTCTCTCTGACAAACTGAGGTTCCTGCTGTTGGTAATGGTTCTGGGGGTCCTGTTGGTAATGGTGCTGGGGTTTGTACCCCCCTCTGTTTTGTGTTTGGAACCTCACTCTGGATCGACCGCGGTGACCACCGCGGTTGCCTAAAAAAGGAGTCTGATTTGGATTACGTTTGGCTTGAGCAGAATTATAATTACTATCTGACTCATAGAAGGCATCTTCTCCTTCTCCACCTGATTCAGATGAGGCAGAAAAATTATTGACCCTCTGTTGTTGGTTTCTATTGGTATCCATGTAGTGATTTTGTTTGTAAAAATCAGGTCTAAGATATGGATAAGCCAGTTCTATTGAATAAAATCTTTTCTCTTTTGTGAGTTTGTCATTTTTACGCTTCTCTAAATAACTTACAAATGATTCCACTTCTTTATTAAGATCTTCAAATTTTTTCATGGTCTCTTCTAGATTACCTAGTTGTTTAATGGCTTCTTCCAATGTTTCTATTTCTTTTTTGATGTCTGATGCTAGTTCTTTGGCAGTCTCTACTATGAGCATCATTAAGTCTCGCGAGCATCGACTCGCGATCATGCTCCATTTTTCTATAAAGCTGCGGTGATGTACAAATAAACCTGGGATATTTCTTACTCGTAAGCCCATGGGAATTATGCCCGATTTAAGATAGGCTAGCATAAATTCTCCATGGGCTTCCATTCGTTTTAATTTCTTTTTCAGGTCGAATAATTTATTGTAATCATCTTGTCCTCTCTGGGTGTTAGAGGAGGAGTTTATTGTATTTGTGACGGTATTCGATGTGCCTATCAATAATGCAAATTCTGCATCAGAGAAGCCAAAGGTTTGAATTTGTGCCATCTCGTGATTTAATTATGTTATTGATCTCTATTTACTCGAAAGATTAAATGATTAGTAAAGGTTCTAGATAGAAGATATAGATAAAGTGGAGAAATGTATCTATAGAAGGTATTCCACCAAGCTACCTATATCAGTAGAGGTTAAGATAGCAATACAATATATAAAGCAAGGACAGCCAACCCTACATAGACAAGCTGTGGGTACAATACTTGTAAACAACAAGGGTTTACATCCTTATGGCTCTCATCAGAAAAAGGTAGAGACAAGCTCCTCACAGTTAGTGATGAGGATGCTGACAACTACAATGTCCTGAAGAGTGCTCTAATAGATGGGTTTGGCTTAACCACTGAGCAGTATAGGTTGCTGTTCAGAGACACCCAGAAGACACAGACTCAGGACTGGACTGACTTTGTAGATTGTGCCACTAAGGCTCTGGAAGGCTGGTTACTGGGCAGTAAGGTCCAAGACTATACAAGATTGTATAATTTGATTATGAGAGAGCAAATTCTTAATAATTGTCAGAACCAGTTATTGCATCGACACCTGATTGACTCTGATCTGACCTCTCCCCAAGAATTGGGAAAGAAGGCAGACAAATGGGTCAGAACCAGGGTGAAGCAGAAGGTCCATAACTAAGGTGGTGATCAGAAGAAGCAAGACCAAAAGGGTGGGGAGAAAGCAAAAGACCAGAAGTCTTCTCAAGGTCCCCGAAAAGCTTCTAATGGTGGGGGTTCCCAACAATCTAAGAAAAAGGAAGGCCCAAAGAAACCCTGGTGCAAAACTTGTTAGGTTAATTCTCACTGGACTAGTGATTGCACCAAGAAGGAGACAGCTCCAATCACTGTGGCCCCTAAGGCACCTGCAGCCCCTAGTACAGTTAACAGTGGTGGTTCTCAACCCAAGGCTATAGTGGGGTTAACCCTGGGTACTGAGATGGATTCTGGCCTAGTCCGAAAACCAACTCAAGCTGTTCTTGTCTATGATGTGGGTATGGCTATGTCCTCTACTGTGAGTCCCAATAACTTGGGCAAGTAGAGACAAACACCTTTAATCAATAACAAAGTGGCTCAGGCCTACAGAGACACATGTGCCAGTGTCACCATGGTGACACCTAACTTTGTGGACCCTGGACAGATAATACTAGGTGACAATTACCTAGTGACCAATGCACGCAGTGTCACTACCACCCATAGTATGGCAATTGTTAATTTCTCCTGGTGTGGGGTAACTGGCCTCAAAAGAGTTGTTGTTAGTTCTGACCTCCCTGTAGAATGTTTGTTGGGCAATGATCTGGAATCTTCAGTCTGGTCTGAAGTGGAATATAGGACTCATGCAGAAATGCTAGGTATATCAGCACATGTCCTTGCTGTGACCAGGTCACAGGCCAAAAAGTGCAAAACTGAACAGGCCCTGGATCCTGAAACTATGGACCAGTTGCCTACCAAGAGAAAGAGCAGTAGGGTTAAGGCAGTGCCTTCCCCCCTGCCTCAGAATCAGGATCAGCCTTCTGAGGAAGCTGAGAGTGAGACCCAGGAGGGAACTGTCCTAGAAGAGCTTGAGCCTGATCAGGTTGAGTTTCTTGGGACAGGGGGACCTTCAAGGGCAGATCTGAGGCAGGCACAGCTGGACTGACCCTCTCTTGAACCCCTCAGAGAGCAAGCTGTTGCTGAGGCTGCTGGTAATGCTACAGGTACCCATAGAGTGTATTGGGATGAAGGGCTCCTATATTCAGAGGCTAGAGACCTCAAGCCTGGGCTTCCTGGAGGTTGGTCATACCTCTGGCATTCAAGGGCTTCCTTCTTACCTTAGCCCATGATATTCCCTTAGCAGGACATCTTGGCCAGAACAAGACTTGGGACAGGCTTGTCCTCATTTTCACTGGCCACACATGTCAGAAGATGCCAAGGAGTTTTGTCGCTCTTTTGTCACCTGCCAAGCCAGTGGCAAATCAGGTGGCACCACAAAGGCCCCCCTAATACCACTACCTGTGTTGGGCATTCCCTTTGAAAGAGATGGGATAGACATTGTTGGACCAATGGATCCCCAAACAGCCTCTGGGCACAGGTTTATTCTGGTGGTAGTGGATCATGCCACCAGATACCCAGAAGATATTACCTTAAAGACCACAACAGCCCCTGTTGTGGCAAGAGCCCTCCTGGGAGTTTTTGCAAGAGTGGGTTTTCCGAAAGAGGTTGTCTCAGACAGAGGTGCAAACTTTATGTCTGGATATTTTACTGCTATGTGGAAAGAGTGTGGAGTGAACTACAAGTTCACCACACCCTACCATCCACAGAGCAATGGTCTAGTTGAAAGATTCAACAAGACCTCAAAGGGCATGATCAAGGGACTCCCTGAAAAGCTTAGGCGAAGATGGGATATCTTGCTCCCCTGCCTTTTGTTTGCTTACAGAGAGGTCCCACAGAAGAGGGTTGGCTACAGCCCCTTTGAACTTCTATTTGGGCACCCTGTAAGAGGACCCCTTTGTCTGGTGAAGGAAGGATGGGAGTTACCTCTCAAAAAGCCTAAGCAAGACATTATGGACTATGTACTTGGTCTCCGCTCCAGGATGGCCGAGTACATGAAAAAGGCATCTAAAAACCTTGAGGCTAGCCAGGAACTCCAAAAAGTCTGGCATGACCAAAAGGCTGTGCCGACTGTTTACCAGCCAGGACAGAAAGTGTGGGTGTAGGAGCCAGTGGCCCCAGCAGCACTCCAAGACAAATGGTCTGGACCCCACATTATTGTTGAGCAAAAGGGAGAGGTAACCAGCTTGGTTGACCTTGGAACTCCCAGGAGCCCCCACAGAGTGCTTCATATCAACAGATTGAAGGCATATGTTGACAGGGCAGACATGGGCTTGCTCATGGCTACAGATGAGGGACAGGAGGAGGAGAGTGACCCTCTGCCAGACCTGCTTTCTCAGAACCCTGATGATGGGTCAGTTGATGGTGTAGCCTTGGCAGGCAGCCTCACTGATCAACAGCAACAGGACTGCAGACAAGTTCTCCAGTCCTAGAGACATATGTTTTCACTGACTCCAAGGCAGACAAACTGGTGCACCCATGAGGTGGACACTGGTGAAAGTCTGCCTGTGAAGATTAAAATCTACAGGCAACCTGATCATGTCAGGGACTGTATCAGGACAGAGGTCCAAAAGATGTTGGAGTTGGGAGTTATTGAGCTCTCAGAGAGCCCCTGGGACAGTCCAGTAGTCATTGTTTCTAAACCTCACACCCAAGATGGTAAGAGAGGGATGAGGTTTTGTGTGGACTACAGAGGTCTCAATGCTGTCACTAGGACAGATGCCCACCCAATACCAAGGGCAGATGAGCTCATTGACAGATTGGCTTCTGCCAAGTTTTTGAGCACATTTGACTTGACAACTGGCTATTGGCAGATCAGACTAGCTGATGATGCAAAGCCAAAGACAGCATTTTTAACCCCTGGTGGGCATTATCAGTTTGCGGTGATGCCCTTTAGTTTGAAAAATGTACCTGCCACATTCCAAAGGTTGGTGAACCAAGTCCTCTCAGGTCTGATTGACTACTGTGCATCTTATCTAGATGATATTGCTGTCTTTAGCTCCACTTGGTAAGATCACCTGACCCACCAAAATAATGTTTTGGAGGCCCTGCAAAAGGCAGGCCTAACTATCAAGGCTACCAAGTGCCAGATAGGGCAGAGTCAGGTTGTATACCTTGGCCACCTTGTAGGTAGAGGCCAGGTTCAACCATTGCAGAGCAAGATCCAGACCATAATGGACTGGACTGCTCCAATCACCCAGACTCAGAGCTTTCTTGAGCCTGACTAAGTACTACAGGAAATTTGTCAAGGGGTATGGTTCCATAGTGACACCCCTGAATGACTTAACTTCCAAGAAGATGCCAAAGAAAGTTCAGTGGACAGTAAGCTGTCAGAAGGCATTTGATGACCTGAAGCAGGCCATGTGCACTGCTCCTATTCTGCAAAGTCCAGACTAATCCAAAGAATTCATTGTTCAAACAGATGCTTCTGAGTTGGGGGTAGGTGCTGTTCTTTCACAACTGAATAAAGATGGTCAAGACCAGCCAGTAGCTTATATTAGCAGAAGGCTGTCCCCTAGAGAGAAACGTTGGTCAGCTATTGAGAGGGAGGCCTTTGCTGTGGTTTGGGCCCTGAAGAAGCTGAGGCCATACTTGTTTGGTACTCACTTCAAGATTCAGACAGACCATAAGCCCCTCTTGTGACTTAATCAGATGAAGGGTGAAAATCCCAAACTGCTTAGGTGGTCCATTTCCCTACAGGGGATGGACTTTACAGTGAAACATAGACCTGGGACTGACCATGCTAATGCAGATGGACACCCCAGATATTTCCACTTAGAACATGAAGACTCAACTGGTCAAGGTTAGTTTAATGTCCCTGCGTTTGGGGGGGGGTTGTGTAGGAGAGTAGGGTCTGCTTCCTATGGTCACCCCCACTTTTGGCTGTGATTCTCTGTTTTTTTTAACTTTAATGTGGCTGTGGGCCTGCTAATCAGACCCACAGCCCAGCTGTTCTCTCTCTAAATTGATACCATGCACTTTAGGTGCATACCAGATTGGTTACTGGGTCACCCTTGTGAGCCCCTGTATAGTGTACCATAGGTACCCAGGGCATAGGTGCACCCTAGGCCTACCAGAGGCTGCATAATGTATTGTGCCACCCCTGGTTTGCCTTCCAAACTGACACCATAGGTCTGTTCACACAGCCTGGGTAAGGTGGTGTAATCACCCCTTACTTAGATATAGTATACCTATATCTACCTTTACATATAGACACATATACACCTATAAGCCACTCCTATGGTAGTCCTCGACAATCCTGGAGGCAGAGTGCTTGGTTTTATGTGAGAGGGTGCCCTGACATGAGCTGAACCCTGTGAGAAGTTGGCCTGATATGCAGTGCTCACTATTCTAGTGATCACTATGTATCAGTCCAGACAACCCTTATTGATGATTGGTTGTAAGTCAACCTTATAGACCAGCTATCCTAGTAGCATGGATACGAGCAGTCTAAGGCTAAGACTCTAGAGGGCGTGTTAAGCCAGCTGTTTTACCATCACATATACCCCTTGAACACCAAGTGAAAGGACACCACACAAGTTGTTATGAAAATAAACAGATATTTATTTATAACAAGACTACCCTGGCTCTTTATGAGACAGGGAGCTAAGCACACAACAAAACTCTTACGAAAATACTTGAAGTCGCACAATTTACACAAATGCCTGAGGGGCACGAAAAACCATATACACAAGAAGTGGAATGCGAAATTACTAGCAGGTAAGTACTACTTTTCTAGACTGTAGAAACGCTAGGCCTACAATGCTGAACCCTTGGATTAGAAGCAGGAGGCCTAGGGACGCCGTGTGCAGAGTGGGAACTCTCACGCGTAATGCGGGAACAAGTCTATGGATACTAGCAATCACAAAGTTACTGTTCTCGGGCGAACCCGACTAGGTGGGTCGAAAACAAGAGTGGATCCGAACACTTAGGGTGTTGGACTATGCTGGAGCACCGGAGTACTCAGTTTACCTAGCCCAGGGGCTGCGGCTGCATAGGGTTCAAGTTGCGTCGGAAACCCTCGTTGAAGAACCAGGAGCCTGAAGAAAGAAGTTGCTGGCAGGCGGCCAGTGAAGAAGTTCGTGGTGATCCAAGCCTGGATCAGGAAAGAAGAAGACCTGTAAGCAGAGGGGACCAAGTTCTGAATCACTAGCCAGTGATTTAGGTGGGCACCAGGATGGCACCGGACGAAGTCACCTCGACCAGGTGAGTGGGCCCTGCTGGGCTCTGCAGTCTCTCGGACCAGGAGGCGTTGTCGGCGACCAGGATGGAGGTGCGAGCTGTCCCACGAAGGTCTCTGCTGTCGACGTCGCTGGACCCAGGATTGGGGCAACAAGTCTTGGCAAATGCAAGCCCATGCGGTGGACTTAAAATGGAGTCTGGAGTGGACCAGGAGGGTCCAGGGTGCTCCTCTTTTGGAGGGGAGCAAGGGCTAGTCTGGAGCAACCAGACCAGCGGTGTTTGTCGTCGTGAAGCGTCGTAAGAGGGCCACTAGCCAACGGGCAAGTGACCTGGACAACGCGGTGAGCAGCAAAGAGAAGAAGGGCCCCACGCAGATCTCAGGGATGCAGGGGAGCTGAACTTCGGTGCTGGAGCTGCTCAGGGTTGGGGCTTCTCTTACCCCAAAGCACTCGGTCGAGGGTCACTCGGGAGTCGTGCTGGTCAAGCGTCGTGCAGTCTTGGAAGATGGCCGGTCCCTCGAGGTCTCGTCACACCCACGGATCACAGCTGGGCTGATGATGCAGGTTGAGGTCAGAGGTGCCAGGGAAGCCGGTTCTCGTCGTGCTGGGCAGTCTTGATCCAGAGGAGAGACTTACAGCAGACCGCGATGCTTGATTGGTGCCTGCTGCTGCAGGGTGACTACTCCTTAGTCACAAGGGAGAAATCTTAGGAAGAGTCTTGAGTTCCTCTCGTAGAAAGTCGGTTCAGGATTCAAAGATTGATCTAATTTGGAAGGGGGCCAGTTCCTACCTTTATCCTGCAAAAAGGGGCTGGCACGCGACTAAGTCCTGCCCTATGGGTGGGACTAGGAGGGGGGTGGTTACACCCCTCTCCTTTGGCGGGCTTTCCCCAGATCAGGGGCTGGAGTGCCCCTGGAACTGGTTCAAGCCGGCCTATGCACAGTGAGCACCGGGGTGCCACTTGCAGTCACCTTCCTCTAAAGCCCTGCCTACCTAGGATACACAAAATCCTGTCTGGGACGGTGCTGGCACCGCCCCTGGCAGGAAACCCTTTGTCCTTGCCTCCTGCGCTGGGAGGACTCCCAGCAGCAGGGGGGCAGACTTGTGTCTCGGTGGCAGCATCCATCTTGTGAAGCTGAGGCTATGTCTGACTTTAACCGGGGTTACAGGTTACATACATGTCGTGTCCCTCTAGAAGGGTGGAATGCTAACCCCGTCGCCAGAATTGGCGAGGGGTTAGTATTCCAATTCGTATGACACCTTACTCGACATGTTTTGATAAAGCGATACCAGAGTTGGCATATAACCGCGAGGATTATAATGCACTTAAGAGTATATGGTATGCGTTATCATGGAACAACTATTAGGACTTGGTTCCCCAAGCTGCAAACGGGCTCAGCTCATGCCAGAGCACCATTTCACCCTATCCCATGCACTCTGCCTTCAGGATTGTTAAGGCCTGCCATAGGAGTGACTGATAGGAATATAGGTGTCCATTTTAGGTTTAGATATAGGAATACATATCTAAAGCAAAGGGTGTTTACACCACCTTGCCCCAGCTGTCAAGCCGCCAGTTGTGTCTGATTTAGTTAGTCAGCCCAGGGGTGGCATAATACATGCTGCAGCCCCTGGGAGACTTCTGGGTGCACCTCAGCCCTGGGTACAGGGACTTGGAGAGGGCCCAGTGCCAATTCAGTACCTGGGTACAATTTGGAGTAGAGAGAACAGCTAGGCTGTGGGTCTGATTAGCAGGCCCACAGCCAGGGAAAGTCGTAAACCAGTGAAGCAAAAAGCAAAAATCTGGGTGATCATAGGATTGCAGACCCTACTCTCCTACAAACCCCTCTGCAGCTTTCGGAACCATCTCCTAATAGCTGTTCTATGATATAGTCATACCATATGCTCTTAAGTGCATTATAATCCTCGCGGTTAATGCTAACTTTGGTTTGGCTTTATCAAAATATGTTGTGTAAGGTGTCAAACACTTCGGAATACTACTCCCCCCTCTCCCCCCCGCCAACACCTCCCCAGACTGGGGTATTGGGGCAGGGAGGGCTGCATTCAGTGAATGCATCTAGACAATGCCTGGGGCACACAAGGTGCTCCATGCATAGCCCGGTTCAAACCAGTTGCTGGGGCACTCTCCAGCCCCAGGTCTGGCGCAAAACTGGACAAAGGGAAAGGGGTGTAACCACCCCCTTCTCAGGTCCACCCATAGGAGGGACCTAGGCAGGTAATCCAGCCCCCATCCTTAGTAGAAGTATAGGAGTTGCGTCCCCAGGACTTTAGATTATCCTGGAACGAAACTTTGATACAGAACTCTTGGACCTTGGACATTCTATTCTAACTAGAAGACGGAAGACATCTCCATTGTGGTCAAGGAGTGACCACCCTGTTCAAAGAGGCACCAGTAGCAACTTTGCCGGTCTGCAGTTTCAAGGCTCCCGCCGGAACCCGAAGACTCAGCGACTTAAGAACTGGACTTCCAGACTTCTCTGACCCCCGACCCGCATCCACAGCAAAGTTGAGACCCGTGGCGGACACGAGAGACATGGGACCGGACATCTTGGACATCCTGCATTTTGCTACCTGCACTCTTTCCTGAAGCCTCAGTAAGGTACGAGAAGCCCCAGCCCGAGCATCATTTGAACCGAAGCCCAGGCCCCCACACTCCACGAGTGTCCCGTGGGCCCCGCCTTTACATTTGTGCTCAACACGTCTTCCCGGCTCCTTGCCCATTGGCTAGTGAGCCCCCTGAAGTCGCCATCTTAAAACTGACAGAATCTAGCTCCTGGTCATCGTCGATGCCTCCTGGACCTCGGGGCTGAAGAGACAAACTCACCTTCTTCACCTTGAAAGCACCCAACATCGCCTGGTTCCTTCCTGGTCACTGGCTAGTGACCCAGACTCTGTCCCCTCTGCATTCAGGTTCTTCACATCTCCGATCCACCCTTGGATCCACCCGGACACTTTTCCTCTGGTCGCCTTCAGCACCTCTTTGCAGCTCTCCATAGAAAACGACGACGAAACCCAACACGAAAAGACACCTATGCACCCGGCTTCCCAGGGTGAGGTAACTCGAGTACTCCGGTGCTCTCGTGGGTCTTGACTCTCGAAGTGTCCTAATTTAAAAGGGTTCCATCCAAGTCCATCTGGAAGTGTCCTTAATCTTTAAGTTTGTAACTTTGTGTTTAGACACTCTGTGTTTAGACACGGCACGCGGCTCCCGTGGGTCTCCTACTTCCTAACCTTTGGTTGCTTAGTGTAGCCCCAGCGATTCTACAGGCCCTAGGCCTGCTTTCTAACTCTCATTGGGTACTTATACCACTTTCTTAGTATATGGTTTGTAAGGCCCCTAGGGCATAACGTATACTGTGCAACTCATAGTATATTAACTGGGTGACTTGTATTGTATTTTTACCTCTGACCTCATAAAGAGTGCAGAGGGGTTGTGTTCAGATTAAATACATATATATTTGATATATACCTTGTGTGGTGTCCTTTCATTTGGTATTCAAGGGATTATATATGGTAAAACAACTTGCTTAACTCGCCTACTGAAGTCTTAGCCTGAAGACTGCTGGTTCATGCTACCACTAGGATAGCTTTCTATAAGGTTGACTTTACAACCACCATCAATAAGGGTCGATTAGACTGGTGCAAGGTGCCCACTAGAACTAGTGGACATCATATGCCAGGCTAACTTCTCACACCCAACAGCATGTATTGCTGAAGCAGCCCAACAGAGTAGATGAGGCGGGCCTTGGGAGTGCAGCCTGCCATCTGAAATAGGTGAGGACTACGGAGGCGAGGGCACAGAAGGTCCTGTGCGCCAAGCCCGCTGAGCTCAGATCGCAAGAGGGCTCATGAGGGGGGCTCAGCTGGTTGCCACACCAAGGCAGGAAGAGAGAGAGAACTGGGGCCAAGGATGTCACGTCCTCGCGGCAACTGACTGGCTTCCTGTGTTTCCAGTCCCCTGCACTGACACTACCAAGAAGCCTACGGCACTGAGGAGGGTTGGGATCATCTGGCCTACAGCGAGTTAGCTTCTTAGCGGCAGCGGGATCAGCTGCCTCCATGTCGGTGTCTGGACTGGAGTCTCATATTCTCTTTTACATGAACCATGTAAAAAAGAAATGAGACTCCAGTCCAGGGTCTGACCCGCAGGCAGCTGATCGCGCTGCCGCTAAGAAGCTAATTTGTGGATTACCACTCAGCTGCTGAGTCTCACAGCAACACTGTAACTTACTTGTGAGGCTTGCCACTGCAATTCAGTATACCGGCCAGCTGCTGCCCTCCTGTCTCCAAATCATGGCCGCTGCAACAGTCATCCGTGACTCTCCCTCGGCAAATGTGCACGGTGCGCTGGATCTGCGTGGTCATGATTGATTTTCGTTTACCGCCATGCCTCCCACAAACATAACTGAAGGCTGCGCAGCAGGAGGTAACGTCGCGTGGCGCTTATGACGTCAATCAGAATGTAATGTGGGGGGAGGTGGGAATCTATTGATAAATTGTAGCACTAGTAGCCGCAGCTTCAACCTCAGCCATCCCCAAGCCCAGTACTGTGAGCAGCGCTACCAGCCACTTCAGTTTAGTCATTATAGCAGCCCTACTGGCTTGACAGGAGAGGTGTGGCGCCGCGGCCAGGGCGACTGACGCTGGAATCTGGGGACCACGGTTCGATCCCCGGCTCCGGCGGCAGGTTAGCCCAGCACCATGTGACTCTGGGCAATAGCTCGCTTAATCTCCCCGACGGCCCCCAGCGCCTAGAGACCCTTACGGGTGATTGTGCGCTTTACAAATGTGGACTTTACTTTACAGCTGAGGCGCTATGCCTATTATGCGTGACAATGCATTTCAGTGCGGTGATGCAGACACCATACTGAAATGCGTTAGACTAACGCCTGATGCGTGATACTTGGCAGGGTAGGGAGAAGTCTGCCGCAGGAGCAGAACATCGCAGACATCTGTCGCTGGGGATAAGTCCCATTTTGTGCAGCTGGGCAGGAGTTCGGTAAAGCCTATGCAAATACTTAAAGTAAATGAGGTGCAAGCGGTAATTTGGGGATAGTCGTTTAATCTGATTGCAACAATAAAGCCAGTCCTCTTGAGAGAGTTCGACACCCAGGTCCACACCACGCCACTAGCGCCAGGTCTGTAGAGATGGGAGATGCCGACAGTGTAAGGGCGTAAATCTTGGTGACCAGCTTTCGGGGGGAGGAGGATGTGTAAAGGAAGCTAAGAGTGGCCATTGAGGAAGGAGGCGGAGGGAACGTGGGGCGAAGCTCCCTGCAAATAGCCCTTAGTTGATAGTAGAGCAAAGTGCCCATGGGGCCGGAATCGACAGCAAGGGCGAAGAACGTGTCCCCAGGGTAGGGGTCCGACACTGTGGAGAGCCCCAAGGGGAATGTGTGTTTAACCATCCCGGCTGACTGATGGGGTGGGGGGAAGCCGGGTGATGAGCAATAGGCATGGCATTTGCGGAGAGCATGCTGGAGCCGGAGAGTTTCTGGAGCCCGTCCCAGGCCCAGCGCAGAGTTTCTACTGTGTCGATCTCGGTGCATGGAAGTTTCGCCGGGGCGAATAAGGCACTTGTGAGTGGCCATGGGACAGCAAGGTCGGCCTTCACTGCGACATGCGGCTGAAAAGGAGTTGGGTGGAGCCAGAAATGGAGAGAACTGGCCTGGGCACTATGGGCGTATAGTTTAAAATCGGGGGCACCTTGACCACCACGCGACATCGGAAGGGTGAGGATATTATAAGCGATAGACCAGAGTGATGAGCAATGAGCAGAAAAGTGGACAGTGAGAGGGATGGAAATAAGGACAAATAAATACAAAAACTTCGAGAGCATCACCATCTTGGCGATGGCTATGCAACCCGCCAGTGACAAGGGTAACTTACGCCAGAGGGGAATCTTGGACTCGAACCAGTTCACAGCGCGGCCAAAGTTAGGCCTCCAAAGTTAGTCTATGTCCCTGCTAAGGAAAATACCTAAGTATCTTGTAGGACCCGACGCCCACACAAAAGGGTAGTCCAGAGTAAGGGGACCGTGGCATCAGTGAGGGGGAAAAGTACAGACTTACTTCAGTTGACCTGAATGCCGGAATAGCCCCGAACCGTATCACCTCGCGGACCAAAGGACTGAGATTCTCCTGAGGGTTGCGGACATAGAGTGTAACGTCGTCCGCACAGTGGCGTAACGAAAGTTGAGGGGGCCCCCCTGCGAAGTACATGGAGGGGGCCCCCTCCCCGGGCCACCACCTACCATTTTGCAGAGGAGGCCCCCTGGAGCTTGAGGGCCCACCCTGCACCGAGGGGGCTGCGGGGGCTTATCTTATGCCACTGTGAAGATGCCAGAAATGCCTCCTATTTCAGTTATGGAGCTATCTCATTAGAAAAGCAACAGACCTACAACTTCGGGCCACAAGACATCCACAAATTCATTTTGCACTGACATAGCAATAATAATTAGCCCATAGTAAGCTTATTCTATTTTGGCCACAGCACAAAAATAGAAAAACTTTCTCATGTGCCCCGGCGGTGAGGTTTGTGGCACTGGCAGGTTTTTGTGCCCAGGAAGGTCTGTGGGACTGGCAGGTTTCTCTGCCTGAGGAGGTCTGTGGGTCTGGCAGGTTTTTCTGCCTGCGGAGGTCTGTGTGGCTGGCAGGATTCTCTGCCTGGGGAGGTCTGTGGGACTGGCAGGTTTCTCTGTCTGGGGAGGTCTGTGGGGCTGGCAGGATTCTGTGCTTGGGGAGGTCTGTGGGACTGGCAGGTTTCTGTGCCCACGGGACATCAATGGAACTGGCAGGTTTCTGTGCTTGTGGAGGTGTGTAGGGCAGGCAGACTTCAGTGCCCGGGGAGGTCTGTGGGGCTGGCAGGTTTCTCTGCCTGGGAGAAGTCTGTAAGACTGGCAGAATTTTGTGCCTGGGGCGGTCTGTGTGGCTGGCAGGTTTCTTTGCCTGGGGAGGACTGTGGGGCTGGCAAGATTCTGTGCTTGGGGAGGACCGTGGGGCTGGCAGGTTTCTCTGCCTGGAGAGGTCTTTGAAGATGGCAGATTCTGTGCCTATGGAGGTCTGTGGGACTGACAGGTTTCTGTGCTTGGGGAGGTCTGTGGGGCTGGCAGGTTTCTGTGTCCGGGGAGGTCTGTGGTGCTGGCAGGTTTCTGTACCCTGGGAGGTCTGAGGGACTGGCAGGATTCTGTGCTTGGGGAGGTCCGTGGGGCTGGCAGGTTTCTGTACCCTGGGAGGTCTTTGGGGCTGGCAAGATTCTGTGCTTGGGTAGGTCTGTGGGGCTGGCATGTTTCTCTGCCTGGAGAGGTCTTTGGAGATGGCAGATTCTGTGCCTGTAGAGGTATGTGGAACTGGCAGGTTTGTGTGCTTGGGGAGGTCTGTGGGGCTGGCAGGTTTCTGTACCATGGGAGGTCTGTGGGGCAACAGGTTTCTGTGCCTGGGGAGGCCTGTAGGGCTCGCAGGTTTCTGTGCCTGGGGCGGTCTGTGGAGCTGACAGATTTCTGTGCGTGGGAGGTCTGTGGGACTGGCAGGTTTCTGTGCTTGGGGAGGTCTGTGGGGCTAAAAGGTTTCTGTGCCTGGGGAGGTCTGTGGGACTGGCTGGTTTCTGTGCCCTGGGACGTCTGCGGGGCTAACAGGTTTCTCTGCCTGGAGAGGTCTGTGGGGCTGGCAGGTTTCTCTGCCTGGGGAGGTCTGTGGGGATGGGAAGATTATGTGCTTGTGGAGGTCTGTGGGGCTGGCAGGTTTCTCTGCCTGGAGAGGTCTGTGGAGATGGCAGATTATGTGCCTGTGGAGGTCTGTGGGACTGGCAGGTTTCTGTGCCTGGGGAGGTCTGTGGGGCTGGCAGGTTTCTCTGCCTGGGAAGGTCTGTGGGACTGGCAGGTTTCTGTGCCTGGGGAGGTCTGTGGGGCTGGCAGGTTTCTCTGCCTGGAGAGGTCTGTGGAGATGGCAGATTCTGTGCCTGTGGAGGTATGTGGAACTGGCAGGTTTCTGTGCTTGGGGAGGTCTGTGGGACTGGCAGGTTTCTGTGCTTGGGGAGGTCTGTGGGGCTGGCAGGTTTCTCTGCCTGGGGAGGCCTGTGGGACTGGCATGTTTCTGTGCCCGGGGAGGTCTGTGGGACTGGCAGGATTCTCTGCCTAGGGAGGTCTGTGGGACTGGCTGGATTCTGTGCCTGAGGAGGTCTGTGGGGCTGGCAGGTTTCTCTGCCTGGAGAGGTCTTTGGGACTGGCAGGTTTCTCTGCCTGGGAAGGTCTGTGGGGCTGGCAGGTTTCTCTGCCTGGAGAGGTCTGTAGGGATGGCAGATTTCTGTGTCCGGAGAGGTCTGTGGGGCTGGCTGGTTTCCCTGCCTGGGGAGGTCTGTGGGGCTCGCAGGTTTCTGTGCCCTGGGAGTTATGTGGGGCTAACAGGCTTCTGTGCCTGGGGAGGCCAGTGGGACTGGCCGGTTTCTCAGCCTGGAGAGGTCTGTAGGGCTAGCAGGTTTCTCTGCCTGGAGAGGTCTGCGGGACTGGCAGGTTTCTCTGCCTGAGGAGGTCTGTGGGGATGGCATATTTCTGTGCCCGGGGATGTCTGTGAGGCTGGCAGGTTTCTGTGTCCGGGGAGGTCTGTGGGACTAGGAGGTTTCCGTGCTTGGGGAGGTCTGTGGGGCTGGCAGGTTTCTGTGCCCGGGGAGGTCAATGGAACTGGCAGGTTTCTGTGCTTGGGGAGGTCTGTGGGACTGGCAGGTTTCTGTGACTGGGGACGTCTGTGGGGCCGGCAGGTTTCTCTGCCTGAAGAGGTCTGTGGGGATGGCAGATTCTGTGCCTGTGGAGGTCTGTGGGACTGGCAGGTTTCTGTGCCCGGGGAGGTCTGGGGTACTGGCAGGTTTCTGTGCTTGGGGAGATCTGTGGGGCTGGCAGGTTTCTCTGCCTGGGAAGGTCTGTGGGACTGGCATGTTTCTGTACCCGGGGAGGTCTGTGGGACTGACAGGATTCTCTGCCTAGGGAGGTCTGTGGGACTGGCTGGTTTCTGTGCCTTGGGAGGTCTGTGGGGCTGGCAGGTTTCTCTGCCTGGGGAGGTCTGTGGGACTGACAGGTTTCTCTGCCTGGGGAGGTCTGTGGGGCTGGCAGGATTCTGTGCTTGGGGAGATCTGTGGGGCTGGCAGGTTTCTCTGCCTGGAGAGGTCTGTGGGGATGGCAGATTCTGTGCCTGTGAGGGTCTGTGGGGCTGGCAGGTTCCTGTGCTTGGGGAGGTCTGTGGGACTGGCAGGTTTCTGTGCCTGGGGAGGTCTGTGGGGCTCGCAGGTTTCTGTGCCCTGGGAGTTATGTGGGGCTAACAGGCTTCTGTGCCTGGGGAGGCCAGTGGGACTGGCCGGTTTCTCTGCCTGGAGAGGTCTGTGGGGCTAGCAGGTTTCTCTGCCTGGAGAGGTCTGCGGGACTGGCAGGTTTCTCTGCCTGAGGAGGTCTGTGGGGATGGCAGATTTCTGTGCCCGGGGATGTCTGTGAGGCTGGCAGGTTTCTGTGTCCGGGGAGGTCTGTGGGGCTGGCTGGTTTCCCTGCCTGGGGAGGTCTGTGGGACTAGGAGGTTTCCGTGCTTGGGGAGGTCTGTGGGGCTGGCAGGTTTCTGTGCCTGGGGAGGTCAATGGAACTGGCAGGTTTCTGTGCTTGGGGAGGTCTGTGGGACTGGCAGGTTTCTGTGACTGGGGACGTCTGTGGGGCCGGCAGGTTTCTCTGCCTGAAGAGGTCTGTGGGGATGGCAGATTCTGTGCCTGTGGAGGTCTGTGGGACTGGCAGGTTTCTGTGCCCGGGGAGGTCTGGGGTACTGGCAGGTTTCTGTGCTTGGGGAGATCTGTGGGGCTGGCAGGTTTCTCTGCCTGGGAAGGTCTGTGGGACTGGCATGTTTCTGTACCCGGGGAGGTCTGTGGGACTGACAGGATTCTCTGCCTAGGGAGGTCTGTGGGACTGGCTGGTTTCTGTGCCTTGGGAGGTCTGTGGGGCTGGCAGGTTTCTCTGCCTGGGGAGGTCTGTGGGACTGGCAGGTTTCTCTGCCTGGGGAGGTCTGTGGGGCTGGCAGGAATCTGTGCTTGGGGAGATCTGTGGGGCTGGCAGGTTTCTCTGCCTGGAGAGGTCTGTGGGGATGGCAGATTCTGTGCCTGTGAGGGTCTGTGGGGCTGGCAGGTTCCTGTGCTTGGGGAGGTCTGTGGGACTGGCAGGTTTCTGTGCCCTGGGACGTCTGTGGGACTAACAGGTTTCTGTGCCTGTGGAGGTCTGTGGGACTAGCAGGTTTTTCTGCCTGGGGAGGTCTGTGGGGCTGGCACGATTATGTGCTTGGGGAGCTCTGTGGGGCTGGCACGATTATGTGCTTGGGGAGCTCTGTGGGGCTGGCAGGTTTCTCTGCCTGGAGAGGTCTGTGGAGATGGCAGATTCTGTGCCCGGGGAGGTTTGTGGGACTGGCAGGTTTCTGTGCTCGGGGAGGTCTGTGGGGCCAGCAAGTTTCTGTGCCTGGGGAGATCTGTGGGAGCGGCAGGATTCTCAGCCTGAGGAGGTCTGTGGGACTGGCAGGTTTCTGTTCCCGGGGTGGTCTGTGGGACTGGCAGGATTCTCTGGCTGGGTGAGATCTGTGGGACTGGCAGGTTTCTGTGCCTGGGGAGGTCTGTGGAGCTGGCTGGTTTCTCTGTCTGGGGAGGTCTGTGAGGCTGGCAGGTATCTGTGCCCATAGAGGTCTGTGGGACTGGCAGGTTTCTCTGCCTGGATAGGTCTGTGGAGCTAGCAGGTATCTGGGGCAGGATGCTGGGTGATCTTGTCACACCCACAGGGACATTTGGAGACATTTATGGACCAGAAACATTGATTGTTTTACTGCTACTGAGTGGAGTACAACGGCTTCAGGGCGGAAAAAAGTGCACGGAGCGCCCCATAGTTCAAAGGTCGCAAATGAGGTAGGTTGTGCTGGTGTTAAAAAAAAAAGTCCAGAAAGAGAAGAGAGTTACACACGCTGGTGCCTGTTTCCACGCAAGTCACGTGCAACCTCTAGTAGAACATGTTTCGTAACGTATAAAGGCTGTAAATGTTATTTTTTTCCTTTCATATCAATGGGGTAGGATTGGTGGCTCTTAGCGACAGCAGTAAACAGAGGGAAGTACATGGTATGCAGTGCCATGAGAATTATGCTGCAGGTACTCAGTTATGCAGCAGGAAAAGGCAAGTTATGCAGTCTAATGCCGCACATTTTGTGATACTTATACTTAATGTTTACACCTTTTAACCCCTTCGCCGCGGGGCTAATTCACCCACTGCGCTGGGTGGGAGGGGGGCACGCGCAGCGACACGGTGCTTGTGACAGCTCAGCTCGTCACGCTGCACGGTGGCGCTGTGCTACCACGCCCGTTTCCGTGGAACGTTCAGCACAGCAGGGGAATTACCCCCGCGTGTGAGCGCCGTGCGGGTCATGCAGGCTCAGCTTTCCGTGCCTCATGACGAGCTGAGCACATCATAAGCATGGAAGGTGTTAAGACTGTTCTGGCAAACGTTTCACCTTAGTCTCAGTTTAACAGCCAAACAGCAAAGAGTAACTGAAAGGTGGCCTGTCAATTTTAGCGAAGGGCATTCGACTGTGCAGCAATGCATATTGCTGTATTTTAGTAACTTTTATCTGTCTCAGCTAGAAACCATTTTTTTCTGCAAGCTGCAATTTATGTAGCACCACAGCCCCAATCCTCACCCTCTCTGCCCCAACCCTCCCCCCACTCCACCCACTCACACCCTGATATCCAGTTCAGCTGGACCTGCCCCTTCAGAACTGACATCACCCGGCAACTAGAAATCAACAACAAAAGAAATCAGGTCAGTTTTGGGGGGAAGTGGGTACCACTTTGCCTTGATAAAGTTGGTCGAAACCGTGAAACTTCTCCCAAAGTCACAGACAAAGGTGTAAATTCATAGGTGAAGGGTACATTTTTTTGCGCCCACAAACTTCAATAACGATTTTTGTTTTCTGTAAAATCCGCAAATCAACTTAAATCGCAGGTGAAACTGATGACATGCACTTTTAATCTTTAATGTGTAACATAACCCCCCCTCTTTTCCAAACAACCTTCATGCACCAAAGGCGCCTTTCTCTTACTAAATTTCTTCACTCTAAACTGGAGACCTTACGCACACAAGTGGTCGTCGCAATGAATTTTGGGTCGGGTGCACTTGTCTGCGGGGGGTGGCATAGACTGGCGGAACAGACAGACTCACCTGTGCGGGGCGCAGAAGACAGGGCAAACAAGGCTAACCAGAGAAATAATTAAATTATGGCCAGCGGTTGCCGTCGCTCCTTACCTCTCAATTGTCTCCACTCTGGCTTTTGGGATGCCTCCTCGTTTCACGAGTCAGCAATGCGCGTGACAATTGGTCACCAGCCCCACTCTAAGGGTTAAGAGTAAGACCGCGCAGAAGCGGCGGTGGAGACATATGCACGCTGCGCAGTGTGCACCATTTCCATTTTTTTACATTTTACCATAAAATTTATGAAGAAAAGTCTAGAGCGAGCATAAGTTACATAACCTACCTATATTAATTAATTACCTATCCCAGACGGTCACTGATGTGTAGTGCTTGCTGGCACCGCTGAGGGGCCCCCTGGAGTGCAGGGGCCCCCCGCAACACAGGGGCTGCTGGGGCCTGTGTTACGCCCCTGCTTATAATTTCACGCCACACAATTCAACTATAAATAATTTAACCCTACAACATTCCATACCACATAACTATAATCCTACAAATACACATATTTCCACTTCACTCCATACCACATAATTCCACATCACAGAATAACATTCCACACAACTTAATACCACTCCCAACCACATAATCACACTCCACACAACTCAACTACACATAATTCAACTTCAACCTATATAATTACACTTCACACAACATATTTACACTCAACTCTAAAACACATAATTCCCATCCACAAAATACAGCTCTGCAACATGTTGCATAATTCCACTCCGAATAATTATACACCACGCCACATAATTCCACACGTCGCACAATTCTACAATTCATCCCCACGCCATTTATCAGACAGCATAATAACACTCCACATATTCCACTCAGCTCCACATAATTAACCTCCACATAATTATGCTCTACTCCGTACTGCATACATACACTCCACATAAATCCAGTCTATGCCACGTAGCAACACTCCACATAGCAACACTTCACACCATGCCTCATAATACCACTCAACATAATTTCACTCAACACCGCAACTTCCACGTGACACAATTCAACTCTACACATTTCCATTCCACACCACATAATTCACAACAAACTACATAATTAAGACTAACACCACAAATGCACAACACACCACATACATCCACTCTGCACCACAAAATTCCACATCATGCTACAATATTTAACAGCCCACCGCATAAGTAAACTCTACTACATACCACTCCACAACACAAAATACCATTCCAGAAAATACCACTCCAAGACACACAATCCCACTCCACTCAATACCAGATAATTACACTGCACACCATGCCACATTATTTCACTACACAGATCCAATCAACGCAACACAATTCCACAACTAACAATTTCAATCCAAACCATATATGTCCACTTGACACTACACACATTTCCTCTACTCTAAACAGAAAACGCATAGGTAAAATGCATAGGTAAAATGCATTGACCTTTACAACATTAATAGCTCTAACTCTCACCTTCGAGTGCGTCCCAGCAGATCCTGTTTCTGGAGCTGCAAACTTTCTGGCCAACGTCAGCTCTGTGCTGCTCAGAGGAGCAGAGCCCTGTGGAGAATGCGGTCTCTGGGGCCCCCACCCCCATCCTTTCCCCTGTCAGCTCTCCTCTGCGCTGCCTCCTGCGCTGTCTCTGGGGCCCCCACACCCATCCCTTTCCTCTCCCGTCTCAGAGGCTGTGCCCTGTGGGGAATGCCGTCTCTGGGGCCCCCACCCCCATCCTTTCCCCTGTCAGCTCTCACCTTGCTGCCTCCTGCTCTCTCTGGGGCCCCCACCCCTATCCTTTCCCCTGTCAGCTCTCCTCTGCGTTGCCTCCTGCACTGTCTCTGGGGCCCCCACCCCTATCCTTTCCCCTGTCAGCTCTCCTCTGTGCTGCCTCCTGCTCTCTTTGGGGCCCCCACCCCCACCTCCATCCTTTCTCCTGTCAGCTCTCCTCTGCGCTACCTCCTGCGCTGTCTCTGGGGCCCCCACCCCCATCCTTTCTCCTGTCAGCTCTCCTCTGCGCTGCCTCCTGTGCTGTCTCTGGGGCTCCCACCCCCATCCTTTCTCCTGTCAGCTCTCCTCTGTGCTGCCTCCTGCGCTGTTTCTGGGGCACCCACCCCCATCCTTTCTCCTGTCAGCTCTCCTCTGCGCTGCATCCTGCGCTGTCTCTGGGGCCCCCACCCCATCCTTTCTCCTGTCAGCTCTCCTCTGCCCTGCCTCCTGCGCTGTCTCTGTGGCCTCCACCCCACCCTCATCCTTTCTCCTGTCAGCTGCCCTCTGCTATGCCTCCTGCGCTGTCTCTGGGGCCCCCACTCCCATCCTTTCTCCTGTCAGCTCTCCTCTGTCTCCTGTGCTGTCCTTGGGGCCCCCACCCCATCCTTTCTCATGGCAGCTCTCCCATGCGCTGCCTCCTGCACTGTCCCTGGGGCCCCCATCCCTATCCTTTCCCCTGTCAGCTCTCCTCTGTGCTGCCTCCTGCGCTGTCTCTGGGGTCCCCACCCCCATCCTTTCCCCTGTCAGCTCTCCTCTGTGCTGCCTTCTGCGCTGTCCCTGGGGCCCCCACCCCCATCCTTTCTCCGGTCAGCTCTCCTCTGTGCAGCCTCCTGCGCTGTCTCTGGGGACCCCACCCCTATCCTTTCCCCTGTCAGCTCTCCTCTGTGCTGCCTCATGCGCTGTCTCTGGGGCCCCCACCCCCATCCTTTCTCCTGTCAGCTCTCCACTGCGCTGCCTCCCGCGCTGTCTCTGGGGCCCACCCCAATCCTTTCCCCTGTCAGCTCTCCTCTGTGCTGCCTTCTGCGCTGTCCCTGGGGCCCCCACCCCCATCCTTTCTCCTGTCAGCTCTCCTCTGCGCTGCCTCCTGCGCTGTCCCTGGGGCCCCCACCCCTATCCTTTCCCCTGCCAGCTCTCCTCTGTGCTGCCTCCTGTGCTGTCTCTGGAGCCCCCACTCCCATCCTTTCTCCTGTCAGCTCTCCTCTGCGCTGCCTCCTGCTCTGTCTCTGGGGCCCCCACCCCATCCTTTCTCCTGTCAGCACTCATATGCGCTGCCTCCTGCACTGTCTCTGGGGCCCCCACCCCCGGGCTCTGGCTCTGACTGAAGAGAAACAATGTCTCTTGTTACATGTGTTTCTCTTCAGTCCTGGGTCAGGGCTCAGAGCAGGCTGCAGATAGCACCTTGTAGGAAGGTGGCTACCTGACTATGGTTACCCCAGATTTTTTGCCTGTGTTTAGCTGGTTTTTCGACTTAGTTGACCTGGTTCCCTGCTAATCAGGGCCCCAGGCCATCTGCTCTCTCTGTAAAATGGATTCCATGTACCCTAGGTACATACCACAATTGGAAATGGACTCCTTGTCAGCCCCTGTATAATGCACTATAGGTGCCCAGGGCATAGGAGCCACCAAGGCCTACCAGGGGTGCAGCATATCTTTTGCCACCCCTGGCTGGTTCTTAAATTGACACAACTGGCTGATCACTCAGCTGGGGTAAGGTGGTGTAATCACCCCTTGCTTAGATATAGTATACCTATATCTAAACCTATATCTGGACACATATTAACCTGTGAGCCACTCCTATGGAAGGCCTCATCAATCCTGGAGGCAGAGTGCGTGGTTTCATGTGAGATGGAGCTCTAGCATGAGCTGAGCCTGTCTGCAGCTGTCGGGAACAACTCCCTAAGCTGTTTCAGGATAATGCCATACCATATACTCTTAAGTGCCTTATAATCCTCGCGGTTATATAGCAACTTTGGTTTGGCTTTATCAAAACATGTCGTGTAAGGTGTCATACGATTTGGAATACTATCCCCTCGCCAGTTCTGGCGACGGGGATAGCATTCCACCCCTCTAGAGGGGTAAGACATGATGCTTTACTTAAATGCGGTTAATTTCTCCAAAGACCTTAGATCCACAAAATGGATGCCTCTGCCACAGACAAATGTCTGGACCCCTGCAGCTGACCGAAACTCGGCCAAATGGGTCCTGGACAAAGGGTTTCCTGTCACAGGAGGGTGTCACCGCCCTCCAGACAGGAGATAGTGGATTGTAGCAGGGAGGTTTGAAAGAAACCAGACACTGCTTGGGGCGCACAAGGCTGCCCCTTGCATAATCCGGCCAAACCGGTTCTGGGGCACTCCAGCCCTCGTGCCAGGGCGGCCTGGATCAAAGGAAGGGGGTGTATCCACCCACTTCCTGGGTCCCACCCATAGGGGGGGACCTAGCAGGTAATCACGCCCCCCAGATTCGAATAAGAGTGGGAGCAGTGCCAATGCACATCAGATTTCCTGGAAGAAACATTTGAAACGAAATTCTGGACCCTTCGCCCTCCATCTCAACGTGGAAGCCCGAAGAATCTCCCTTGTGGTCAAGGAGTGACCACCCTGCAGCAGCAGGCACCATCCAGCCCTCGACGTCTACTTAGTTGCAGTTCCTGCCGGAACTCGAGCGACTGAGATCGACGAGATCAAGCCTGCCTGCCTTCCAACAGCCCGATCCACAGTCCCTGCAAAGCTGAGACCCGTGGAGGCGACCGGAAGCGTGGAGCACGCCATCTTGAATTGACCACGAGACGCTGACCGTGCAGCCCACGAGTGACCCTCGAAGCTGTGCACCGGGGTTTGAGAAGCCCCCACCCTGAGCTACTCCTGAGCCGAAGTTCAGCCCTCCACACTCGACGAGTGCTGCGTGGGGCCCTTCTGCTCCATTTGGCTCAACGCGTTGGCCCGGTCACTTGCCAGCCGGCTAGTGGTCCCTGTGCCGACGAAACTACAAAGAAGACTCGTGAATCTGGTTGCTCCAGATCCACACCAGCTCCCCTGAAAAGGAGCCCCGACTCTGACCTTCCTGGTCCGAGTGAGAAGCAATCTTCCGATCCCGCGTGGATTGCTCTTGCCAAGTGTTGTTTGCTCCAAACTTGAAGCCGACTGCACCGACGGTGAGAGCCTGCGTGGGACAGATCGTGACCTGCTCCTGGACGTCGCAGATGCCCCAGAGCCCACGTGACAGCGGAGAGAAGCTCCTCGACGACCACCTGATTGCGCCCGACATTGCCTGGTTCCGTCCTGGTTCCACCCTGGTCACTGCTGAGTGACCCAGACTCTGTCCCCTCTGCTTTCAGGTACCCTTTGACTTGAGTCCACCCTTGGACTCCACCGGACACTTCATCTTTAACCCGCCTACAGCCCTTTCAGCTTCAAGCACCAAGAGCCTGCGTGTCCGAACCCGACGCCACTTCGACCCTGTGCACCCACTTCCTGTGGGTGAGGTAACTTTGCTCCGCCGGTGTTCCCACACTGGTGCACACCTCTAGGGTCTGTGTGTTAAGTTTTGTTCCTCTAGGTTCAGCGGAAGTGTCCTTTAACTTTAACTTTACAACTTTTACGCACCATTGGTTAACATTGGTGCGTGCGTGCGCTTTCCGCACATCTCCCGAATCCCGAGGGCCATTCCCGACTTCAGCATTGCTTGTCCTGACTGCTCCCAGCGATTCCCTAGGCCCTAGGCCTAACCACTGCTCGAGTGGCATCTCTTATACCACTTGTTTAGTATATGGTTTGAGTGGCCCCCTGCCCTCATCCATAATTGTGCAACTTTGTATGTTTAAACAGTGCTTTTGATTTAACGCTTGTGCCCCTTTATTCATAAAGAATACTGGGGATTGTTTTTAGTAATAAATACATATATTTTTATAATATATACTTGTGTGGTGTCCTTTCATTTGGTATTACAGGATTGTATGTGGTAAAACAGCTCGCTTAACACGACCTCTTAAGTTAAGCCTTTAGGCTGCTTAGTCCATGCTACCCCTAGGATAGCTTGTCTAATAAGGTTGACTTACAACCAGACACCATAAGGGATTGTTTGGTCTGATAATAGGTGGTTCCAGAATTGGAAACATCACCTATCAGGCCAACTTCTCACACACCTGCTTTAGAGCAATCCTCTCTTGCACAGCTCTCTGCAGATGAGCTGGGTTGGCCCCCTTCACAAACTGAAGCCCCCACCCCCCTCCCGTTTGTTACCCCTTCTGCCTCAAACACTATAAATCCTTCTACAACTCCAGCAGGAAAGGAGCTATAGAGTTGTCTTTTTTTTATTGTTCATCTCAAACTAATTTATGGTATCTAGTGTGTCTATCTTTTTCTAAAAATAAAGCACTGACTGGAGATTGCTCTGTTGGAGTTTACAGCACTTTACAAAAAAACACCACATTTCTTAAAGCACTCTACAAATTGCTAAATATCACTTCAGCAGAAGGCCCGGCATCCTTGCTCTGGGACTGGAGGCTGACTGAAGATACATTTTTTTTAACTTTATTTCTCTTCAGCGCGAGGGGCTCAGAGCAGACTGCAGACACTGCAGCTGCTTCAGAGAAAACCTCGCTCTCTGCCAAAGAGCTGAGGGCCCCCCTTCAAGTACCGAAGACTAATTAATTGATTCATTTGATAAAGGACGGATAAAACGGTCCGGAGATTATGGGAGGTTGCACGACCAGGAATGAAGCCGGACTGGTCTAGGTGAGCGATGAGCATCATGAGGGGGAGAAGGCAGGAGGCGAGAAGTTTGGCAAAGATCCATATTAATTAATGAGAGGGTACGATAAGAGTCGCGGAGCTCTGGGGGTTTGTCTGGTTTTAGAAGTAGTGTGAGTATTGCCTTGCGGAGCAAAGGGGGAAACTGACCATCCTCAAAAGATTCATTATACATGGCAGCTAAGTGTGGGACCAGGAGGGGTGCGAAGGCCTTATAAAAAGATGTCGTCCGAGCCGGCGGCCTTATCACCGGGCAGGTCGTTAATAGCAGCAGGGATTTCTTCTTTGGAGAAGGGCTCATCAAGGAATTCCCAGTGAGGGTTGCCAAGCCAGAGGAGCTGAAGGGTATCTAAATATTGATTGAGAACCCCGCGCGGTGGCACAGTCTCAGCCGTATAAAGTTGAGAGTAAAATGCGGTTAAACGCGCCTTGATCTCCTCAGGAGAAGTAGTTCTATCCGGCCCTCCATCCCGGAGGGCAGTTATATAGGACTCTGTGTGAGGCAAGTGGAGGAGGTTGGCAAGGGTCCTGTCATTGCGGTCCCCCTCACCGAAGCTGCGCACCCTCGCCTCCCTGCCCAGAAATGCAAGCTCTCTGTTGGCCTCGTCAGCAAAGTCGGTGAGCTTCCCCTAGATCTGAGGGAGCGTTTTGGGGTTAGGGTCCAGGGAACAGGAGGAGTCCAGAGCCTTAATCTCCTTCTCCAATTTATCAAGAGTGCCGCGAATAGAGTGTAATACACCGGACTGCTTAGAAATGCATTCCCCAGGGATTTGTAATCGTAATTGCGGTTTGTATCTCATCGCAGAAGACCGAGTCCCACAGCGCGTTAGGGGGTAGCTGCCAAGAGAATGCGCGATGTGGGGAGGCACAGACAGATGCAAACAGGATGTGATCAGAGCGGGTGCACACCATATGCTCAACAGAGGTGAGCCACGCAAATGTGTCTGGAGAGGTAATACAGAGGTCCAAGCGGGACCAGCAGCCGCGGAAGCCTGTCATACAAGTGCCATCGCGTGCCTCAGGGCGAGTGTGTCGCCACACGTCATACAGGGAGTTGTCAGTGAGAATAGAGCTCAATAGTGAAGCTGTGCTCAGATGGGAAGTGTGTGGTCTGGAGCGATCTAGCGTGGTGGACAGTGTAACGTTAAAGTCACCCCCCCAAAGAAGCTCAGCGGGGCCCAGGGAGATGTGGTGCCAAACCTGTGCAAAGAAATCCGGGTTGTCATTGTTGCGACCGTATAGCGCAGCCAAGGTCAAAGGTTGGGCCAGGAGGGTGCCATGCAGGACGACAAAGCACCCCTCTGGGTCAATGATTGCTTGGGAGGTCTACCATGGAAGCCCTCTGTGCAGCAGGATAGACACCCCACTGGATTAGTTAGAGTAAAAGGTGGAATGTATTTCGCCTCAGTGCCTGGAGAGGAGTCTGGAGAAGGTAGTGAGCAGCAGATGGGTCTCCTGTATGAAACAAATGTCTACCTTATGCAGGGTAAGGTGGTCATGGACCAGGCGAACCTTACGCTGGTCGTTAAGACCGTGGACATTCCAGGTCCAGAGCGTGGTATCTGTCATAGTGCTATGTCAAAGGAGTGAATGTTGAGGAAGGTTAGAAGTGCAGAGAAAACCTTGTGTATTCGGGTAGAGAAGTGCAATAAGGAACATAACAAGAAGCACATTGCAACAACAGTTGAAGTGCAGGAAGGCGCCAAAGTCAAGTTTAAAACAAAAGCCTCATTCGGAGGCAACAGTCCCAACATCCTAAACCCACCAGAATAGCAAATAGAGGTAGATGTGCGATGGGAACATAATGCAGTGAAATAGTGAAGTGGAATTCAAAACGCTGTGTGGTTGAGGTGACGTGACATGAAGTGACCAGAAAAACAGGCATACATTAATACAAACAATAGGGCCTCAGAGGGAGGCAACAAACACCGAGAACCCAACCCCCCACCACCCACACCAACCCCCCAATCAGGCTGAAATTCCATCCACAATTGGGAAGGGAAAATTTTATGTCCAAAAAGGGAATCATCCTGTGGAGGCGTGGTGTTGCCCAGCATACACCCCTGCCAAAGAGACAGGGTGGCCAAGCCACAGGTCGTAGCAGACAACAGAAGGGATTGACACCAGGGAATCGGGGGCAGCGAGACCAAAGCATGGTCATGGTGTAGAGAGCCCTGCCGAATAAAATATTCAAAGTGGGAGAGACCCACAACAGGTGACTGAACATCAAGGAGTGCAGTTAGCGATAGTGTCAAGAAACCAACAGGGTTCAGTCATTATCACTTAAGTTGCCATCGGCAGTGGCCTGAGAGTTAGCAGAGGAAGAGCATTGTGCCCGATCCAGTTTCTCTGCGAAGGCCAGAGCATCTTTGGGTTCCGGAAAGACAAGCGCCTTGGAGCCCCGCCTGACTCGCAGTTTGGCGTAATATGCCAGGGAATAGGAGACATCATGTTTTAGAAGAATACGTTTCGCCGGGAGGAACTCACGGCGAGCAGCCTGCACCGCCATAGTATAGTCGGGGTAGAACGACAATGAGTTGCCCTGATGGTGAATTTCGCCCGTCTGCCTGGCAGCACGAAGAATGGCGTTGCGGTCCCTGAAGTTCAGGAGTTTGGCGATAATGGGGCGAGCCGGCAGGCCAGGAGAAGGGCAAGGACCGAGGGACCGGTGGGCCCGCTCGACGATGAAAACAGATGAGAGGACATCACCAAATAGTTCGGGAATGAGCTGCTCCACAAAGTCTTCCATTTTGTAGATATTGGAGGATTTGGGCACACCTGTGATGTGGAGGTTGCTCCTGCATGCACGCGCCTCCAAATCCTCATTCTTGTTCCGGATCAGCTCAAGAATCTTGTCCATTTGAAGGAGCTTGTGGAGATCTTGAGTGGCGGCGTCCTCTGCATCAGAGACCCTTGTCTCAACGTGCAGCAGACGGGTATCATGCAAGTCAACTCGGGCCTTGACAGTCTCCAGGCGGGTCGACAGCTGGTCGAGTTGGGCCGCAATGCCGGTGACTGTGGATTTAACGTCTAGCATGATGGTTTTCAGATCGTCCTCCCATGCCAGGACCACATCCATTTGGGCAGACTGGTCACCCCCATCGGTGACCGCACCATCCTGGCGAGTCTGCCGGCACTGGTCGAAGGCGATCTTGGGTTGTTTAGGGTCGTCTTCCCCATGGCCGGACAGAAGCAGGTGATAAAGGCGGCTGAAGAGCAGGAGGGGGTCTGCAACGGAGAGCCAAGTGGATGGCGTTGAGGGAGGCCGATCAAAGGCTGAGGCGAGGCAGCAATGAACGGCCCCGGGAGGATAGAGAAAGTACGGACCCAACATGAGGGGCAGGGTCGCTAGTCCAGGTCCCACGTAAGAGAGGTGCAGCATAGACAGGGACCCAGTAAGGAAAAGGCCCAAGAAAAGTAGAGCAAGTCCATGCAGTAGCAGCCGGAGGAGGAACTGAAACTTGAGGGGCTGCACAGACAGTAAAGGCAGAGCTAGGACTGCAGAGCCCTGGGATGTGTGGAGCGCATCGCAGTGGGAACAAGTGGATCGGGCAGTTTTGGCCCAATGGCAAGAGTCCAGGCACTCTCGGTGCTGGTTGCTGCAATGCCGGAGGAAGATAATGAGGAGAAAGCCACTGGTGTCACCTCTTGTGATGGGAGGCTATATCAGGCGCTTGTCAGGTCCGCGGGCCCCGGAGAAGACGAGCAGGGATGTCGGTGTGGTAAGGCAGCAGGGCCGGCAGTGTTCGGGCAATACTGTGGCCACGTCAGTACCGGCCTCCTCAGTAGGCGCAGAAGAGGGAATCAGGGCTGTGGGGGCAGATGCAGCGGGAAAACACGGGGTGCACGCCGCCCTCGTCGCGGGGCCAGCGAAGAGAGGCAAAAGGCAAGAGGCCTCAGCTGCGAAGGAGAAAGGCCCAGGCCCAGGCCCCGCGGTACGGCGAGGGAGTACCCAACCCAGCCGCAGGCAGCCCCACGGGAGCACCAGTCACCAGGAATCAGCAGGGTCCGGATGGCAGGCTGGACCCAGCAAGTCAGCGAGGTGAAGAGGCAGAAGTGGCCCTGAGGCGGCACGGCGTGGGCTCCAGCCTCGCACCCGCCACGTGATCCAGAAGGTAAGCGTTGCGGCCAGCGATGAATGGGCGATGCAGCCGAGAGGTCAGGAGCCCAGGAGTGGTGAGCAAGGCGGACCGTTGGCAGAACAGCAGGTCCCCAGTGAGGAGGGTGGAGAGGCGGCATGAGGAATCAGCAGGGCCGGAGACTATCTGACGATGGAATGGTCGCATTGACATCGGCCCCAACCGTGAGCGCTGCAGAAGATGGCAGAGCCGCGGGGGCAACAACAGCGGGGAGACACGGGGCGTGCTGCTATCGTCGCGGGGCAAGTGTAGTGAGGCCGACCGAGGCAGAGCAGGAGAGCGCCAGCTGTGATGGAGATAGGCCCAGGCCCGCAGTGCGGCGTGGACGCGCCCAACCCCGCTGTGGGAGCCCCCATGGCAGCGCCACTCACCGGGATCAGTGGGGGCCGGGCAACAGGTAGACCCCAGCGGGGCGCCGCAATTCCAGTGAGGCGGCCGGTACGACGAGTGGTGGCAATGGCTCCACGACAGCGCAGCGCTGGCTCCTCTTGCGCGGCGCGGGCACCGGCCGCGCGTCCTCAGATAGGCCCGGGCCACCAGTGGGGGGAATGTGGTGTAGCGGCAGGCTCCGAGGGCCAGAAAGGAAGCAGTCAATGCCCCAAGATGTGTTGGTACAGGATCGCATGGAGCAAAGTAAAAGCTCCGAAGTTATCTGCAGGATCGTGGCGGATAACAGGCTTGGCCGGCAGAGCCCACTCAAAGTGCGGCCATCTTGCAGCCGGCTAAGCCACGCCCCCTTAGATGACAGTTAATAACTCACTGTTCTGTGTAAGCATTTTATCTTATAAACTGCAAGTAGCAAAAGGATCTCTCTGACACAGGCAGTAAACCACTAGTGCACACTTTATGATCTGCATGGTACATGTTCTTTGCAGCAGGCACAATAACTCTCTGCGCTACCTTTCAATGAGTCAAAATTTCCACTAGACAAAAACTCCGATCTCTCTCTAGAAGGAGCATTAATCACCTGAGTTATCATGACATCTTTATTGTTGCCGAAAATTGCTGGAGGCCAGGAAGGAGGAAGCCTCTGCTTTTAAAACCATAATATATTTGCAAACACGATGCTGTCACCCAAAGTCAGGGCACAACGCTCTAGAGCCTGCCCTTCTCAAGGGTCCTGTGACCTCAGTGACAGAGTCACTGTTGCTCTAGTGTGTGCTGCTTCATATGACTACCCGCAAGACTGGAGGTCAACTTCAGTATGGATTGTGGTGGATAGGCCTTCAAGGTAAACCCACACTTGCCACCGCTAGGGTCCTCCTCCTGGTGTTAGGAAACCTGGGCTTCGAAGGTCTTGTGAGGCCTTCCAAGGTCCAGCATGGGAATGTGTTCCCTCAGGAGTGTGGTCTGAGGGACTAGTCATGCAAGCTGAATCTGGTTCCCCAGTTTCAAATTTGGCAGCTCTGACCATAGTGCCACATCCTCTCCTCCACTGAACAACATACTGCCCAACTGAGAGAGTCTTGCTGTGCCTTCGGCTACATCCCAATTTTTCCCCGCTATAAACACCTGAATATGACTCAATTCAAATTACGCACTTGACAAGAGTAATATGCTGCATGAAAAAAAATAGTAACAACATCCTGGATAAAAGCCAACACTCATAGGGAATGCAAGATTAAGTAAAGCATGTAAAATGTAAGCAGGGACAACATGATTACCTTAACACTTTTATACTAACTATTCCGAAATCAGTGAGTGATTTTGCCTGAAAAGTTAAGGACGTGACTACAAGGCCTGGAAGGGACCCATTGCACAAGTTACTACTTGTGTAACAATATATCTGTAAGAGACATTAGTTAGTGATAGATTCCTTACCTTAGAGTATCCGCAGGCGTCAGACTGGATCCGGAAAGTTTTCGCTAGCAGTACCCCTGTGCGTCAGTAGGTGGCGTCCTGCGGCTCCGCGTCCGTCGCTGGCGTTGTATGCGTCGAGATGACATCACGGAGACTACTTAGGCGCCACACATGCGCGCTGATGTCAGTTCTGTACACGACTTTCTGCGCCAGGAACGCAGAGCCATGCAAGATACTGACCTCTGGTGCATTGAAACTAGGGCCCTGAAAGAGATTACCTTAACCCTAGTAATCAGTTGGCAGAACAGGGAGGATGGGAGGAGCGTTAAGGAATCTATCACTAACTAATGTCTATTACAGATATATTGTTACATAAGTAGTAACTTGTGCATCTGAAAGAGACACGTTAGTGATACATTTCTTACCTTAGAATAGATACCCCAACAGGGGGTCTGTGAACAAGATTACACTAGAAAATCATGGAGAACAGAATGGCCAAAGAAGCCTTCTCTCTACACTTGACTGTCAAGACAGTAATGCTTGGCAAACGTGTGCAGCGAGGCCCACATAGCTGCCTGACAAATGTCCTGCAAGTAAACGCCTCGTCCGAAGGCACTAGTGGCTTCTGTTGCCCTGGTGGAATGGGCACGCAGCCCCACAGGAAGCTCCTTCTTAGTCAACAAGTAACATGCTTTGATGGACAGGACAACCCCCCTAGAGATGGCCCGTTTGTGCACGGCCAGACCGCTTTTATTTTTGGCGCCCGCGTAGCCAACAAAGAGCTGGCCATCCACCCGGAACTATTGTGTGCGCTTCAGATAGAATGAGAGCGCACGTTTTGGGTCCAGACGCTGGAGCCTCTCTTCCTGTTTTGAAGGATGCGGAGGAGGAAAGAAGGTGGGCAAAGCGATGGTGTGCCCGATGTGGAAGGGCATGACAAACTTTGGCAAGAAAGAAGGACAAGTCCTTAAAACCACCTTGTCCGGATGAACAGAAAGGAAAAGAGGCTTAGAAGATGAAGCCTGGAGCTCACTCACTCTTCTGGCAGAGGTAATAGCTACCAGGAAAGCCGTCTTCAGAAGTAGAAGACGTAAAGGACAGTTATAAAGGGGCTCAAAGGGAGTGCACATCAGAAAAGTCAAGACAAGATTTAAGTCCCATTGAGGCATTATGAAAGGCACGGGAGGAAACGTGTGTAATGCCTTTGAGAAAACGGTTAACAACCGGGGACTTAAAAAGAGAAGGCTTATCTCAGTGGTTCCCAAACTTATTTGACCCGTGGCTCCCTTGACCTAATTGGCAGTTGGCCGTGGCTCCCCACCATTTTTTACCGGCGCACCGGGGTGCCGCGGAGCACACTTTGGGAACCACCGCAGTAGACCTTTGTACTCTCTACCATTCCTATGTGACTCTTAGAATTTATCCATTTGTATCTCTTCCATGAGTGACTTTACAACCTGTACATTTGCAATTTTTTCTATTTGTCTCTTGCCTGTGTGACTTTACTACTTGTACATTTGCAATTTATTTCTGTTTATATCTCTTCCGTGTGTGACTTTATAACTTGTACATTTGCAATTTTTTTCTGCTTGTATCTTTTATGTAACGCATGTAATCCTAAGTCCTTATGTATCGCAACTGGTTCTTATGTAAAGCGCTCTGACACCTTCGGGTAATGTTCGCCCTATATAAAATCACATTAAATAAAAATCAAAATAAAACCAAAGGGTGTACGTTCTGATATGTATCTTATTGTAGTGATTTTTCTGCTTGGTTTAAATTGCAATTACGTTTCACTGTCTCTCATGAAGCACACTTAAACCCTAGGAACCATGTGATATATGCAAAGCGATACTCTTTTGTGTCATGTCTTACGAATCCATGTAACTTTTCATTTCAGAGACAAACACGTGTTGACCAAACTTGATATCCCAACACTGCTGTTGTGTTTATAGAAATCTGGACCAGGTCCCTGGAAACATACAAGAACAGATCAGACATTTTAATGTTGCATGTATGGGGGACATGTTCTGCCTGCCAGATTGCAGGTATCCTCAGCTAAAATCCCAAAGTGCCAAGTACTCCTAGCTTCCTGCAAGGACAGATATACACAGCCCAAGGCACGATTCCTGAAAAGGTGATGTCAGAAGTCATTAATAGGCAAAAAGCTTTTCATCCAGTATATTTATGACTACAAATAGAGGACATGATGACCTAAAAAGAATTCCTGATCCATCTTCATGCATGAATACTAAAGGTTATTCTTAAAATATGACACTCCTTGACTGGATTAGGCATTCACTATAGCAAATAGGTGCTCATATGTATGTTACTCTAGTCACACTTGTAGTTATTTGCTTGATGCAACAGAAATATTCTGGAAAAGATTGAAAACCCGTGTTCCACCTGTGACCAATCCAGCTCTGTTTGGAATTTGAATTTGGATGTCCAAGTTAAATAAATATAAGTCTCCGATTTCTGATAGGCCAAAGACACCCAAGGGCATAGATTGGTCAATAGAATAGAGGGGAGTGAGCTTCAGATTTTCCAACAATCAATCTGGCATACAATTAATACATTATACGACAAGCAGGGCGCACAAAAGGGGCAGAGGAAAGGGAGATGAATGTGGATTGATAGGGGTGCTAAGTGAGAGAAAACACTATTTTGTCAAATAAATAACATTTTTGAAGACTTTCAAAACAGAGAGGAAGAGAGTGTGTGCGCGTTTTTGTCTGGGGTATGTAAAAATACCTGGTGAAATCCGGCAGACACCTTACCATACCCGTCCGAAAGCACCTGTACCCAAATATTTACCAGAAAAAACATTAGGGGGATGTAACACCCCAAACATCCCCCTGAATCTACTCTCCTGAAGACACCTGAAGATGCTTTTCCTCAAAGTACATATACAAATAGCCATTACATCTGACAGAACCACCATAAACATAGTGATATTCGATATCCTCTATGAAACTGAAGATGTGTTGTGAACCGAATGCATGTACATCCCTCGGTGGCACGTTCATCACTCAATTGTAAAGTTGTTTCCAACTCTCAAATCAAGTAATATAGTAATTGTCTAATGCATTTTCATAGGCTGCGAATATCCCACTGAAAGACAGGTGCACTGGCCAGGCCTGAGAAGGGCTGCCTCATTGAAAATTAAGACTGCATTTGGCAGCCTGCTGGCGGAGTTTGATTGGATGTGGTGTCACAAAAGCAGGTTGATTTAGAGTGGTTTGTCGCAAACTTTGGGCATGAAAATGCATCCAGAAAAAATCAGTGCGCAGTCCATGAACGCAAATGCAGCTGATACAACGTTTCCATTGGCTAACTTGTAGAAATGTGTGGTGGCTCCCTTGGAGGAGAATTTAAATGGTTTTAACTTGAGTGCACCGTATTAAGAAGCAAGTTACTAGTCTGTTAACCTAACTCCCACTGTTAGCGCGAAAATGCTATGCTTGTCTAATGGTTGTTGTGGAAACTCGGGGACCGAGGTAATGCGCTGTACTTTTGTATAAATGTATATATTTTTTCTAAGCCTTCACCTCAGAGTCGCTCCTTGACGGTAGTTTTCAAAGTGTGACGACAAGCATACATTCCAATGAGTCCAGTGCTGGGGATCCACAATCATACGCATGCACTTTTTCAAAATCCCTATTTGCCCCCCACTTCACTACTTCCTGTTTCCAAAATGCTACCAGTTCAGCCTCTAGTGCTTTTCCTTTCAGTTGGGATCTGTATAGGAGCCTGAGGTTGCCTGTTGTTTTGATGATTTGCCACACATCATGCCTTCATTCTTTCGAGAGTTGTCTTGGAGAGGTAAAGTCTTATCCGCGTAGAGAACTTATGGCCGTAAGTCATAGCGCAATAGGGCTGCTTTCTTTAGGTGCTGCTGTGTGAGTAAGGGCTTTCATGTTCCCAGCGGCTTTGATCACTTAGACTCGAAGTGTTTGTTTGTTTTAATCGCGTATATTTACTCTGGTGTTCTGGCACTCTGCACTTCTGACATCGCTGCACAGGGGGGGCCTAACGAGGCCAGATGCTATCTTTCCCACATAGTGCGGCGGCGCCCCTGGCTACTGATAACGGCGCACCAGGGCGCCGCGGCGCACAGTTTGGGAACCACAGGCTTATCTGGAAGCCGTAGAAAGGCAGAGATGGCCAAATTAAAACCTTTGACAGTGCCCAGAGCAGAGCCCTGCTGGGCAAAAGAAAGAAGGAACAGAAGGACCACAGAAAGAGGAGCAGAAAGGGAATGCACAGCCTTAGCTGTGCACCATGTCACAAACTTGTTCCACCTGCAGGCGTATACCGTTTTAGTGGAGGGACGCCTGGCTGCCAGAAAGACATGACAGACTTCGGGAGGAAGATCGAAGGCTGTCAACTGTCGCCGCTGAATCTCCACATATGGAGGCGGAGGCTGGGCAGGTTAGGGTGGGGGACCGTTTCCTGCTGCTGCGACAGAAGATCCTCCAGAAGAGGCAGTTGGATCGGGGATCGAACGTCATGTTGAGTAGCTCGGGATACCAGTACCTTCATGCCCAATCTGGAACCACAAGGATGACTTGGGCCCGGTCGCGCCGAATCTTCTTCAGCACTCTGGGGAGAAGTGGTGGAGGTGGAAAGGGGTACAACAGACCGCAACTCCACTTGCGACGAAAAGCGTCACCGAGCGAGTGCTGCCTTGGAAATTCCAACACCCAGAACTGATGACATTGCGCATTCTCTTCGGTGACGAATAGATCTAACCAAGGCTCTCCCCACTGCAGAAAGAGATCTTGCACCACGTCCGAGTTCAGATGCCATTCGTGATCCATCAAGCACCAGCGGCTGAGTTTGTCCACCCTGGTGTTCAGAGAACCTGCCAGGTGTTGAAACACCAAGGCAATGCCTTGATGTTCCAGCCATGTCCAGAGGCGCAGAGCCCCCTGACATAGGGTCCACGATCCCAACCCCCCTGTTTGTTGCAATACCACATGGCGGTGGTGTTGTCCGTGAATACCTGCACTGCACTTCCCCGGACAGAGGGAAGGAACGCCTTCAGTGCAAGTCGGACTACCCAAAGCTCCAAAAAATTGATATGGAGTCGGGATTCCGCCGGAGACCAGAGGCCTCTGATCTCTGCCTCTCCCAAGTGGCCTCCACATCCCAGGAGAGACGCATCCGTCACCACTGTGTGTGCTCCAGTTGGGGCTAGGGAGAGGGATCTGCCAATTACCCAATCGCGATTCGTGAGCCACCACTGCAATTGACGTGCAGTGCCCTCGAGATCTGGACATGATCGGATAGGTTGCCCTGATGCCCTGCCCACTGAAGTTTCAGGTTCCACTGCAGACGCTGCATAGGCCATCTAGCCTGTTGCACCAGCAGGATGCAGGAGGCCATCAGGCCCAGGAGCCGGAGGGTCATCCTGACTGAAACCCGGGATAGAGGCTGAAAGATCAGAATCAAAGCCCGTATGCCCCGGACTCGCTGTTCAGGAGACTAAACCCGAAACTGCGCCATATCCAGACTGCTCTGATGAAAAGGAGCTTCTAAGAGGGTATCAGGTGCGACTTTGGCAAGTTGATAGAAGACTCCAACGAATGCAGGAGGTCGGCCATAGTCTGGAGGTGGGAGACGACTGCCTGGGGCAAGTCCGCCTTGAACAATCAGTTGTCAAGAAAGGGGAAGACTGAACTTCTGATCTGCACAGACGAGCTGCGTACCCGGCCATAACTTTATTGAACACCCTAAAGGCACTGGTATGGCCCAAAGGGGGATGGGGGCGGTGAACTGAAAGTGCTTGTGGCCAACCGCGAACCGCAGGACGCAGTAAAACATGCTCGATTGCCCCCCTAGGTCAAGTGCGGCGCAACTTCCTGTTTGCAAGTGTCAAGTGATCCCCCGACAGGCGGTGGTACTGACGTGGCATAGCAGGAGGAGTAGCCTCAAAGGGGAGGAGCAGCCCCTGCGGACCGTTTACAGAGCCAACATGGCGCGCCAGTGGGGGAGGTGGTGGGACCCCCCCCAGCTTGCCGTCATACAAACTGCCCTGCCTATGGAGAATGCTGGGTCAAGACCACAGTGGATGATGAATCCCGCCGCATCTCTGCCCACAGCAGTTGCATGGGAGAGCACTCTCCAAGCCTCCGTAGAGACCGTGGCCGCACCTGCGCCACCGTGTCCCACACAGAGTTACGTTACGTTCAAAATGCGCTATTGACGGGTAGCAGCGGCTCTGTAGAGGTGGCCACTGCTGAAGTACTGAAGTGAGGAGATTGGGTCTGACAGGCACTATAGGGAATTTGAGGGTAGGGTAGGAGCCTCCTCTACGCCATATCACAGAATGAACCCACCACCTCCATAGCTACGGAGGAGGGGAACAGTGTATCAGGGTGTGGAGATAAGGCCAGTGTGCTGGGATTCTCCATATTGTCAATCTAATCCAAATCATCCTCACAGCAAGCTGTGAGAAGGTCCTCAGACCCCTCATAGTACCCCCCTTCGGAATAGGACGCAGAACAGGGCAGGCTCGATAAAACCCGCCCTGGAGGCAACGCCGCTGTGGCTGGCGCCGAGACCGTCATCCAACGGTGACGTGAAGACCAATGCCGTCACCAGATCCGAAGGCGGCGCCGAGGCCAGAGCCGATGCCGGAGTCGAAGGCAGCGCCGAGGCAGGAACCAAAGGCGGAGTCGAGCCCACTGTAGCGCCTAGGCCAACGGTAGTGTCGCGGCAGGAGCCAACGGCTGTGCAGAGGCAGGAGCCTGCGCCAAGGCCAGAGCCAACGGTGGCACTGAGGCTGGAGCCTACTTCAGCGCCGAGGCCGGAGCCTACGGCAGTGGCAAGTCCGGAGCCCACAGTAGTGATTACGAGGCCGGAGCCAACGGTGCCACAGGGTATCTGGCCGGCATAACCGGGCCCAAAGGTGGCGGCACGGAGGCAGAACGACCCAAGGGGTCCGCGTGACCCAAAGGCGCTCCGAAGGTACCCGATGGGACAAGGAAACGGCCAATGGCTGACAGTGGAGGCCCCAAAGGAGCAGCTGGGGGAGTGTCCACCTGCCCCTTCCACCGAATCCCCGCGACAAGTGAGGGGAAGATTAAGAGCGACTCGCTCCTTGGCCTTTGATGGCGCTTGGACTTACCTGTTCCCGATTCTGAAGAACGATTGTGTCGGCTGAGCCAGCAATCCTCGACCTTCCCCGGGAGCGGGACCTTGAGTGGCGTGGTACCGAGTGCCGGGCCTCCAACGACTTCCGGAAATGCTCCCGCAAGCCTTCTGTGCCATGGCCCAACAATCGGGGCACGTCTCGGGGAGATGGTGTGCCCCAAGCAGAAGAGACACACGTTGAACGGGTCCATCACCAACATGGTCAGATGGGAGCCCCAACAGGACCTAAACCCGGGCATCCATAATGCACCAAAAGTCGAATTCTCGACAAAAACAAGAGACTAGTCTCATAAAAAAGTCAACATAAACAAGAGACAAGTCTCATGAAAAAGTCAAATTTATTGACTAGGATTACTGCTCTCTCTCGGATCTGTGCTTGCTGGCGCAGGAAAAGAAAGAACTGACGTCAGCGCGCATGGGTGGCGCCTAAGTAGTCTCCGTGGCGTCATCTCGGCGCATACGTTGCCAGCGATGGACACGGACCCGCAGGACGCCACCTACTGACGGGCAGGGGTACTGCTAGCAAAAACTTTCCGGATCCAGTCTGACGCCTGGGGATATTCTAAGGTAAGGAATCTGTCACTAATGTGTCTCTTTCAGATTCAATATTCATTGCTTATATCCTTACAAAAGAAAAGCAGTATAGTTTAAAAAGACCACATCCGTGAACACATTGCCACGATACACATTTTTTTTCCAATCCACCCATTAACCAGGTATTGCAGTACCTCCAGGAATGGTGCACTTCTCCACTTGGGGACAACAATGTTGTTCAAAGAAAGACAAGAAAACAAAGTAGCGTTTCACTGGCAACCTCTGTACAGTGAGGCTTGTTTGGGTGTGTCTTGCTTTATTTTTTTAATATATTTTGTACCTTTTATTTCTCTCAGTCCTGAGGCTGCACTGTGGAATAGAAAAATGACAGAAAAAGATATTTCCAGCAAAAGTTTTTTTCTTGTTTGGATCCATTTCACAGAGGAACAAATAAAAGCAAGGAGGAAAGAGAGGGTGAGAACCGTTTCTTAAATTCACGGTTTTCAGTAAGTGAGGAGCTAGGTAATTGTTTTATTGGAACCGAGAATATTATTAGTAAGTGCTTTAGAATGTTTACCAACAGATCGTAATTATTTTTTGTACATACTACACCAAAGATAAATTGTTATCATTGCTGGGAAACCGATATTCTCATGTATATTCAATTATTGATTAAAAAGATATTTTTAAAAAGTGGAGGAGGAGTTAGAAAGAGAGGGAATAAGAGCAAGAAAGAGAGAGGGAGCCAGCTGCGGAGCAGAAGTGGACACTCTCCTTGTCTTCTCTAGGCAAGAAGGAAAGGACAGTCCTTTTCCTGCTCTGTCCACCACGCTCGTCCCGAATGGCCACGAACACCAAGCCTTATTTGTAGGCCTCCACTATTTCTGCCGTCCTGAGATACATGTTTAAAATAAACAAAAAGTAGGGGAACAGAATCTATTGAATTAAAGAAGTAAGGGCACGCCGTGCCCTGACGATCCCGCTCACTTTGACCACTGACAGCAACATTAGGGTGTCAGTCAGTCAGTTTATGCAAAAGTCTTTGACTCCCATTTTTTGAATGGAGCCTTGTTTTTCATCGGCAAAATTTGATCTGGACCAAGAGAAGGCGGCTGAAAATGGACAAAGAAGGGGGGAAGGGAAGTATAAGAAAACAGTAACAAGAAATAGATAGGCAAATAATTTACTGTAGAAAGATTAATAAACTAGCAACAGAGGGAAACAAGGTTCAATTGGGGAGTTGTCGCTGAGTATGTGGACGGGGTCAAAGATGTGACTAAAAGAACAAGACTTTTACTACTGCTTTTGTTGAATTTTCATTTGTAAACTATAATGCACACTCCCTAAACAAACTCAAGTTAAATTCACCCATTTACATTATGAAAGCTCAGTTGGTTAATGCGATCTCTTTGGCTTTCTGAAACAAAGTTCAATGGGGTCCGTGTTGGTGAGTGTGGGGACAGGGTCACATGTGGCTTTGGGCCCGATTTAGATCTTGGCTGACGGGTTACTCCGTCATAATGGTGACGGATATCCCCTTCACCAAAATATAATGGAATTTATATTTTGGAGGACGCCATGTCTATCACTGTTCAAGATCAAAATCAGACCCTAAATGTTTTGCCGGTATGTTTGTGGACTTTCACCTATAAAATGTAGGCACACTCCTTAAATGAAAAATAAATACACTCATTTATGTTATGAAAGTTCAATTGGTTAATGGTAGTATTGGTGGTATATAAAATGCTTTGTGTCACATACAGAATCTTAATTTTAGAACAATGTGTTACTTTCCATGTTCCACTTATAAAAGTAAGGTCATAGAATGTTACATTCATTCTTGTACCTTAAGCTGTTCTCAATTAATGTGGGGAAATAAATAAAGAGATTACTTTTGGATTACTGCTGTCTTCATCCTTTGACGTAGTTGTTACAGTATTTTGGCGATGAGGATGAGATATTGTTATCAACCCCTGGACCCACGTATTTGAAAGATACGCTATACTTGCATGGAATTCTGAACCATGATCAATGTGGTGGAGGAAACGTCCCCTGGATTATTTTTTTTAATTATTTTTTTTAACCTGAACCGTTTTTCCTTACGAGACTTGATAATTGCAGCTCCTGGTGAAAAGTTTGCTATTTAGCCTTTGGATCCATCTCCAGTGGCTTCACTAGGCTTGGTGTCACCCGGTGCGGGTAACTCATGGTGTCACCTCCTCACGACTTACCACATGGACCTCCTCCTCTCCGAGTCCGCCAGTGGACACAGATGGCAAATAACAGGACCATACAGAATCCTTAGTAACATTTGTAAATTTAGTTCCTATATTTACAAAGGCCATTGAAGAAAAATGTTATATCAACAAGGTCGGAGGTAAAAGATTGTAGGAATTTAAGAACTAAGAATTACATAGAAAATATGTTACTGTCTTTTGTATTTTTATTTTAACATTAAACTTTAAATTTTACTGTTACAGGAGATAAGGTTGTAACCGTTCTGCATTGGTTTGCACAATCAGCAACTGCCAGAATAGTATGCAACAGTACAAATTACAATGTCACATTAAATCTAGACTAATCAGAATTTTCCTTTCCTGGCCTTTAAAGCTGCAAACTTGTTAATTACTTCATCAAAATCAACTCCTTTCGCCAAATCACTTTCAATTGATAATATTGCTAGATCAGAAAGCCTTGACTGTCCCATGGTGGATCGCAAATAGTTCTTTATAAACTTCAGCTTTGAAAAACTCCTCTCACATGAAGCCACAGACACACAGATCGTAAGAAATAGTTGTAGGCTCAATGAGAGATATGGGAGAGATTCCAGGAAGTCCCATTCAGCTATGAATTTCAAAACGTCCAATACTGACCAGTCTTTGGCTTCTCCGAGATCAATCTCTGCTGCCTTCAGGTGCCTTCTCAGCCTTGGTATTTCTAATAAAAGCTCTCCCTCGGATAACTCATCATAGAAAGTGGTCAATTTTGGAATGGACACCAGTAACTCTTCTTCAGTGGCAGGTATCAAACTCTTGGCTTGAACAGCCTCAAACATGGCTGCTACTTCATTGATGGCTCTTGATCTGATCTGGAGTTCAGAATGGAAACTATCAATACACTCAAGCATCACCCTCTTGTTTTCTTCTTGCAGAGTTAGTCCAGCATCTCTTGTCTTCTCACCTGTCATCTTCTTCTTGAACCTGAGTCTGCTCTCTACTGAAATTCCATATTGGTCTGATTTTAAAAGCGCCTGTTCAATTGCCTGCTCCACTAGATGATTGCGCTGCTCGTCATACAGAAAAAGTCTTAGCGTCTCTAGCTTTTTCACCACCTTGTCAAGAGTTAAGCCCTTAGTCTGAAGGTACAGCTGTGTAAGATTAACTTCTTTAAGTACATCACACCAAAAGTAGAGGTAGCACAGAAACGTGAAATTGCAGACAGCAGGCAAAAGACTTCGGGCTGTACCTCTTGTGTCTAAATTTTCCTCTGGATCACATGCCGCCATACATTCATCACATTTTTCTTTCACTGCCTTTACTGCAGCATGATGAGCACTCCAGCGTGTTGTTGATAGTCTTTTCACTGAGACTCCAGTGTGGTCCATTAAACCATCCCATCGGTGAGTGGAAGCAGCAAAGAAGGAAAACATTGTCTCAAGAGTTCCAAAAAAGTCACACACGAAGCATTTTCAGCAAAAGAGTGTTGGCCGCACAAGTTAAGCGAATGGTCCACACATCCATTAAAAATAGCTTTCCTGTTCTTTCTTTTCAAAATGGCTTGTACACCCCCATGGATTCCAGCCATAGTGGCAGCATTATCGTAACCTTGAGCGCGACACATCATAATGTCGAGTCCATCACTTTCCAGATTTTTAAGAATATCAGAACTGAGGTCAACAGCTTTTTTCCCCTTTAAAGGGAAAAATCCCAGAAACACTTCTCTTACTTCAACTTTCCTATTTTGGATTTTCACATATCTGATCACTTCAGACATTTGGTCAGTGTGTGATGTGTCAGGTGTGCTATCGAACATTATCCAAAAATACCTGGCAGATTTTATATCCATGACAAGCTTCTCCTTCACATGATTTGCTAGGACATGTATGAACTCATTCAGAGTTTGTGGTGCAAGATAAGATACTGATGCTTTGAGTTTACATGTGCTTCGCTTTAATCGCATTAGGTGCTCTTTCAGCACTTGGTCATAGTTAGAAAGCGTCTCAACCATTTCAAGAAAGTTTCCTTTATTCAATGAAGATTCATCTTCATTGTGGCCCTGGAATGCCAGATTCTGCTTGGCAAGAAACAATGTGATATGGAGCAACCTGTGCAAAATGTCTCCGCACTTTTTATTCTCTATGTCCATCAAAGCAATACTTTCGGCGTCAATTGTTTTGTGCAGTCTAAGTCCTGCTGCCAATGTTTTCCATTTTTCAAGGCAATGTAAGTGCTCTTCGGATGTCTCATGATTATGCACTTTCGGGCTCAGTTTCCACCACATCTGAAATCCAGTCACAAATTTGGATGTCGTGTCTGTAGCATGATTAGAGGCAAAGAGTTGGCAGCAAAAACAATATAATTTCTCACTGACCAGTGAGTAAACCATCCATGATTGCAACACTTTCTCGCCATTTGGCATCATCTTGTAAAACCACTCTTTTGATAGCTGGCGAACATCTCCTTTTGCTTTTGGATCTTGCCTTGTCACAATTCTGAAAGGGCCATCTTTGTTCTGGAAAGAAGCACTTCCTCTTTTGATGATTTCAACCCGCAAATGATCTGGAACTGGTATATTCCATAAAGAAGCATCATCTAAAATATTCAAATTTTCCACCTTAACCTCATTCATCATCTCATTTACAGTATCATGTTTAAAGTCACTTTCAGTACTGTCTTCTGCTTCAAATTGATCCATTTGAATTTCCATTCCTTGTTTTCCTGCTTCATTTTCTTCTATTTCAACTCCTTCCTCTTCTGCAGAATGCATACTAGCATCAGAATCAGCGTTACCAATTGGTGGCCGAGGAACTGTGTCTTTTGATGAACCCGCCTTACCCTGGCCATCATCTGGTCTCTTGACATGTTGAAGCATGGATCCACGTAGCGTTGAGACGGATTCATTTTTTTTCTTATTTCCTTTTCTTTGCTGGCGTCCACTTGGCCTCTTTGATGTATGTATACCATGTGGCGTGATTGATATAATATATCCAAAACAAAGTGTGTTTTTAAGCACGTGTAGTGGGCGTGGGCTGATGAAACAGCGGGTCCAGTCAAATGTAGGATGTTAGTGTCACCTCTAGTACAAGTGGTTCGTGCAAATGATTTGGGAGGTTTTCATCTTGGTCGTTTTGTGAGTCGCCCTGTGCCGTTGTTAATTTTTTTTGTTTTAATACCTGTTGGCTATTTTATCGATGGTAATAAGCCTGTAAAAGACGGAAGCTGGGATTGACTATTATTACCCGCTGAACAAACATGCTCATTATTGCATTTTCTTTATAAGCATCATTAACAAACATGTTAAATTATACAGTCCAACGGTTTAAGAATAAAGACAGGCACTGCAAATGAAAATATAGAATTCAGTTGAATGATTGATTATTTCTGCTTTATTAACCACAGTTGGGAATCGAAATTTGCCTAGCTTACGTAACGGTAAGTTTCAATTTTATTAAGGACACGGAGGCGAGAATTATGCTTTTCTTTCTTTGCTTTTCTTTCTCCGCTCTTTATTAATAACACAACCACAGCAACCTCAGAAAAGCCCCCAACAAAAGATGCTTATACACCAAACGTATAGTAAAAGCATTTCACTGAAAAAATTATAAGTGTCCTTGGAAACTATAACTCCCATCAGTCCATTGTATCAATCCACAACATTAGCCTTCCATTATGTCCATCAACGCTAGATAGGAAGTCCCTTCTCTCTGCTCCTCCTCTTTCTTCGCGCAAATTACGCCCACATCTCATTGGTCCTGCTTGGCACCATCATTTCCTAGCAGAAAAACGCAACAGCGTAAGCGTTGTAAAAGAAACAAACTAACTGCACAATAACCACCACAATTGTTACAACAACATTATCAAGCACTGAACATAGTACATAGTACAGATTGAAAACCTGATTACTTACTAACATACGTTTGGGATCTCACTTGAAGACGTCTTGGGAGGGATAATCCTCGCCTCCGTGTCCTTAATAGAATTGAAACTTACCGTTACGTAAGCTAGGCAAATTTCGATTCTATGTCAGGACCGGAGGCTCAGATTATGCTAGTTTAAAGCTTACTCACCACCAAATGAGCAATATCCACTACTGGTTTAAAATAAAACCTCTTAAATGTGGAATCTGAGGACCAGTCTGTGGGCCGCATCTGGTCCTCCAAACGAGCTCCTACCAAAAAAGCCTTAGAGGCCATGGCCCCCCTGGCAGAGTGAGCTCCAAAACGCTTGGTATCTATGCCTGCCCCCTGCATGACCCAGCACACCCACCTGGCTATGGTGGGGGAAGAGACTGCATTGTGTGGTTTTCGCAAAGCAATTAACAATTGTTGTTCGCCCGGAGGCGAATATCAAGAGTCATATCTTCATAGGTTTTCAGACATTGAACAACACACAATTTAGGCACATCCACAAAAGCCAGATACGAAATGGTTCTTGATGCGGATTTTGTGAGACGCCCCACTGTGAAAGTAACCCCATCCGGGGAAAAAACCTGTCCTGAGATGTCCAAAGCACGAACGTCTGACACTCTCCGACAAGATACCAAACATAAAAGCATAGCTAACTTGGCCGAGAGTTCCTTCAAGGACAGGTACTTATTAGGCTGCCAAGATAGAAAAAGGTTCAGAACCACATTGACATCCCAAAGGACCGAATAATGAGGTTCCGGGGGTAACGACAAGCGGATCCCTCATAAGGTTCTACAAACGAAAGGGTGTTCCCCAACCGGTGCCCCTTCCACCGGATGATGAGCCGCTGAAATCGCTGAACGCATAGCGTTAATTGTTCTGTACGCAAGGCCATCTGTGGCCAGCTCCGCCAGAAAATTCAGAATGTGAACGATTCCCGCGACCAGGGGATCCAAGTCCCGTCGAAGACACCAACGCACCCACTTAGTCCAAGCGGATTTGTAGCGCTTCGCCATATTGGTTGCCCAGGCCTTTGACAAAAGTCCTTCAGCTGATATCGAAAGGCCCGGGAGCGACCAACGTTGCCGGAAAGCCTCCATGCCATGAGGCGGAGAGTACCTTGAATTATGAGATGATGCGGCTCCCGATCCGGATTGAGTAGAAGGTGAGGAAACTGGGGGAGTAGGATTGGAGAATCCCAAGAAAATTCCAGTAGAACCGGAAACCAAATTTGGTACCTTCAGAGCGGCGTCACCAGCTCCACGTTCTGCCGGCGAACCTGGGCGGCTGTCCGCACCACCATCGAAAATGGGGGAAACGCAAAAGGCCGCTTCAGACTCCAATCCTGGAGGAATGCGTCTGTGGCTTCCGCTAGAGGATCCGGCCTCCAACTGAAGAACCTCGGTAGCTGATGATCTAAGTGAGACGCAAACAGGTCTACTGAGAAAGGGCCCCACCGGTTGTTCAGCCACTGAAAAACCTGAACATCCACTGACTGGAGTCCCGTAGGCGCCTGGAGTGCCAGTTCGCTACCTGATTGGCCTGCCCTGGTAAGTACTCCGCCGTCACGGATACATGAGGAGCCAGACAGTAATCCCAGAACTCTTTTGCTAGATCTGCGAGAGCTCGGGATCGTGGACCTCCCAGATGATTGACATATCGCACTGCTGAGACGATGTCCATCTTCAACAGTACACATGACTGCGCTGAATCTCTGGTCCAACAGCGTACTGCGAAAGAACCCGCCAGAAGCTCCAAGCAGTTGATGTGCAACTTCTGTTCTTCTGACGACCAGGTGCCTCCTGTGGAGAATTCTCCGCAGCGCGCCCCCCAACCGGACCTGCTGGCGTCGGACTCGATTACCAGATCGGGGACTGACCCGAACATCACCCGACCGTTCCAGGCCTCCATGTGGGCCAGCCACCACGACATTTCTTCCTTCACCTCCTCCGAGAGAGGAACCATCTGGTCGTAAGACATGCCTCTCTGAAGATGATGCGCCTTGAGGCGTGGAAGCGCCCTGTAATGAAGTGGCCCCGGGAAGATTGCCTGGATAGAAGATGACAGGAGCCCCACCACCCCGGCAATCTGCTGTAAGGACGTCTGGGACTTTGCAATTGTCTGTCGCAGAACATGTCGGATCTTGGACATTTTCCGCGACGGAAAACTGAGTGAGGCCTTGACGGAGTCTATGACAAACCCCAGAATTATCACCCTTTGACACTGCACGAGGACCGATTTGTCGCCATTGATGATAAACCCAAACCCCTGCAACAGGGTAACTATCTGCTGGAGTTGAGAACTACATTTCTCGGGACATTGCGCCATCAGCAGGATGTCGTCCAAATAGACAATCATCCGTATACCTTGCCCCCGCAGGTATTACACCGCTGGGTGCAACACTTTGGTGAAACACCACGGGGCTGAGGAAAGCCCAAACGGAAGGGTGGTGAATTTGAACACCTGATCCCTCCAGAGAAACTGAAGGAAACGGCGATGAGGAGGATGAATGGGAACCACAAGGTAAGCGTCCTTGAGGTCTAAGAGCACCATCCAATCTTGTGGAAGGAGGACATCCCGGAGAAGATGTATCCCCTCCATCTTGAAATGCCGATAAATCAACCATCCGTTGAACTCTTTGAGATTGATTACCGACCGTCTGCCTCCATCGGTTTTGTCCACCAAAAAAAGATTGCTGAGAAACTCCGAGGGATGTCGAGTTGATTGACGAATGGCCCCTTTGTGAAGGAGCTCCGAGACCTCTTCGTCTATCAACTGCGTATCTGACACTGAGAAAACTATAGGACCTGGGGCACCTACCTGCTTGGGCCGGTCGTAAAACTCTATATGGAATCCGCGGACGGTTTGTAAAACCTACGCGTCCGCCGTAAGCTCTGTCCATTCCCTCTGAAAGGCCGCTAGCCGGCCGCCAATCTGAACCTGATCTGCAGGGATAATACTCACCGGTCGAATTGTTAGGTCCAGCGTTTTTCCTGTAGCCTCGCCCACCGAAGCGTTGCCCTCTTGTGGTGTAGAAATTGTTGAAGTTGGCTGAGGTGTTATACTGGCCTCGCCTGGAGCCTTGCCGTCTATTGTTGGCATTCTGACCACCACGGCCGGTCGTTCGGCTCATACTACGACCGGCCCCTTGGGAGAAACGCTGCTGGAAAACCCGTTTTATACTGGATTGGGCCTTATCCAGGGAAGTAAAGGTTGATACGAATTTTCCCAACTCCTTTATAAAGGGCTCCCCAAAAAGGCCCCCTGGGGCCACTGCCCCTGCCTCCGAGGAGGCCAGGTCTCCCAATTTAGGGTCTAGCTTAATCAAAAGGGATCTCCGGCGTTCGGTCGATAGGGCGCAATTGGCGTTCCCTAAAAAAATTATCACCCTTTGCGCCCAGTTCGACAGGACGTCGGGAGAAATGGCGGACCCTGTCACTTTCGCCTCTTCCTCCATATCAAGGATTTTCGTAATAGGCCCGACCGCGTCCAACAGCTTATCCTGGCATGACCGCCAAGAGAGGTCAATGCCCTTACGCGGGTCCTTCATTAACTTCGCCAAGAAGGTGGCCATTTTGGTGTCCAATTCTGGCGTCAGGGCCACTTTAACTTCCAACGTGGGCTGTGGGCACTCCCCACGTAGGCACCCCCTAGCCTCTTTCTCCAAAGGCTTGCACAGGTGACTCGCCACAAACTTTGCCACCTTGTCACCCGGGGCCCAGGCCGCGGATCGCGGATGGATGATCTCATCCGGATCCAGCATGCCTGAACTGTCCCTGGCAACTCGCCGGCCGAGCTCGAAGGGCGCCTAGGGCGCTCCGACTCCTCATCCTCATCTGTGTCCCGCGATTCCCCACTCGGAGATGGAGGAGCCGTCCCCAAATCCACTGAGGGCTCAGGGGCCGAGGGCGGCACGGGGGGTCGCCTTTGCCAAAAAAGCGTCACGCAGATGCTCAAAGGTGCCCCTTTCCATCCCCGACCCCCATCGGACAACCCCTCCCTGCAGGGCTTCTTCGGGGCAGGGGGAGACTCCCCTGAGGGACCTGGGAGGACTAATGGTGCTCCCCCATGGGCGTGCGCAATCTTTGCGCACTCCTCAACAATGCGAGCTGAAAAACGCTCTTCCATAGGGCCCACCACCTCGGTGACGCAGCGGTAAATGGAGCTGTCCACCGCGTGATAAAACTCCTCATCGTTTAGATAGGAATGGGAGTCCTCCTCAAAGAAATCGTCTTGTTCCATGAACAAAATATATTTAGACCTAAAGTCTCCAAATTACTGCCCAACCAGCGTGGGAGTCAAGCAAAATATGGGCAGACCAAAGGACTGCAGAGAACTTTTGGAGCCAGCAACTGGCAAATATAGGGCGCACTCGACCCCCTAAAGCGCGCCAACCCTCCTCTAGGGACCGGGTCTGCCCACCTCACAGCGCGCCACCACACACAAAACACTCCTGAGTGCTGACGTGCCCGCAGGCGATTACCGCGGTTTAACCGCAAAACAGACCCCAAAAGGGGCGTTCAAAATGAATATTTTGGGGCAATACATACCCGGTAACCCGGGCGTACGGTGAGGCGGCAAGGCTCCGTCGCGATGCAACTCCTCAGCGCAGCTCCTCTCTGAGGAGAAATTGCACCGCGTATCAACGAGACGGAGCAGCGCCCTCTAGTGGGTGACTGTGCACCGCACTGCAATGTAAGGGGAAAAGAGACGCAGTAGAAGCGAAAATCAATTCCGTGGCTCGAACGGGGCTCTGTGGAAGGAAAACACAACACAAGAGCCCCCCTGCCCCAAACACAGCGCTACTCTGATCAAAAAAGGCATTTTAACCACAACACAAGAAGAGTAAGGAAAAATCACTTAACTGGCTGCGTGAGCAGGGAAGAAAGAGGAGGAACAGAGAGAAGGGACTCCCTATCTAGCGTTGATGGACATAATGGAAGGACTAATGTTGTGGATTGATACAATGGACTGATGGGAGTTGTAGTTTCCAAGGACACTTATTATTTTTTCTGTGAAATGCTTTTACTATATGTTTGGTGTATAAGCCTTTTTTGTTGGAAGCTTTTCTGAGGCTGCTGTGGTTGTGTTATTAATATAGAGCGGAAAAAGAAAAGCAAAGAAAGAAAAGCATAATCTGAGCCTCCGGTCCTGCCATAGAATCATGGCGTTGCAAGCCTCTTGTAATGTGGCCCTGCTGCATACCCTGTAGATTTTAGTAAAAATAAAATTCTGTCTGTAGGTGAAACAAATCAAAAGTTAATAAAAACGTGTGAGAAGTGCTCCAGTGCAGTGGAAGGCCCTCCGTAGAGGTGGACTGGTCATCATTCAGTTGTTAATTACTGTCTTTGGTTGTTAGAGTGTTTCTAATGCCATCTCTAAAAATGGTTATGCCGTGTCTGTCAGACCTCTCCTCGCGCTACCATTCAAACCCTTGAGCGCGCCCTCCACATTTGAAACAGTCATTCCTCATGTGCCTTTCATCCTGCTGCACTTACAGTAAAAAGGCGCATGCGGCTTTGGCATCCTGTTTCTACCTGGCGTTCTTCTCTCCATCATTTGCCTTAGCGCTGTGAATTCTGGGGCAACTTCAACGTAACCACGCCAAGCTTGTACGAGGTCATGCCCGTGACCACTACATGCCTCTATTTTGTGTTTACTTCGTGTCTGATTTTTTTTTTCATCCTAGACTACGTTTACTTCATTTTTGTCATCGTTTCTACCAAGGCACTTTACCGAGTTTACGGTACGCAGCAAGTACTTTATTTATTCATTGATCACTGATTAGTTCACTATTTTTAATTTTTTTTGTAATTTTATAAATCCTCCCTACTATTGCATTTTTGTTTTATTTCAACGATGTAAGGTAGTTCTTCCACAGTCAGCAATTCAAGCAACAATAATGTGGGAATTAATTTGAATACCCCTAAAGAATTTCTCACCAATCCTGGTGACCCTGTAGTTAAATGGGCAGAATGGAAGGGATATTTTTTAAATTACATTGCCACCCTTGAGGAAAATGGGAGCATTCTGTCGTCTGAGAGAAAAATGAGAATTTTAATGCACTGCTTAGGTCCTGAGGGTGTATATTCGGATGCAAAAGTCAGGAAGATTTGGTGATATTGAAGTTTTCAAGTGCGTAATTTTGGATTTAGATCATCTCTTTTCTCCTGTGGTGTTCGTAGCAATTACGATACACACATTTTTCAAAAGGAGACAGTTAAAAAGTGAATTCATTGAGGAGTATGTCGCAGTTTTATAAAATCTTGCTTCTACATGCAAATTTGGGATACTGCATGATAAGGTGAAACGTGATCAAATTGGCATTTACACCAAGAATAAAAGCATCCAATATAGACTTTGGATTGAAGTCGATTCAACCTTAAAAGACACCATTGTGTTAGTGAAGAAAGCTGAACTGTCAGAAAGATTTGCCAAAGCAATTTCTTCAGTGTGACAACTGTTAACAAAATTTCTATAGGGAAAAAGGGTGTCATGATTGTCCAGCGGAGGCTGGGGATGAAAGGGTTAGCAGCACCTACACCTAGGGCCTCTCTACTCTTTCTGTACAATGGCGTGACTGGAGCAAGAGTGGTACGGACGAAACTGAGTAATGGGTGCCTATTAGGGAACTACAAGTCCCATAAACCTTTGGGATACAGGGCGGTATTATTAACTGAGGGAGTATTCCTATACAGGTTGCTGCCGACTCAGGATCACCTTTTACCATTATTGCCCACTCAGCCTGGAAACATATATTTTTTAAATGCAATTGGCCACACCTTGAGCATACTGATGGCAACCCTGAAAGTTTTACTGGTGATAAAATAGACATGTTGGGTTTCTGCCACCTTGTCTTTGAATTTAAGGAGGGGAAAGCTATGTGCAAGCTCTGTGTAGCAACTGATGGTCCTTCCATTTTAGAGTTGAAGAACCAAAGGGCTGTGCACATTATTCTTGGCCCTAATAGTCCAGACCAGGATTTAGTTGCTGGGGAGAGTGAGAACACTAAAAAGTGGGTTTTGAATGAGTTTCAAAATGTTTTTAGTGGTAAAGTTGGTAGAATCAAGGGGTTCACTCATCTTATTAGAGTTAAGCCTTCCGCCATTCCTAAAAGACAAAGTACATAATGTTCCTATTTGTGAGAGATGAGGTTAAATAAGAGCTTAAAAAAATGCAGGATGCAGGCATTATTGAACCAATAGGAGTTTCTGAGTGGATTTCTCCATTGATGATTGCTAGACGATCCAATGGAAAAATGAGTATGTGTGTGTAGCTCAGAAGTTTAAATGAAAACATAGCAGTGGGTCAGTTTCCCCTACCAAGAATTGATGAAATGCTTTCGCTAACCATGGGTGCTAAGTGGTTTTCCAACATCGATCTTTCCTAAGCATATCACCAGATCGTTTTACATCCATCATGTAGAAGTGTAACTTCTTTCTGCACTCCTTTTAGTTGTTCTCAGTTTCACCGCATGCCTTTTTAGGTTTCGACCTGGCGAGGGCACTGCTTGCAGTGCCCCGCCCAGGGCGAAATCTTTTGAGTTACAGTAAGGATGTTCAGTCCCGCCTCGGTTTCCCATTGGCTAGCTCCATAAATGGACGCTAGCCATTGGCAAACAGAGGCGTCCGTCATCCTGCGAGGCGACTCGTGGGCGTTCCTGGGATGTTTTTCTCATCCAGCCCCTTCTGACAACGTCATGCGGCGGTGGGCGTTTTTAAAATGGTTTTTTTTTTTACAGGGATGTTTTTTTCGTCATTGCTAACATCTCTGTTGCCGGGATGGACGTAGTGTTGCCCCTCCTGGTCTCCTCTGAAGACCCCCACGTCCCGGTCCCGCATCGTTGTATCCTGCCCCCCTCCCGCTGTCCGTGTGTTTGTTCCCGCCCCCCTCCCGCTGTCCGTGTCTTTGAGGAGCTGCTTGTTTCTTTCGAAGGCTCTTTCCGTGTGTTCGTCCTGGCAGTGCACGAGTGATTATGGGCAGTTGTGTTCACTCGCTGGGCCAAGAGGAGGGGGGGGGGGATATTTTACCACATGAAGTGACAGCCCCCTTACATGTACGGCGCCCAATATACGCATCAGCAGCAAATGCGACGGGAGGGCAGCGTGCAGCTGGAGGAGGCGGGGCTTCGATGCCCTCGGGGACACCCGGGACTTTCTTCTCCAGGGGTCTGTATTCTTTCACTTTCAGCCGCTGTTTGTAGGACGCGGCTCGCCCATGCATGGAGCCCAGACGGGCGGGCAGCAGCGCCCACCCTCTGCAGGCACAGTGAAGACCCCCCCCCCCTGCCCAGGGACCTGGAGCCCGTGCGGGGCGGGGAGATGCCGAGCCCCAGGATCTGAGCCCGCAATGGGGGGCAGTGTGGGGAGACCGCCGCGAGGGGAGAGCCAGGGCTCTTGTGGCAGGGCGGCTGGACACCCCCGGAAGAGAGCAGGTAAGAGGGGTCTGGACTCCAGCCACAGGAGTCGTGTGTGGGGAATCGTTTAGAATAAGTGCTGTTCTGAGACCCACTGCACACATCTCGAGGGGAGCAGAGATCCGTCTGTACGGCGGGACTGGAGAGGAGATGAAACCACACACACAACCCCCGTCATAAATGCAACTGTGATCTAATAATGGAGCGGGGAGGTGCGCTGAGACCAAAAGATAGCACAGGGCCCCCATCATGTCCACCAAGGAATGACTGGAGATAATGACCCGACAGGGATTAAATTGAGGGAGGGCAGGGTTCAGATGGCGGAGATTCCCCACAAACTGTGATGGGCATGGGAACTTTTTCATGGAAGTTAGCGGGGACATACATTGGTGTTGTGCATGCATCCATCCTCTGTGGAGCTGAAAGTGGGCAAAGGACCCATTGTTTTTAGAAAAGAATAGCGGTACTTGGTAGTGACGGAGTTTGCCCACCGTGTCACGGGAGTTTGAGCAATGCTCGCCCCTCACCCAACCCCCGCCCTGGCTGGTGCTGGAATGCCAATCCCCGCTGCCATGGGCTGCCTGCCTGTCTGAGAATGGATGCTGCCGGCTTCAGCGCCAGCCTCCCAGGGGAGCACAGCCCGGCTCCTCTGGCCTGCTCCCACGGAGGAGACCCGGGATGGGCTGCTCCCAAAGGTCGGCAATAAACACTCTTACAATGTGTAGCAACCACACTGCTTATAAAGGAAATTGGAGCTAAGTTTTAGATATTTTCATTACAACAATATCACGGGTAGTTCTGTCAGGCATCTATTCAGTGCATCAGTGCATGAGAAACGTTAATGTGATGACATTTATATGGACACTGCAGTATTCTGACAAATGTGCAGGAATACTGATGAGCAAATATCTATCTAGTCTCACAGATCAGTGGTGATCACCCTTCCTAAAGGAAAATCCTCGGTGTCAATACCTTCATTCATTTTAAACCAACTCCTTGCTGTCACTCTCACACGAAAATGGGTCATGTTTTTGGGAGTTTCCGACTTTCCAGGACCATCTAGCTGCACCTCTTTACACCAGAGAAGCAGGACTCTGAAAGTCCACTGCTAGCGACTGACACTGAGACATCTTGATCATCATAGGATGTCCATTTTGTGTGAATACAAAGAAGGTACTTGTATGTCAACTTTGTGGTGCTTTACCACATCTTTCTTACTTCTAACCATGGACTACGATTTATTATCGGACATCAAGCAGTCAATGTTAGCACATGTATGTAACCTGCTGACAGAAGTGATCATCCACCAGAACAGTGTAGCTTTTTTGAATTGGGCTTGCTATTGTTATTTTTGGGTGGGAGATGTAACTTGATTTTACTCCATTTGTCACACGCTTACTGCCCTGTAAAATTTCCATGTTTTATTTCATTTTTTTCTGTTTCTAATGTGAGAAAACGTCTTGCCATTTACGTTTTGGTTGAGCTTTATTGTATGATTACCTGTTGATTTTGTAATGTCTCTTGTGTGGCTAGTGAATAAAATACCTTCAGGAAGCATTGCTTTGCTGAGCGCTAACAGAGCTTCCCTGTGTTTTTGTGGCCCCCCAACTTCGAACCTTGGCAGCAGCTGGCAGGCAACCGCCAATAAAATTAAATCACGTGGGACTAAAACAGTGCTGTTTGGAAAGCTTACAATAATGCACCATTCATGGGCTTTTTCTCCTTTGCCCGAGTAAAAGCTGCTTGCCTGCTCTTTGGAGCAGCAGGAAATAATTGAAGTATTGCTTAATTGCTCTAACTTCAGAGCAGGGAAAACGCAGATTGTTTTGACCTGGCCATGTTCCATCCACCAGTATCCTAATGAGCTAAATTGTACACTTAGGTGGGGGGGGGCTCTGTGTGTGTGGGGGATTAAGCTAATGGCAATGTAATGACAATGCCATTTATTTATCTGTTTTCAAAACCAACACATAAATACAAATTTTGTCATTAACAATGCCAATTGCTCTAACTTTTCCAAAGGCGAAACCATTGCATTGTAAATGCTTGTTGGTTTGGCCTCTGCAGCTGCTGTATTTCAAAGCCTAATGTTGCAACGATTTGGTCATATGCTGGAAGTTGTGTTTTTTTCAGGATGACATCCTCATCATGGGTCATGACAGATATGAAAATGGGGTGGGCAGAGAACTCTGCTCCCACCCCCTGGCCAGGACCCTGCTTCGGAACCCAGCCAGGTCGGGTGAGCCTGCCCTGGCCCAGATGGACCACCGTCCCCAGCGCCCGTAAACCTTGGCTGGCTTGCAGGACAGGGGGCTCCCGCACCCCGGGGTCTGCCGGATGGAGCTCAAGCCCCGGGCCTGGTCCCAGCTTCCGAACCCTAGCCAGGCCGGTGAGAGCCTCCCCGGGCCCCGATGGGACCCACGTCCCCAGCGCCCGGACCCTCGGCTAGCTTGCAGGATGAGTGACTCCTGGGGGCCGCCGGACGGAGCTCAAGCCCTGGGCCTGGTCCCAGCTTCCGATCACTAGCCAGGCCGAAGAGAGCCTCCCGGGTCCCGATGGACCCCCTGTCCCCAGCGCCCGGACCCTCGGCTGACTTGCAGGACAGTAGGCTCCCACACCCCGGGGCCCACCAGATGGAGCTCAAGCTCCGGGCCCGGTCCCAGCTTCCGAACCCTAGCTAGGCCGGGGAGAGCCTCCCGGGCCCAGATGGACCTCCGGTCCCCAGCGCCCGGACCCTCGGTGGCTTGCAGGACAGGGGTCTCTCACCCTGCTCAGGGCTTCTCCAAGCTCTCCAGGGGCTCCAGCTTCGGCTCGGCCCCCCTTTCACGCAGGGCTAGCCTCCTGCCGCTCCTCACCCCGGAACAGCGGGTAGCCAAGCAGTTCTCCCCGCTCTGCATCAGCCCTGCCCTGGCTACTGTCTGTCACCCCCTACACCCAGACCCTTGGGAGTCAGGGTGCTGACTCGTGCAGGTTTGTCTTCCACTTTCCCGGAGCCTGGTGGGCAGGAACCAAGGAGGGTTAATCCCAGGCCACATCCTCTCTCCACCGGCCTGCCCAGGGAGCCCATTTTCCTCTACTATGAAGCCCCCACGTATTGGGGGCTTACAGAACCCTGCGACAGGACAAAAGTTGGAGTCAGCCCGACCGGCAGACCGGCCATATCCATTCTCCCCCATGACAATGGTGCTTCGAGTGTCTTGCTGCGCTCTCTTGATTCAAAACATGTTCAACTGCTCTATACAAATGGGAACTATCCCTATAGCATGGAAGGAAGCCTGTGTACGGCCCATACTGAAAAGAATCCACTCTGGACCCTCAAATACTCAGCAACTAACGTCCAATCTCACTGCTGCCTCTTCTGGGTACACTATTGGAAGGCCTAATTAACACGCAGCTGGGATCCTACCTTGAAACAAACAATATCCTTGACCCTTCTCAATCGGGGTTCCGTGCAGGCTTCAGCACAGAGACTGCACTTTTGGCCATGACTGACTCACTTAGACAGGGGATGGATGTAGGAAGCCTGGTAGTACTGATATTATTGGACTTGTCCGCGGCCTTCAACACCATCTCCGCTCTATGGCTCATGAACAGATTGAAGGCCAGCGGCATACAGGGAACAGCACTGAAATGGCTGCAGGACTTTCTGTCAGACAGACAACACACAATCATGTTAGGCCCATATTCTTCAGGCAAAATGCAGTTGGACAAGGGTGTTCCTCAAGGATCATGCCTTAGCGCGACCCTGTTCAATATGGACCCGCTGGCAAAGATCGCAGAGCAATTCGGATTTGAGACCATCTCATACACAGATGACACCCAGCTTATGTTTACCAAGGGCCCAGACCTAGAATCAGAGAAAGAGTGCTTCTCGACCGGACTGATAGCAATCTCTAACTGGATGACTGAGAATCGTCTCCAGCTTTATCCAGAGAAAACTGAGATTATGCTACTCGGTAAAGCTCCAGCCATTTTGATGGACGATTGGTGGCGCCACCAATTGGGTGCCATCCTCGTGCCTAAACAAAAGGTAAAAAAACCTAGGAATGAAACTGGACCAAGCTCTAACAATGAAAGATCCTATTGCTGCCATCACAAGCTCCTGCTATTACAATATGCGTCTCCTGCGCAGAATTTTCCCCCTCCTCCCCATAAACGCCCGTAGAACCCTGGTCCAGGCAATGGTGATCAGCAGACTGGACTATGGGAATGCACTACTGGCCGAAGTGGGTGATACCCTGCTGTCAAAGCTACAGGTGGTACAGAATACCGCAGCTAGACATATTCATTAACCACCCTGCCGACACTCCTTCTGCACCCCTGCTCGGGGAACTGCACTGGCACCCAGTGAAGAAGCGTTCCCATTTCAAAATCTGCTGCCTCACGTATAATGCCCTGAGAGGCAATGGTCCACCCTATCTTTAAAAAAAACTTACCACCTACATCCCCAACCGAAGTCTTTGATCAAGTACTCAATCCTTCTGTGCATACCCCGAATCCATCACACACCCGCACCGGGGGTAAGGCTTTCTCGTACTGTGCCCCACGGTATTGGAACAACCTGCCCATAGCACTCCGAGAGACCCCCATATATAGCAAATTCAGGAAACAACTAAATGCTTATCTCTATTAAAATACCTGGCCTGCTCCTCCACCCATGGACCTAAAACAGAGCCGAGATGCCCCTGCGTGACATGTGCGCTATAGCAAATAACACTATCATAACAACAACGTAACATACGGTCACCTGGCCCGCAGGACCATCTGGTCACCCGACCCACAGGGCCATCTGGTTGCTGGGCCCGTAGGGCCATCAGGTCGCCCAGCCCGCAGGGTCATCTGGTCAGCAGCCAGGTGACCAGATGGCCCGGGACAACCCACCACCCAGATGGCCTGAGTTAGCCAGACGCAGATGCCCTTGCAGTCCGACGACGGTGAGGGTGGCCAGGCGCTCCTCGGCGGCTGCTCGGGAGGCTCCTTCCCTGGAGCTGCTCGCCTCCCTGCTCGACTTGCGTGGGAGCAGTGGGAAGGGGAGAGGGCGGCCAGCCGAGACCATCTGGTCACCCTGCTGACCCGCAGGGATGTTGGCCCCCATTCCCGCACCCTGGTGGGGCAGGGACGGGAGGGGGAGGACTCCATGCCTGAGGGCACGTGGTGGAGGCGGCCTCCTGCAGGCCCACATCACCCCCTTTGCGTCCCTCCTGCTGCTGTGCCCACTGGAACTTCAGGTCCCACTGCAGAGCCCGCATATGCCATCTGGCATTTTGCACCAGAAGAATGCAGGAGGCCATCAGACCCAGGAGCCGGAAGGTCATCCTGACTGAAACCCAGGATAGAGGCAAAAAGATCGGAATCATAGCCTGAATATCCCGTACTCACTGCTCAGGAGGATAAACCCGAAACTGGGTCGAATCCAGAACTGCTCTGATGAGGAGGAGCTTCTGGGAGGTAATCAGGTGCGACTTAGGCACATTGATGGAGAACCCCAGCAAATGCAGGAGGTCGGCCGTAGTCTGGAGGTGGGAGACCTTCTTGGGGGTGAGCCCTCCTTCAACAACCAGTCGTCTAGATAGGGGAAGACTCGAACCCCTGATCTGCGCAGATGAGCTGCGACCACCGCCATCACTTTTGTGAACACCCGAGGTGAACTGGTAAGGCTGAAGGGGACCACGGCAAACTGATAATGCTCCTGGCCTACCGTGAACTGCAGGTAACGCCAGAGGGCCGGCAGGACGGGGATATGAAAATAAGCGTCCTGCAAGTCCAACGCTACCATCTAGTCTCCAGTGTCGAGGGCAGCCAAGACCTGAGCCAGAGTCAACATCTTGAACTTCTCCTTCAGGAGAAAGCGGATGACGTTCATGAGGTCCACGATGGGGCGCAGGCCCCCTTGTCCTTCTTGGGGACCAGAAAATAGTGGGAATAACAAACATGCTTTACTACTGGCCCAGGAACGCATTTGATGACCGCCTTGGCCAAGAGGGCCGTGACTTCCTGCAGGAGAGGCGCAAAATGGTCCCCGACATGGGGTGGAACTGAGGTGGCATGGCTGGAAGGGCAGTCTCGAAGGGGAGGGAGTAGCCCCTTCGGACAATTTTCAGCACCCACCTGTCCGAGGTAACGGAACGCCAGTGGGGAAGGTGATGGCGAATCCTGCCACCCACCGGCGTGGGGTGTGCCCCAAAGCTCGGACTAAGAAGGTTTTGAGGTGGATGCTGCAGGAGCGGAGATGGACTGACCCGCACGTTGGTCTCCTGTCCCGCCGTGGCGGGCACCACGTCCGCAGCCACGCTGAGGTTGGTTCTGCGCAGGCTTCTGGCTGAACGAACGTGCTTGGGCACCCCTCCGTGGCCACGAAAGGAACGAAAAGCAGACGTGGCCGGGCACGTGGTGGGTAGACCCAAGGTAGCCCGAGAGTCCTTAAAACGCTCCAGTGCACTATCTGCCTTATCGCCAAACAGGCGAGAACCATCAAAGGGCATGTCCATAAGGGAAATTAGAACATCCCCTGAAAATCCAGTGGGCCGCAACCAGGCATGGCGACGGAGGGTCACTGTCATTGAAATTGCTCTACCCAGCGAGTCTGCGGTGTCTAGTTCTCACTGGATGGTGAACTTTGCTGCATCTTTCCCTTCAGCAACAGCTCGGGAAAGCACTGTCCGAACCTCCTCCGGACACTGAGGCAGCATCTGCGCAACCGTGTCCCACACAGCGTGGGAGTAGCAGCCCAAGAGGCATGCGGTGTTCACCGCAGCCCTAAGCTGGCTGATGAAGACAGTTTCTTGTCGAACTGTTCCAGCTTCTTGGATTCCTTATCCGGCGGAGCGGTAGGTAATGCGCTTTAGGAAGTGGAGCCTTGGATGACCAGGCTCTTTTCTTCATAACTGCAGATATCCCGCGTATTACCTGATAAAGAAAACGCAGGAATACTGGTTTTGTATATCTATAAATTCTTTATTATTTTTCACAACTGTGGCAGCAGCAATACTACTATTCCAACTGGTCCTGCAGAAAGCCAACGATACAGGGATCTGATCAAAATGGCTGAAACATGTTGACCTAATGTGATGGTGGTTGTAAATCCATACCACTGTGTTGCTCTATGTTTTAATCCTGTCAGGTAGAACACCATAATAAATAGAATGTCAGTGTATCTACCCTAGGCAGTTTTAATGTCACTTTATCTTCATTTTTCTATACAGTGCTGCTACCTCACGACACCCACCATTCTCACATATGGGAATTAGTTCTCATCCTTCCAATAAAACATCTCTGAGCTCCTTCCTTAAACAGCGAGAAGTCGTCCCAGTGCTGACTAGGTTTTCACCACTGGTAAGGAGGACCCATATGATGAAGCATGTCACCCTTGGGTGAGTGAGGGTTCTAATCCTTAAGGGATGATTCCCCCTATTGACTGTTAATTTGTAGTTTGTTGAGCGGTCACAACCATTCAGTATCAATAGTCACAAAAAAGCTCTAGATAGACTCGAGGTGATTCATGTGTGTGTGATTGCCCTTCATAGTGCCCAGAGCACAGCCCTGCTGGGCTAAAGAGAGAAGAAACAAGAGTACTTCAGAAAGAGGGTCAGAAAGGGGATCCGCAGCCTTTGCTGTGCACCATGCCACAAATTTGTTCCACCTGCAGGCGTATACCCATTTAGTGGAGGGACGCCTGGCTGCCAGAATGAAATCACAGACTTCAGGAGGCAAGTCAAAAGGAATCAACTGTCACCGCTCAATCTCGCGCATGTAGGTGGAGGCTGGACAGGTTCGGTTGGAGGACCGTCCCCTGCTGCTGCAACAGAAGATCCAGGCTCATACTGAGTAGCTCGGATTACCAAAATCTTTGAGCCCAGTCCGGGGCCACAAGAATAACTTGGGCCCGGTCGCGCCTGATCTTCTTCAGTACTCTGGGTAAAAGTGGTATAGGTGGAAAGGCGTACAATAGACCGCAGCGCCACTCGTGACGAAAAGCGTAGACGAGCGAGTCCCGCCTTGGAAATTCCAACGTGCATAAGAGAGGACAATGCACGTTCTCTTTGGTGGCGAATAGATCTAACAAAGTCTTTCCCCACTGTTGAAAGAAACCTTGCGCCCCCTCCAAGTTAAGACACCTCTGGTGATCCATCATATGCACCTGTGGCTGAGTTTGTCCGTTCTGGCATTCAAAGGATCTCCACGCATGTAGGTGGAGGCTGGACAGGTTTGGGTGGAGGACCATCCCCTGCTGCTGCGACAGAAGATCCTCCTGAAGAGGAGTTTCTCCGCCCTGGCGTTCAAAGAACCTGCCAAGTGTTGAACCTTCAAGGAAATGCCTTGACGTTCCAGCCAAGTTCAGGGATGCAGAGCTTCCTGACATAGGGCCCACGACCCCACCCCGCCTTGCTTGTTGCAATACCACATGGCGGTGGTGTTGTCTGTGAACACCTGCACTACTCTCCCTTTGACAGAGGGAAGGAATGCTTTCAGTGCAAGTAGGATCGCTCGGAGCTCCAGAAGTTTGACATGGAGCCAGGACTCCGCCGGAGACCAGAGGCCTCTGATCTCCACATCTCCCATGTGACTGCCCCATCCCAGGAGAGACGCATCAGTCACTACTGTGTGCTCCGGTTGGGGAAGGGAGAGGGATCTTCCGCTGACCCAACGCTGGTTTGTGAGCCACCACTGCAACTGTTGCGCAATGCCCTCCGACATCTGGACGTATTCGGACAGGTCCCCTTGATGCTGCACCCACTGGAACTTCAGGTCCCACTGCAGAGCCCGCACATGCCATCTGGCATGATTGGTCAGAAGGATGCAGGAGGTCATGAGGCCCAGCAGCCTCAAGGTCATCCTGACCGAAACCCAGGACAAGGTCGAAATATCGGAATCATACTCCGAATGTCCTGGACTCGCTGTTCGGGAGGATAAACCCGAAATTGCGCCCTGTCCAGAACCGTTTGGATGAAAAGGAGCTTCCGAGAGGGAATCCGGTGCGACTTCGGCATGCTGATAGAGAACCCCAGCAAATTCAGGAGGTCGGCCGGAACCTGGAGGTGGGAGACGACTGCCTGGGGCGAGCCGGCCTTCAACAGCCAGTCGTCAAGATAGGGGAAGACTGAAACCCCTGATCTGCGCAGATGAGCTGCGACCACCGCCAACACTTTCGTGAGCACCCAAAGGGGGCTGGTAAGGGCAAAAGGGAACACGGTGAACTGAAAGTGCTCGTGGCCTACCGTGAACCGCAGGTAACGCCCGTGGGCTGGCAGGACGGGGATATGAAAATAAGTGTCCTGCAAGTCCAACGCTGCCAAGCAGTCTTGCGGGTCTAGGGCAGAAAAGACCAGAGAAAGTGTGAGCATCTTGAACTTCTCCTTCCGGTGGAAGCTATTGACGTTCCGAAGGTCTAAGATAGGACGCAGGTGGGGCGTGGCCTGGCAGCTAAAGAAGATGGCCGCACACTAGGGGGGCAGCGCGGCAAATCCTGTTCTAACACCCCACATCCGACATCATCCGATGGACTTGGTGGTACCTACCGCCTTGTATAGCTGGGGAGAAGCAGCGGACGACCTCCGGTATTGGTGCTGATCTGCTGTCGGCGTCCCGAGGCTGAAGTGCTGGATCGCGGCCCGGGTGCCTTGCGGACTTGAAATGGCGCCTGCCGCGGCCGCGCTCTGAGGCTGAATCCTGGTGTAGTGAGGGAGACTTTGCGGCGCAGCCGGTGGAATCGGTGACAGAGTTCTGCTTGGTTTTGCCCCCCATGGCCTGGAGCGGGTAGCGGCTCGGCTCAGCTACCGCGTGATCTGTGTTTGGCGGTGGCGGTCGGGCGGGAACAGGCGGCCGTCCCTGGGCCAGAGAGGTGAGAATCTGCGCAGCTGGAGCTGATGCGAGGCAGAGGAGGGCCGGGCGCGCTGAAAGCTGTTGCGCTGCGGCAGGCCCCGCGTTGGCCACGGGACGAGTGGAGGACCTTGCACATACTGGGGCACACCAAGGGGGCACGTCGGAGGACTGAGGGCAGTGAGCCATTGCGCTGGTGTCTATCTGGGTGCCCGGAGCAGGCAGGCGACTTCAATTTAAATTCAAGCGAGTGCACAGAATGAAAGCGATCCTCAGCTGAGAATTACAGAGCAGGCAGTCCAAACATATATTGAATGCAGTTTTTGGACCCGGTAGCTGGCCTGTTGATTAAATTTCTTTCTTGAAACAACTGCTGGCTATCCCTGCTTTTAAAACAGAGAATCACCTCCGGCCGTCGACCTTCTGAAAACTGGGACAGGAGCTAAATTTTGTGGGATCTGCCGGGACGGCTGTCTAGAATCCGGAACTGTCCGTGCCAATCCGAGACATCTGGTCACCCTAGCTCTGGTGGGACAACACAGACCAGGGCCGAGTGCTAGTGGGAGGTGGGCGTAAGGCCCCACCATCGGCTGCAAACAGTGAGAGAGTGCACCCCCCCAGTGCAGGTACGAGACAATAGTGCGGCTGGGAGAGGCAGTCTGCATCGCGCTGGGGGAGGACTGATGCGGTTTGGCATTCTGGAAGCTGGCGCCTTGGGGTGCACATAAGCGGGCCCACCTTGGTAGGGGGCCACTGAGCCAGCCGCAGGCCGCTTTTGAGTGCTGAGTCCAAGATCATCGCAGGGTGTCTCGTCGGCCGTGGGGGGCTCGTGTGCCGGACACCCCCCTGGGATCTTCGTGTAGACCAGTGAGACCCCCCACTCGGGGTGCAGCCGGCCCCGCTCAGTTTGACAACTCCCACGTGTGGTGTGAGCCGAAGGAGTGACACCAGACGCCAGTCATCGCCGTGGAGCAGGCTGCGGACCGGTCGAGGAGTGGGGCCCAGCGAACAGCGGAGAGGGTCATAGTGGATGCCAACACCATGGGCCGCAATCGGCCATTAACTCAGAGCCAGTCCAATCACATAGACAAATACACAGTCAGTATGGGCAGGGAGGACGACCAGCAACGCGGACGGCAGCAGGATGAGGCAGCCGGGGACGGGTCTGACCCTTCGCTCAGAGACATAATGTTGGCCATACAGGAGATGCGCGGTACCCTAACGGATATGCGCGCCACCATGGAACCCAAGCTGGATTCCGTTACCGAGGAAGTCAACCTACTACGTGCGGACTTCAGCAAGATGTCTGACAAGGTCGCGGAGGCGGAGATCGGTATTGGCAGCCTGCAATCCAAAACAAAGAGGCTTGAGGAACAAGTTGCGGCGCTAACGAAAAACCAAGCTGATATTTCCGCCCGTCTCGAGGATCAGGAGGTCCGGGCGAGGCGCAATAACATTCATATAGTGGGGGTCCTGGAGGGAATGGAGGGCCCATCCGCGGACTGGTTCGTGGAGGACCCCATACTCTAGCATCTGTAGCCGAAGCGCCTCTCCAATTTCTTTTCAGTGGAACGCGCTCACCATGCATTAGGGGGGAGGCCCAAGCCAGGGGCACCCCCGCGTACGATAATAGCGCGGATTCTGAAGTACCGGGATAGCGATGCTATACTGCAAGCGTCGAGGGTATCCGGTGACCTACGGATAGATAACGCCACAATTCGTTTCTTCCCAGATTTCACACTAAAGGTACAGCGCCAGCGCAGGTCATTTGACAGTGTTAAAAGAGCCCTCCTAGATCAAGGAGTCAAATATATGATGCTGTATCCTGCACGTCTGAAGGTCTTGGATGGGGAAAAGGCGTATTTCTTTGATTCACCGGAGGAAGCGAGCGATTGGATGGAGGGATGGCGGACCGTCGGGGTGGATCGCGACGGCCGACTCAACATCGCACAGGGCAGGAGAGCCAGACCAGCAGCACTCCATCTGAAGCTTCGCCACAGATCGAGAAGTCTTAGCTCAAGGGACTGCATGAGCTGTGCCGACGTAGAGTGACCTGGACAAGGGAGGTAAGGGGGGCGGCCTGCCCTGGGGGCCTGGCCCCTCGGTATTCGGAGGGCTTGAGGCTGCGAGATGTTGGACTGTCATAGTTCTGGGAAGTCTCAGGCTAGAACTGTGCCCTATGGTGAACATTTAGTGACTCCGGCACCAGTCTGATGGAAGGGGGGGAGAGTTGGGGGGGGGGGAGGGGATTGTTTTTTAGGATCCCTCCAGGGGGTGTTTACTCCGATCTTTCAGTATGACTTCTTTTGCGGCTGCAGACTTACGTTCCCTAGTTTTGTTGCTGTTGGGATTATTGGGGCGAAAGGCACTCTGCATGTTACAATGGTGGGTGGTTCGGGGCCCACTTAGCAGGGAGGCAGGGCGGGGGGGGGGCAGGGAGAGGGGGGGGAGTTCTGGGGAAGTTCATGTTTAACTCATAGTGTCTCAGATGCACCAGCTCAAGTGGTCTATATTGGATTTAAGCAGTGGCCAAGAGAAGATTCGACACAGCCCAGGCTCCTGTACTCGAATGGGTGACCAGACGCGCTTAAAGATATGGGCGTGGAATGTGAATGGGTTGGGTAATAAAATTAAGTGAACACTGGTCCTGCAACACTGAAACGCCATTCCCCCGACGTAGTGCTCCTCCAGGAGACCCACCTACGAGGAAACAAATGTAGGGCTTTGGATCGGTTCGGATATAGGATGGTGGCCCACTCTGGGTTTACATCCGGCTCTCGGGGGGTGGGAATACTAGGCCGTAATGCCCTTCCTCTCACAGTCACGGGAAAGTGGACGGAAGACTCCGGGTGTGTGGCAGCAGTGACGGTCAGATGGGAGGGGCGCACGATAGTACTTAGCGCATGCTACATTCCACCCGGTCTACATACACAGACATATGCGAAACTGGGGGCCCATCTGATGGACCTTCCTCGGGGGACTCTGGTGTTTGGGGGTGACACAAATGCAGTCATGGATGCTGACCTGGACCGCTCTGGGGAGAGGCTCGGCAATAGAGGGGAACTGGGCCTGCGGGGTTTCACAGCAGCAATGGGGCTTACGGATATATGGCGCACACACAACCCCTCCCACAGACAGTATACCTTCCATTCTGCTAGACATGGATCCTTTTCTAGAATAGATCATCTCTTCATCCGAGTGGATCAGATAGGTGACTTCATGGACTCCTGTATCATGGCCAGGGGTATTTCGGACCATTCACCGGTGGGTGTCATACTCAAGGGACCAATGACATATAGGCTGGCCTTTCCTAGGATTGACCCTTGGCGTCGAAAAGACGACTATCACTGATAATCTGCGGGAGAGCTCACAATTGTATTTCGCAGAGAATAAGGGCTCGGTTGATTCCCCAATAATACTATGGGAAGCCTATAAAACTGTTTTACGGGACCAGGCCCAGGCTTTAAAAAGAGGAAGCACTCCAAATTAAACAGCTGGAGTGCAAAAGAATCCCTGGAGAAAGACACTGGTGGATCCCCCTCGGTGGAGAGATGCCACAAGCTAGCCCTTATATTTACAACAAGGGGTGGTGAGGGACAGAGTCTCTGAATTAAGCAGAATACTCTCACCCAGTCAAAAGATCAGGGCTAGATCCAACACCGTTTTTTAGCTCATTGCACCATCCCAGTTTCAGAACCTGGCTGTATGCAAATTAGTCTGTTCCTGTCCCAGTGCATGATGGGAACAGGGCAAACCAAACTACAAAAGCCAATTCTTACACTGGGAAGGAAACAAGCTTCCGGGGACCGGTTTCTGGCATTACAGCCGTCTTCGGCCCGGCTTGCTTGAATCCTGATGGTGCAATGAGCAAGGGACTCATGTCTGAGTATACCCTTCCACGCTTAGGGTGGACAAAAATATTTACAACAAGGGGTGGTGAGGGACAGAGTCTCTGAATTAAGCAGAATACTCTCACCCAGTCAAAAGATCAGGGCTAGATCCAACACCGTTTTTTAGCTCATTGCACCATCCCAGTTTCAGAACCTGGCTGTATGCAAATTAGTCTGTTCCTGTCCCAGTGCATGATGGGAACAGGGCAAACCAAACTACAAAAGCCAATTCTTACACTGGGAAGGAAACAAGCTTCCGGGGACCGGTTTCTGGCATTACAGCCGTCTTCGGCCCGGCTTGCTTGAATCCTGATGGTGCAATGAGCAAGGGACTCATGTCTGAGTATACCCTTCCACGCTTAGGGTGGACAAAAATATTTACAACAAGGGGTGGTGAGGGACAGAGTCTCTGAATTAAGCAGAATATTCTCACCCAGTCAAAAGATCAGGGCTAGATCCAACACCGTTTTTTAGCTCATTGCACCATCCCAGTTTCAGAACCTGGCTGTATGCAAATTAGTCTGTTCCTGTCCCAGTGCATGATGGGAACAGGGCAAACCAAACTACAAAAGCCAATTCTTACACTGGGAAGGAAACAAGCTTCCGGGGACCGGTTTCTGGCATTACAGCCGTCTTCGGCCCGGCTTGCTTGAATCCTGATGGTGCAATGAGCAAGGGACTCATGTCTGAGTATACCCTTCCACGCTTAGGGTGGACAAAAATATTTACAACAAGGGGTGGTGAGGGACAGAGTCTCTGAATTAAGCAGAATACTCTCACCTAGTCAAAAGATCAGGGCTAGATCCAACACCGTTTTTTAGCTCATTGCACCATCCCAGTTTCAGAACCTGGCTGTATGCAAATTAGTCTGTTCCTGTCCCAGTGCATGATGGGAACAGGGCAAACCAAACTACAAAAGCCAATTCTTACACTGGGAAGGAAACAAGCTTCCGGGGACCGGTTTCTGGCATTACAGCCGTCTTCGGCCCGGCTTGCTTGAATCCTGATGGTGCAATGAGCAAGGGACTCATGTCTGAGTATACCCTTCCACGCTTAGGGTGGACAAAAATATTTACAACAAGGGGTGGTGAGGGACAGAGTCTCTGAATTAAGCAGAATACTCTCACCCAGTCAAAAGATCAGGGCTAGATCCAACACCGTTTTTTAGCTCATTGCACCATCCCAGTTTCAGAACCTGGCTGTATGCAAATTAGTCTGTTCCTGTCCCAGTGCATGATGGGAACAGGGCAAACCAAACTACAAAAGCCAATTCTTACACTGGGAAGGAAACAAGCTTCCGGGGACCGGTTTCTGGCATTACAGCCGTCTTCGGCCCGGCTTGCTTGAATCCTGATGGTGCAATGAGCAAGGGACTCATGTCTGAGTATACCCTTCCACGCTTAGGGTGGACAAAAATATTTACAACAAGGGGTGGTGAGGGACAGAGTCTCTGAATTAAGCAGAATACTCTCACCCAGTCAAAAGATCAGGGCTAGATCCAACACCGTTTTTTAGCTCATTGCACCATCCCAGTTTCAGAACCTGGCTGTATGCAAATTAGTCTGTTCCTGTCCCAGTGCATGATGGGAACAGGGCAAACCAAACTACAAAAGCCAATTCTTACACTGGGAAGGAAACAAGCTTCCGGGGACCGGTTTCTGGCATTACAGCCGTCTTCGGCCCGGCTTGCTTGAATCCTGATGGTGCAATGAGCAAGGGACTCATGTCTGAGTATACCCTTCCACGCTTAGGGTGGACAAAAATATTTACAACAAGGGGTGGTGAGGGACAGAGTCTCTGAATTAAGCAGAATACTCTCACCCAGTCAAAAGATCAGGGCTAGATCCAACACCGTTTTTTAGCTCATTGCACCATCCCAGTTTCAGAACCTGGCTGTATGCAAATTAGTCTGTTCCTGTCCCAGTGCATGATGGGAACAGGGCAAACCAAACTACAAAAGCCAATTCTTACACTGGGAAGGAAACAAGCTTCCGGGGACCGGTTTCTGGCATTACAGCCGTCTTCGGCCCGGCTTGCTTGAATCCTGATGGTGCAATGAGCAAGGGACTCATGTCTGAGTATACCCTTCCACGCTTAGGGTGGACAAAAATATTTACAACAAGGGGTGGTGAGGGACAGAGTCTCTGAATTAAGCAGAATACTCTCACCCAGTCAAAAGATCAGGGCTAGATCCAACACCGTTTTTTAGCTCATTGCACCATCCCAGTTTCAGAACCTGGCTGTATGCAAATTAGTCTGTTCCTGTCCCAGTGCATGATGGGAACAGGGCAAACCAAACTACAAAAGCCAATTCTTACACTGGGAAGGAAACAAGCTTCCGGGGACCGGTTTCTGGCATTACAGCCGTCTTCGGCCCGGCTTGCTTGAATCCTGATGGTGCAATGAGCAAGGGACTCATGTCTGAGTATACCCTTCCACGCTTAGGGTGGACAAAAATATTTACAACAAGGGGTGGTGAGGGACAGAGTCTCTGAATTAAGCAGAATACTCTCACCCAGTCAAAAGATCAGGGCTAGATCCAACACCGTTTTTTAGCTCATTGCACCATCCCAGTTTCAGAACCTGGCTGTATGCAAATTAGTCTGTTCCTGTCCCAGTGCATGATGGGAACAAGGCAAACCAAACTACAAAAGCCAATTCTTACACTGGGAAGGAAACAAGCTTCCGGGGACCGGTTTCTGGCATTACAGCCGTCTTCGGCCCGGCTTGCTTGAATCCTGATGGTGCAATGAGCAAGGGACTCATGTCTGAGTATACCCTTCCACGCTTAGGGTGGACAAAAATATTTACAACAAGGGGTGGTGAGGGACAGAGTCTCTGAATTAAGGAGAATACTCTCACCCAGTCAAAAGATCAGGGCTAGATCCAACACCGTTTTTTTAGCTCATTGCACCATCCCAGTTTCAGAACCTGGCTGTATGCAAATTAGTCTGTTCCTGTCCCAGTGCATGATGGGAACAGGGCAAACCAAACTACAAAAGCCAATTCTTACACTGGGAAGGAAACAAGCTTCCGGGGACCGGTTTCTGGCATTACAGCCGTCTTCGGCCCGGCTTGCTTGAATCCTGATGGTGCAATGAGCAAGGGACTCATGTCTGAGTATACCCTTCCACGCTTAGGGTGGACAAAAATATTTACAACAAGGGGTGGTGAGGGACAGAGTCTCTGAATTAAGCAGAATACTCTCACCCAGTCAAAAGATCAGGGCTAGATCCAACACCGTTTTTTAGCTCATTGCACCATCCCAGTTTCAGAACCTGGCTGTATGCAAATTAGTCTGTTCCTGTCCCAGTGCATGATGGGAACAGGGCAAACCAAACTACAAAAGCCAATTCTTACACTGGGAAGGAAACAAGCTTCCGGGGACCGGTTTCTGGCATTACAGCCGTCTTCGGCCCGGCTTGCTTGAATCCTGATGGTGCAATGAGCAAGGGACTCATGTCTGAGTATACCCTTCCACGCTTAGGGTGGACGAAAATATTTACAACAAGGGGTGGTGAGGGACAGAGTCTCTGAATTAAGCAGAATACTCTCACCCAGTCAAAAGATCAGGGCTAGATCCAACACCGTTTTTTAGCTCATTGCATCATCCCAGTTTCAGAACCTGGCTGTATGCAAATTAGTCGCGCATGCGCGAGAGAGCAGTGCTACAGGGGACGCCGATTGATTGAGAACAACGGAGCTTCATGCCGAGGCCGCTTTTTTGGAAGAAATTGATTCAAATCTGTACCCGCATTGTCCTCGTTCAAGGACGCATTTGACCATAACTGGCTGGCCCCCTACTTGAACTTGCAACAACACAAGATACCGCTAAGGTTTTACTCCTTCCCTGGATATTTTCCATAGTGGTAAGCAGAAAGCTCCTTGGGTGGTTATGCTGAAGAGCGCTCTTGATATTCTACTATAATAGTTTTATAGATCCACACGATAGAATTCTCTTTCTTCTCTTCTTCTTTTTTTAGAATGACCTGGCCCTGACGAAAATCCCGGCTAAAAACCCTGGGATTTGAAACGCGTAGGCCGTTCCATGCTCAGTGTCTGCTTTCCTTCGATAGGTTTCTGTCCTTTAGTGTGAATACAGTGTCACATTACTGGCGTATAAAAAATTGCTGTTTACATCTCAAGCTGATACTTGATTTCTTTGAGTAATTTGGAATTATACTTGTAAATATTATTGTGTATATAAATTGTATAGATTGCAGCAGACCTAATACATTACATGATTGTTTATCTGTTTACTTAATCGTGTATGTATTTGTTTTTGTATGTTTTCCATGTATGAATGGTAAGGTATGATTGTGATACGACTGACTTTGGTATGTTTGTTGAATTGTTTTTAAAGAATCTATTCACCCCCTTTTTTGTCCGTATTGTATTTAGTGTATGTAAAAGTGTTGCTTTTGTTCTCAAATGTATATGACTAATACAAATATACCCCTGTGTTTTTTGGATCAAGACAATTTAATAAAAGGCTACTTATAAGCACTTCCCAGCTTGGATAAACATTCTTTGCTCTGGTGGCAAAATCTTTGTTAAACAATATCAGTATAGGCATTTGTTTTTTGTTGATTCATAATTTTGGCTCAGCCTTGCTGATTACGAGCCCACCCAAAGTGTTCTTAGGATGCCTCAATGGCCTTTGACAGGATTGAATGGCTGTATCTGTTTAAGGTTCTGCAGCGCCTTGGCTTCGGTCTGGTGTTTTGCAGTTGGGTGCGCCTCTTATACGAACAGCCAGTGGCTAGAGTGCGGGTGAACGGAGCGATGTCTCGGGCATTCCCCCTGCACAGAGGCACCAGGCAGGGATGTCCACTGTCCCCGCTTCTTTTTGCTCTGGCCCTGGAGCCGTTGGCCCACTGGATCTGGAGGAACAGGTCGTTTTGGGGCCTGTGCCTCACGGATGAGTGGGAGGAGCGTATATCATTATACGCCAACGATATTGTGCCCTATATGGCTCGCCCATATAACTCGATGGCACAGGCGCTCCATCTTTTTGAACTTTTTGGCAGCTACTCAGGGTATACAATTAATTGGGCCAAATCATTGATTTACCCCCTCTCCGGCCCTCCCCCGGGGATCCCATCCCGATTCCCTGCTTCGATAGTCACCGAAGGATTTAAATACTTAGGGGTGTATGTTACCAGGGACAGGGCGTAGTTCTTTAGCAAGAATTTGGAGCCACATTTGGTGCGTCTGGCATCGGATGTTACCCATTGGCGAACCTTGCCTTTATCCCTGATGGGGCGCGGCACGCTTTTTAAGATGCTGGCACTGCCACGCCTGCTTTATATCCTGCAGAATTCGCCCTATCTGATCCCGGCAGGGGTGTTTAAGCGTATCGCCTCATGACTGTGGGCGCTGCTCTGGGAGGGGGGGAACCCGAGAATAGCGATGCGCAAGCTAACGAAAGGGGTGTACGACGGGGGGATGGCCCTCCCGGATGTGCAATTGTACTACTGGGCCTCCCAGTTGCAGGTGGTTAATGACTGGGTCTACGCCTCGTGGTCGGAGCCTACCTACAGGGTCGATAGGCATGTCATGCCGGGGGCTGCTGTGAGCCTCCCACAGACAGTATACCTTCCATTCTGCTAGACATGGATCCTTTTCTAGAATAGATCATCTCTTCATCCGAGTGGATCAGATAGGTGACTTCCTGGACTCCTGTATCATGGCCAGGGGTATTTCGGACCATTCACCGGTGGGTGTCATACTCAAGGGACCAATGACAGATAGGCCGGCCTTTCCTAGGATTGACCCTTGGCGTCTCAAAGACGACTCCATCGCTGATAAACTGCGGGAGAGCTCACAATTGTATTTTGCAGAGAATAAGGGCTCGGCTGATTCCCCATTAAAACTATGGGAAGCCTATAAAACTGTTTTACAGGGCCAGGCCCAGGCTTTAATTGGCGCCCTAAAAAAAGAGGAAGCACTCCAAATTAAACAGCTGGAGAGTGCAATTGAATCCCTGGAGAAAGACATTGGCGGATCCCTCTCGGTGGAGAGATGCCACGAGCTAGCCCTTAAGCAGAAGGAACTCCGGGCGTTGGGCGAGGCGCGTGCCTACTCACTTGCCACGCACAGGATTTATGACGCAGGAGACAAATGCATGAAGCTCCTGGTGTGGCTGGAACGGCGGGACAGGTAGAGGTCCTGGGTGGCTGCGGTGAAGGATAAGTCCGGGGGCTTGGCAACTACTACCGTTGCCATAGCAGAGGCCTTTGCATCATATTACGAAGGGGTTTACACGCCTGTATGTGTCAGGTCGGAATCGGATTGTGAGGAGTTTCTGAGGGATTTTGCCTTGCCGACCCTCACTAGCGAACAAGTAGACATCCTGGAGGCTGCACTCACGAGGCTGGAACTAGGCGATGCCCTTGGCTCCCCTCAGGTCGGGAAAGCTCAGGGGCCTAACGGGCTGCCGGTCGAAATCTACAAGAGGCAAGCCAATGTTGTAATAGATCCCATGAGGGAGATGTTCCTCGAAGCGCAGAGGGTGGCACTGAGGCACCAGGCAGGGATGTCCACTGTCCCCGCTTCTTTTTGCTCTGGCCCTGGATCCGTTGGCCCACTGGATCCGGAGGAACAGGTCGTTTGGGGCCTGTCCCTCACGGATGAGTGGGAGGAGCGTATATCATTATACGCCGACGATATTGTCCTCTATATGGCTCGCCCATATAACTCGATGGCACAGGCGCTCCATCTTTTTGAACTTTTTGGCAGCTACTCAGGGTATACAATTAATTGGGCCAAATCATTGATTTACCCCCTCTCCGGCCCTCCCCCGGGGATCCCATCCCGATGCCCTGGTTCGATAGTCACCGAGGGATTTAAATACTTAGTGGTGTATGTTACCAGGGACAGGGCGGAGTTCTTTAGCAATTAATAAAAAGATTTCTAAAAAAAATAAGATAGGATGCAGGCCCCTGTCCTTTTTTGGGGCCAGAAAGTAGTGGGAGTAACAACCACAACCTAATTCTGGCATTGGAACGCGCTCGATGGCCCCCTTGGCCAGGAGGGCTGCAACTTCCTGCTTAAGAAGTGCCAAGTGATCTCCCCGACATGCTGTGGGATTGAGGTGGTATGGCTGGAGGGGTACCATAAATCAGAAGAGTTAAGTCTGCCCTATATATTTAATTTAAAGGCTCAAAAAGAGTCCAGAAACATTTGTTAGGTCGAGACAACTTAGAGCTCACTGTCAATTCATGCAGCTTACTGTGACTCAGACAACAAAGTGAAAAAATATATCATTTTATTTTTGGTAGATATTTTTCACAAGGTATACAAAAAATGTGATATCAAACATGTACATAAATAACAATGATTCAATCACATGGACTTAAAATAAAGCGCCCAAGTTTCCCATTCATCATCACAGACATTCTGCTATTCTCTCATCACACATTCCTACATTCATATTCATTTCATACACTCCAACACACTTCAGTACACATCGTACACAGATACACTGAAGTAGTCCTGTGGTGTCCTCTCAGCAACTTGCTGGGGAACAAAGGTGGCACTAGCAGGACATAACGTAACCACGCCAACGCGCGTTTCAGTGCTAGGCCCGATCTACGGCCGCACCTTCATCAGGGCAAGTATACGATGGGAAACAAACAAGGGCAACGAAACGCCAAAACGGTGGTCACTTTGTAGGCACAGGACGATATATGTAAAGCACTGCTTAGAGGATGAGGTCTCCAGGTTAAAATAAGGTGTCACACAGCAGCTTGTGAGGCAAGGCTGATAGGAGGAAACAGCTTCGTGGACGTTTTTTCCTTGGAACGGTATAATATACTCTCAACAGGGTAGCCCTCTAGTGAACGTATGCAAGTTTCTGTTCTAAGCATGGATATTCACGGTTGTTCACATTATCGAGAAAAAGGCGGCTGGTAGGGCGGGCGTCCAACGTTACGATGTGAAAAAGCTCTGGAGAGAGCCGATTCAAGTCTCGCCGTTACAACAGTCCATCCGGGAATGGACGCGGGTTCAGCTGTTTGGCTGGAGGGGTAGTCTCGAAGGGGAGGGAGTAGCCCCGTCGGACTATCTGGATGGAGAATCCTGCCACCCACCGGTGTTTGGTGGGCCTAAAACACTGGACAGGGAAGGTTTGGAGGCAGCGGCGGCACTGTAGGTGGACTGACTCGCCCACAGGTCCCCTGACCCACCTCTGCGGGTCCCACATCCGCGGCTGCGCTGAGACTGTTGCGCAGGCCTGTGGCTTTGAAACAAACGGTCTGGGTGCCCCTTCCTTGGCTATGAAAGGAGCGAAAAGCAGAAGGAGTGCGCATGGCCGAAAGGCCTATGGATCTGGCCGTAGCCCGTGAGTCCTTAAAACGCTCCAACGCACTATCTGCCTTGTCACCGAAAAGGCGAGTGCCATCAAAGGGCATGTCCATCAGAGTGTTCTGGACATCCCCGGAAAAGCCAGTTGTCCTCAGTCAGCTGGAAATTGCCCTGCCCAGCGAGTCGGCGGTGTCAAGGCCACAACAAATAGCGAACTTTGCTGCGTCTCTCCGCTCGGCAATCGCTTGGGAGAGCACCGTCCGGGCCTCCTCCAGACACTGAGGCAGCACCTGCGCAACCGTGTCCCACACAGAATGGGAATAATGGCGCAAGAGGCATGCGGGGTTCACAGACCTCAGCCCTGAACTGGTGGAAGTAACAGTTTTTTCCCAAACTGTTCCAGTTTCTTGGATTCCCTGTCCGGAGGTGCGGAAAAGAATGCGCTTGGGGGATGCAGAGGCTCAGACAACCAAGCTCTCAGGGTTTGGGTGTTGGGAGAGAAAAATGGGGTCGCCCGGGGCCGGGCGATGGCGTTGGGCCACGTTCTTATCCACAGGAGCCCCTGTGTTGGGCCTAGATCAGGTGCCCAAAAGAACATCCGAAAGTGCGTCATTAAAGGGCAGCAGCGGCTCCGTAGAGGAAGATGCTGGCCAGAGCACTTCTGTCAAGAGGTTAGTCCTGACGGCCACCATAGGGAGCTCGAGGTGGAGCGCCTCGGCTGCCCCAACCAACACCACAGAATATGTGCCCCCCCCCCCTCCTTAGCCACGGTCGAAGGAGACAGCGTGCCAGGTTCTGGAGTAAAATCCATGTCACCTGCATCCTCTGCCCAGTCCGTGTCTAATTCGCACTGGGCTGCGAGAGGGTCCTCAGACCCCTCCCAGTCCTTCCCTTCCTCCCTAACCTGCCGGGCAGGTGGAAACGAGGGAGGCGGATGAAGAAAGGGATAGAAATTCCCCATCGGCGTCAGTATCCACATCGGGGTGGAAGCGGGGGACTGCATCGGTCATGGAGCCGGCCGACGCCGGTGGCAGTGCTGTAGACGTCGATGTCGGTGGAGGTCGTACGCGGCCACCCGACATTGGCTGGGATTCATGCATGGATCCATGGGGGTCTCGCGGCGTCGGGGCCGGAGCCGGCGATGACGACGACCAAGGACCCCCAGTTGGACCCGCCGGCCCAAAGGCATTCCGGCGGGGCCCGATGGGCCAAAAAGGCGGGCCATAGCTGACAGGAAGACCTGTAGCTGGGCCGGAGTCGCCGACAGACCCGGGAAGGTCGGGTAGGCATCGGCACTGCACAGGCTCTGCCGGAGCCGCGGGGATGTTACCAGCCGCACCCTCAGCTGCGTCACGCGACAGGCTAGGGGAAGGCGAAGAGCGACAACGCTTCTTCGACTTCTTGTGCTTCGCCTTACCTGACTCCGAGTGCGAAGACTTCGACGAATGATGGTGGTGGCGGCTCTGCGACAGGTCCCTTGACCTCCAAAGTCACCGGGACATTGAAAGGCACAGAGCCGACTCCCGGGCCTCCAGCAACTTTCAGGACCGCTCCGGCAAAGTTTTCCGAGCCATGGCCCGGCATTCAGGGCACAACTTGCAGTCGTGGTCGCGTCCCAGGCAGTAGAGACATTCACGGTGCAGATCCGTCACCGACATCGTGCGGGGGCTAGCCGCGCAAGACTTAAAACGGAAAAAGAACAGAGGGCGTGTCTAAGTAGCTCCAGCGACATCATCTCGGCTACTACGACGCCAATGACGTACGCGGAGCCGCACGATGACGCCTACCGACGCGCAGGGGTACGACTGACGAAAACCTTCTGGATCCAGTCTGACGCCTGGGGGTAATTCTACAGTAAGGAATCTATCACCAACGTGTTTCTTTCAAATCCTTCTGGTACTAACCAACTAGCGAACAGCATAGTGGGAACCAAGCATTACATCCGCATCAACAAGTGGAAATTTCTATACCATGTAGTTTTGCTCCTCTGATGACACTTCATACCCAGACTACAACGGCACCCACTGATATAGTAGAAGAACTTATTGAAATTACTATAAAAACGAAATTAGATTACCTAAGCAAGGGAGATTAAATCTATGGCGGTAGATGTAGAAAGCTGGCTTTGTATATACTATGCCAAAGTAAGGTATAGTGTGCACAGAGTCCCCAGGGACTATAGCAGAGGCTTAATTAGGTAAGTACTAACAGCTCTTTTTGTGGGAGTGGGGGTGAGCAGTTAGGCTTATCCAGAGGGTGTGTTGAGCATTCATTGTATTCACTCACTCAAGGGCTGATTACTCACACTCGAAGGTAGAATCTAGACCGATTGGGTAAGTATAAAAAAGGTATACTTAAATTTTATTTCCAGATCCTAGCAGGACTTGGTACAGGTAGGTAAAATATACTTTCAATTGTAAACTTTTATACAGAAATGCAATTGAGGATAGATCTGCAATTGTTACAGGTTTGTATCACTTTAAAAAGCAGTTTGAATGACAAAGTAATTACTTTGAGGATACGTTTTGATTACTTTCAGATCACATTGAGTACTGGAGGTAGTATGCCTAGATACCTCACCTAAGGATCTTCCAATACACAGTAAGACTTTTTTGTTTTGTTATCTTTTCTCCATACAAACATCAAATCAACACTTCTTTTTAGGGTCAAAATGTCATAACAGGGGTTCCTATGGGAGAAAAAGTGTTGGCGTTTTTTCCAGGTAAGTACACAACTTGCGAGATCCAAACGACACCTCGCGACACCTCACGTATCAGTCAGTCACTTTCACCAGTCCTGATGAAGACCCCACAGTAAGGTGCAATTGAACCTACAACCACCAGGGGTCGAAATGTCGACATACTTTGTTTGACCTACCCAAGAACAACAGATCATTCTTGGCTGTGTTATATAACAATTGGGATAGGTTTATACTCATGTATATAAATGATTGATGGTGATACCCGCATACCCATGTGATGTCAACAGTGCAAATGTATATATGTGACCACATCTGGCTTTTGAATCTTTGCTTCACTGTCCCGATCCTCACCAATCACCTACCTCACATTTCCCCTTTCCCTTTTCACCCACGCCTCCCTCTTGGGCATAAAACAGTTTGGAATTCAGCAATTATGTATACAATATGTTTATGATTGAGTATATGAATAAATAACATCACTCTTTTACAAAGTAATGTATTATTAGCTTGATTCAATTGAGTGTTGTTGAAACTTTCTTTCTGCTACTTAAATAATTCGCAGCTGGGACCCCCTATATATGCAACAATTGACTACCCAGGTCCCAGTACCGTTGGGTCAACCCTTAGTTTGTAACGCAGCATCAACTGTGGCTGTTGCAATAGCTTGCAGGCAATATTGGGGCAATAATGATGTCATCCTGGCTACTCTGGGGCAGGAGCAGAGTGAGAAAGAACAATGCATGTGGCAGGCAAGATGCTGACAAACTGCCACAACTGGCTCCTAGAGTGAGAGGGGGCCGAGAGTGTGAGTTGGAAGCCAGGCACCTTGAACAATGATGAAAGAAGAAGACAAGTGCCTGGCACATCCTGATTGGCTCCGTGACCAGTGTGTCTTGTGTCCCGCACACTGCTCGACTCCGGCTCTATGTCGTGCGCTTGACATCCAGTCTGCATTCATTTAAATTCTGAATGTGCAACATCCTACCACATCAAGACAGAGGAAACTGTTAGCAACAGTCTCCACGCGATTCTAGCAGAATTTTGCAATCCAGTCCAGAGTACCAAAATGCAGAAATAACATGAACACTATCCCTCCCAGAAAAAATGTCTAGGGAATTGATCTCAAAAATTGAAAAGGCAGAAAAATAATTTAAGGAGAATACAGCTAACAGTACCAATATACAACACTCAATCATAACAAAAAGGGAAAAACACCAAATTCCTGCAACCTAATACTTTCAATACCCTCTCAGTAAAAGAATCCTACAACATTATCATTGCAAGCAGACCATCTAAATCACCATCAGACTCAGCATGTCCAAAAATCTTTAACGATATGTTTCGTATAACCTGCTCAAGGGACTTGCTCAAGTGCCAGGAAGAAGATTCCTTTCCGCCCAAGTTGAAAACATTCTACATTAGACCCCTCTTTAAGAAGAACCTTGACTCATCCAACTGAGAAAACTACAGACCAATATTGAACAGCCTGTTCCAAAGTAAAATATTTTAAATAACACTTTTTACTCAGTTTTGCAGGTTTACTGAGAAAAAATAATGTGATGTCACACAAATAATCTGGATTCAGACCAGGTAGAAGCACAGTAAGCCCTTGTATCCATATAGGATGACCTAAAACTCATAATGGACAAGAAGTGAGTGGCCCTTCTATTGCTTCTGGACCCATCGTCTGCATCTGACAGTGCCAGCACCACAAGCTACAAGTAAAACTTCATCATCTTGGAGTATATGATAATGCTCTGAAATGGAATGTCTCATATCTTAAATTCAGACTAAGCTTGGTGTAGCTACACCAAGCATAGTCTGTATTTAAGATATGAGACATTGTGCCATGACTCAGAGGTCCTACATTATTTCCTCTTTTTGCCTGTTCACGCCGGGAAACCCTTTTTGGGTAGCTGCTGCGCATTATAAATTTAAAAACTAACTAACTTGACAGATGACTCTAATGAAGTCCATCTCAAAAAGTCTCCTGGCCGTCTCCAATTTATGGCTGCTCAGGTCCATCAACAAACAAAAATCTCAGAATAGACAACTCCGTGCAGTAATGCATTTAGGGGGCTGTGATTATTAGAAATACCATTAAGAGATCTGCAGAGCAGATCAAAGCTGCCAGCTTACCATGAAATGTGCATCTATCACTCTCACTTCTTCACCCATCACCCTGCTAAGCGCCGTGTCCCATAACCTAATAATAGCACCTCTATGGTCATCACGCACGACATTGAAAGACTTCCCATATAGGATTAAAAAAAAAACAACCACACACCCTACATGGTGTAGAGTGCTACCCCTGTAGATAAGTGCTTCAACACCCTGCATAGGTGTAGTAAGCACTGTATAATTGTTACATTAGTATAGAACACATTACGAACATGTCCAGTGTAAGGAATTGGATTACTAATTGGGGTGGCTGACTACTATCTACCTTAAGGAATACCACAACTCTTGTCCTGGTGAATACTTAAAGTCATTAAATCAGTATTCAACATCATTGTAGCTATGGGCTGAACAGGCCTATTCTTGCTGCCTGTCTTCGGTGCGTGCTCAGCTCTCCCCAGACTCACTGACGTGCAGGAGTTACCTTTGAATTAACAAGATGCAGAACACATTTGCAGCAAGTGTACTTCTGGTACTTGCAGTTCTTCCGGTGTTGAAGGCCAATGACCCTGCTAATAAAAACAGCCCACTCTAATATGATTACGAGTCGCTGAGAATTGGAGGGTTGGTTGCTGCTGCCATCCTCTGTGTTATGGGAATTATAGTCGTACTGAGTGGAAAGTGCTGCTGCAAATTTTTTAAAAATTTTTTTATTAAATACTTTATTGATCAAAAGCAGAGGTAGTATTTATCAAAACAATCACAGTTACAATCTTGTCACAGAGCACGTTCATTACAGCAGTGTAATTACAATCACAATTACAGGGGGATATTAAGCCTGGTCATTTTCATGTCTGCTGAGGGGGAAGTACACAATTCGCCTCTATAAGCATTCCATCGTCCCCATTTCTTATCCCAAACTCCAGGGCATCCCCTGATTTTGTAAACCGTTTTCTCGGACAGCATGCACACATCCACAGCGGCCACTCACCTAATCAGGAGCGGTTTAGATGGTGAACCGCATTGCATGGCTATCTCACGCTTCAGTAAAAGGAAGCCCAGAGCCGCCCATTGCTGTTCTATTGCAGTTAGATCTGTGGGGTCCCATACATTAAGAAGTGCACATTTGGGGGTCAGGGGAACAGGTTTCCCTATTGCATCAGTTATTTTCTGAATGGCGCGTTTCCAGAGGTCCTGGACATTCCCATAGAATGTGGTAGAAGGTACCAGTTAGACCACAGTTACGGAGACAGAGATCAGATGAGCGTCTGCCTATTCTGGCCAGAAGAGGACCAGACATGTATGTTCTGTGCAATATCTTTAGTTGTATTAATCTGAATCTGCGATTGATAGCTGATTCGCGCGGGGACATCAATGCCGATTGCCATTCTACCCCATCTAAGACTCCGACGTCGGTCTGCCATTTGTCTCGCAGAAGGTGGAAAGTGTTTGGCATGTTGTTACATAGTTTGCGGTAAGTGCAGGATATTGCTTTGGCCTGAAGGGGTTCTGATAGGAGTCTGTCTTCGAGGGGCGAGGATTGTGGCAGAGAAGGGAGGTCCGGGACGTTGGTGAGTATGGCGTGTTTAATTTGGAGGTATCGGAAAGTCTAAGAGTGTGCCAGGTCATATGTGTTTTGTAGCTCTTCAAATGTCAGCAATTTGCCCTTGCGAAGCATGTCGCCAATAGTGGATATGCCAATTGTGTCCCATTTATCGAAGCCTCGATAATGGCATAGGGTGCCCAGCTTGTGTGAGGTCCAAAGTGGGGTGGACAGTGTGAGGGTGTTGGTCCATCCGAGTCGCTTGTTCGCACGGTGCCAAATTGATAATGTGTGGGACATCGGGCCTATATATCCGGTTCGGGATTGTTTGCCTTATAGAGCCTCGAGGTAACCACCACGGCCCGTCTGGTATCTCTCTAAGTGAATAGCAGGGTTCGTGGGCGAACCGTAGATCCATGAGTTGGTGGCGACCAGCTGAGTGGCCCAATAGTAGAGGCAGACATTGGGAAGGGCAATTCCTCCATCGTACCTGCGTGAGTGAGATGAGGGCAATGCGGGGAGAACCGCCATCCCATAGAAGGAGGCGGAGGTCTCCTTCGAGTGAGTTGAAATAGGAGTCAGCTATGGGAAATGGGCAATTTTGTAGGGCATACAGAAATCGAGGGAGTGCTAGCATCTTAAATAGGGCAGCTCTACCCGGTAGAGAGAGGGGGAGTGTTTTCCAATGCGAGATGTCGCTATGGAGTCTCTGGAGTGGGCCTTTTAGGTTACGGTCATGAAATATTTGGGGGTCTGGGGTGACAAAAATTCCCAGATATTTAAAGCCGTCCCGGGCGATTTCAATTGAGTAGCCTCGTGGGAGGGGTGGGGGTGGGCCATGTAAAACTTAGAGTATCGATTTAGACCAATTAATAGAGAAGCCAGAGTATTTGCCAAAGTTGGTGACAACATGTAGCAGGCTGTTGAGGGAGGACTTGGGGGAGGAGATGTATACGAGGATGTCATCCGCGTACAGCGAAATCTTGTCGACCGTGTCAGCATTCCATGGGAGGCCTCGGATGGAATTGTCGTTCCTAATCCAATGAGCCAGGGGTTCAAGGGTGAGTGCAAACAACAGAGGGGACAGAGGGCATCCCTGTCTTGTACCTCTGTGTAAAGGAAAGCGCCTGGACGTGTGTCCATTGACGTAAACCTGACCCCAAAGGTCTGTGTACAGTAGTCGGATCCGTTGTATGAATTTGGGACCAAAGCCATAGCGGAGTAGCACCTCAACGAGGTATGACCATTCGATAGAATCGAAGGCAAGAGTTGCGTCTAGGGAGAGGATAGCTGCGTCTTCCTGAAAGTGTGGTATCCTGCTCATGACATTGTGGACTCGACGGAGGTTAAGCGCAGTATTGCGGCCTGATAAGAAGCCCAACTGATCTTCGTGTATCAAGGCGGGGAGGACTGTCATAAGTCTGGTGGCAAGGAGCTTAGCAAGTACTTTTACTTCGGCATTGATAAGAGAGATTGGTCGGTAGGAGCTGCAGTCATCAGCCGGTTTATTGGGCTTGCGAATGACCACTATTGATGCCAACCGCTGGTCCAGCAGTAGGCGTCCGATATTGCGGCTCTCTTCAAACATTGCTTTGAGGTGTGGGAGGATCTCACCCGCCATGCCCTTCAGAAACTCAACTGGGACGCCACTGGGGCCCATAGCTTTGCCTGATTGGATGGCAAACAAGGCATTTCCAACTTCCTCCGCCATGAGGTCTGCCTCCAACTCCTGTACGTCAGGCTCGGAAAGAGTGGGAAGTCTCATTTCGGCTAGGAGTAGTTTAGATTCTTCAGCTTTGTAGTGAGCTCTGGCTGTGTAAACCCCTTCTAGGTGGGTGGCAAAGGCCTCCGCTATATCGTCCGGATCCGTGACAGTAGACTGATCTGGCAGGGTCAGTTCTGGGATCCAGCGAGATCCCTGTTCACGTTTTTCGAGCCAGGCGAGCATTTTACCAGCTCTGTCCCCCAGTTCGTAGACGCGATGACGGGTTTTCAAGAGCTTGGCTTGCGTTTTTTCGAGAGCCAATGCTTTATATTCTAATTGTTTAGCGCGGAGGCGGGCCGCTGTCTCGTCCGTGGGGTTTGTGTTGTGGAGAGATTCCAGGTCGGTAAGGTCTGTTTCTACTTGTAGTAGGTGTACATTTTGTTTGTGGATGTAGCCAGTTTTGAGGGCTTGCGCCTTACCCTTGATCACTGCTTTGTATGCTTCCCATATTGTTATGGCCGAAGCCACGGAGCCCACATTTTCGGCGAAGTAGTATTCGGTATGTTCTAGCAAGCTATCTTTTATGTCCGGGATTTTTAAGAGCCAGGGCGTAATGATTATGGGGAAGCATGTCTTTTGACGGTGGTGTGTGAACTGCACAGTGAGTGGGGAGTGGTCGGAGATCCCTCTAGGGAGCCCTTCCGGGTGACGAAAGAACTCCAGATCAGTGGTAGGAGAGAATAAATAGTCTATGCGAGAGTTGCTGTGTAAAGTATGAGGTAGTCGGGTGGGACAGGCGCCATAGGTCTTCGAGCCCCATTGTTTGTGTGAAGTCACATAGGTCTGAGCTCGACTTATGCGAAGGACGCTCGGGGTGCCGATCTTGGGCATCATTCATCGTCATATTGAAATCGCCTCCGATAAGCAAGGGTCCCTGCGGGAGATCGAGCATTAGTCGCTGTAGGGTCTGTAGTGCGGCTGTGCCTAGGGCTGGAGGGATGTAGACCGAAATGACATTCAGTGGTTTGCCTTCCCAGGTGGCCTCCAGTACAGCGAAGTGACCCAGGGGGTCAGCCCATGTTTTTGTACATGTCAGGGCCACATTCTTCCGAACCAGGATACCGGTCCCTCTAGACCCAGATGTGAAGCCTGCGTGTATGAGTAATTTATAGCCTCTCCGGTGTAGTGCTTGGCACGCATTGCCCATGAGGTGCGTTTCCTGGAGGAGAACCAGGTCTGGAGAATGGCGTTTGAGATATTACATGACCACCCCTCTTTTTATTCTATTGCCAAGGCCGTTAACTTTCCATGTCATGATGGCGAGGGACGTTGTCGATGGGGGGGTCATGGTGGCCTAGAGAATTGAGATCGTGCACGGATCAATGGTTTGTGGCGCAATGAGTGTAGCTTGTAGGAAATGACTCTTAAGGAGGGGCTACGGTGGAGCATTCGCGAGGCCCAGCATACCCAAATTTTGGGCAATAAGTGTACTGTGGTGGCATATGGCGATGCATAGCTGGGCTTGTATTTGAGAAGTCGCAATAGGTAGCGCGTGTGGTTGCGGCCTGCTGTGCGACACGCTCCATGATCAAGAATCCTCTGCAGTGTGTGAACAAAAACAAAAACAGAAACCATATCAGTTTCTTCATAAACTTCCCAACAACTCCCATCCCTCCCAAACCCACCCCCCTTACCACTTCCCCCCCGCCAACCCCCCTCCCTGCGGACTTGAAACTATCCACTCCCCAACTAGGCAGAGTGCCTGTCGCCCACCTGAACATTGATGAGGAGCGTGGAGAGCCGAAGGTGCCCTCGTCAGCTATTGACAGGATGATATCGTCTAGTGCAATTATAAACAACTGAAATCAGCAGTAGCATTCACATAGTAGAAATTATTAATAACATGTAGGCCCAGGTCAGCCCCACGCCCAGGGTCCCGTGTAAATCAGTCCAGGCGAGGGACAGCGTCTGAAAGCGCCGCTTAGTGTACCCAGACCGTATTGAACAATTAACACGGGAAGGATAGACAGAGTCAGTGCTGCTGCAAATTTAACAAGAACCAGAGGCGCAGGAGTGAGGTCCAGCAGCTTATCACTCCAGGCAGCGCTTCCAACTGCTAGGAATCCCCAGTGGAGAAGGATGTTTATTGACAACATTAACGTTATGGAACGCGGTCGCGTTTTAGATATGTTTCTTTTCTGCCTTGGACGCCGTCCTATCACTGTCCTATCTTGACATTATGTGTTTTTAACTTGGAAATTAAAATAAAGTGTTTTTTCCAAAACAAAAAAAAGAAAAAAAACACCATTGTAGCTATGGTACAGAACAGACAACCAACTTGGGGCAATGTGTAACTAACTTATGCAGTATGAAAACAGTAATAAAGTCAAAATGCTGAATAACAACAATTCCACACCTAATTAGACTAATAGAGGAACATTTAGTAAACAACATGACACCAATATGACAAAATTCCAATAAGGGGTACCAGATATGATTAAATAAACCTTTTAAGTAAGAATAGCGCAAAGAAGCACAAAATGCCTTTGACAGTGAACGGTAGCGGTGGTGTGGTACCCAAGCACAATATGAGGCTGGCTGTGATGTAGCGCAGGTTGAATACACTAACTAGGTTTGTCCTGGTTGCAGATTTTACCTTCTGACTTAAGTCTTTTAAGCCCCAATCCACCATAGAAGTACACCTCTAAAGACCCATGGCCTCAGGAGAGGCACTTGGAGATTGACAGGGTTACAGGAACGGACATGAAGCAAGGTCCCTTCCAGGTCCAGTGCCACTGGTCAGCTGTAAGAAAGGCCTCTTGTGCCTTATTGTATCGCTATATATTGAACAGGAGGTCAGCCTTATGACCCTTGGAGTCCACAACTTTGTCCTGGGTACAGGTTCAGTCCTTCAGCGCTCCTATCAGTCACAGACAGCAGGCCCAGTCTTCTTCTATTTTTCCTCATTTCCACTAGTGTTTTGAAATGAGTATCTAGAAATGCCACATTCATGCCTGGCATGAGCTCGTGGTGGGTATGATTCCTGGAAACAAACTAACCTATGGGGTAAAAGTTCCCAGGGCCAACCCTATCTACTTTTGGCATTTTCACAGTAGCGAAAGTCTTCGGTCACACTAAACTTGGCATCTGAGGGCTGGAGCTGCATGTGGGGAGTGTTCTATGGCAATCCTAGTGTCTTTCCACATCTAACATCAACATTTGAAGCAGCAACTCAACTACCAATAAACCCAGATATATAAGTCTAGTAGGACAAAGTCAGGGTTTTCCAGGATCCACTGTTCACACAACTACCTTGGTATTCTGCTTCCTTCCTTTCAAGTATGCCCCTAAGTGTTATATGCAAAGACATGTTTAGGAGTTCTTGACACCCAAGCAGGATTTTACAATGTAATGTCAAAAATAATGCTCCCAGCACCCCTCCTTTTTGCTGAGCTCCAAGGAGTCATCCTGTCCATTCAGGTCGACCTTTCAATCACAGCGACCTATTGTGTAGTTCCTGGGTGCTATTTCACACCATTTCCACACATATTCAAATGCTAATCCCTGGATGGGAGAATTTAAAGAGCAAATGCAAATTAGCCAACAAGAAATTAAGGTAGTCAATTTCTAAAAGTTACATTTCTTTAATATTTATTAAAACATACATCATCATTGAATTGGATTTTATTAACTATTAAAAATAGTTAATTAATTCTTTTATTGTATATCTCATTCCTGAGATTCAATATTAGTATTTTAATCCACAAATGTTTTTCTACACAGGTCAGCTAGGCCTGCCATATGGAAACATGTGTTTTGGGTGCTACTCACCTTAAGCACACATTACAAGTAAATGTATACATGCCCTACATTTATAAACCATGCACCCTGCCATTTGGGCTACAAGTCCTTCATAGTGGTGACTTATTAATATTTTACATGCAGGTTTTGCCCAGTCAAAATGGTTTAGTTTGATAAATCTAATTGCAGATTTTACACTGCTACAGTTGGGCTTAACAGGGTAGTCCTGAAGTCATGTTTGCACTAACACAGTAGTTGATGAAACAATAGGTATTGCAGTCTACTATTGGCCCTGAAGACACCTTGTAACATATACTAAGGACTTATATGTATTTTAAATAGACCATTTAGGAGTATGCCAGTTATACCATGCTTAAAGGGGGAGCACAGGCACTTTACTACTGGTTAGCAGAGGTAAAGAGCGCATAATTCTAAAGCTGGCAAAAATACAGGTTCCGCAAAAGTCGAATATTCTGGGGTGACCATGAAGAACAGGCAGATTTCCTACACAAGTTGCCTCCAGCTAGTAGCTAGGGTAGACTGATCAATCCCTTGATGGGCTTCTCTGCTCAGGCGAAAGAACATGAACATGTTGCTGCCTCCGCAGTGGCACGTGTCTGTTTTATGCACCTCTGAACCTACCTGTTCCCCTATGTCAACATCTTTGCTAGCACTAACTGTCCATGGGGCACCCTCCTCCTCACCTGCAGACCCCACCTGTGAGGCAACTAACCCCGACTTGCTCACAGGTGTATCCCCGTATGCAAATAGTCCCACAGTAGCAACAAGGCGATGTGGCCCATTCTATAACCCCCTACCCACCCCCCCAACCTCAAATCAAGATCTTCCGAAAAAGCGAACAACCAACAGAGGCCACTAACATCTGTTGTTGTGAGAAACCAGACCCTTGGCATCCACTGCCAGTTGAAGGTTTATTCTGTGGCCTTTGGTAGAACTCACTTCCTGCTGTGGGGCTGGTAAATTATATTATATTGTAAAATTGGGGTTAGACCCATACAGTCAGTAGGACCTGGGTAATTGCTCGGTATAGAAAGAAGGGGTCCCAGACAATACACAACAAATTACACAATTCAAGGTTTGATGCGTTGAATTATTTCACAAAAGATCGAATCAAGGTGCAAAGTGTTTTAATTTTCACCACACCTGTGCTAAACATTCATTAGCTCATTACTCAGAACATGAATATACACACATTACACACAGTTTCAATAAGCCCAAAAAAGGGGGGGGAGGGGGAAAGAACAGGGGAAAGGAATAAGCATTTCTTGATAGTTCAACATCACTATTCAATAATTTCAAATGCGTGTGACCATATTTGAGAATCACAGAAGACAGATTACACAGATCCCCAAGTGTGGGGTCAAAAGCAGTGCTTAACAATCAACATCATATTTTCTGTACAGAATCTCCTATTCAGCTATACACATTCAACTGTTCTGTAGGAGTTCAAATTAGTAGAGAAGTCTACGTTTCGACCCATAGAATGTAGGACAGTATATCCTTACTACGCGGGTCTTCGTCAGGACGTGAGGGAGGGAAGGAGTGTGGGGCTGTTCCTAAAGGTAATAAGAAGAGACTTTAAAAAAACTTTTAAAAGGTCTCCAAACGGAGTCCCTACACGATAAATCAAAATTTTAAAAATTATAAATACACAAAATGATAGAATTGGTGATTGACAAGGAGGTATGAAACCAAGTTACCTGCTCAGGAGTCAGGTAAAGGTTCTGGCCGTATCCGAGCGAAGTGGTAGAATTTGTTGTACCTGGGGTCCAATTAGTGAAAGGACCAATCAATGAAGGTGCTCGCCACACACGTTTGTATTAAAAAGGAAGCGCACTTAACCATTAATCCTACCTCTACAGCGGTGCTGTGTAGGATCATGGATAGGGTGTCAGTGCAGTTGGTAAATTCGGTCCATACGAGTCACAGTTCATCAGTGAATCTGTGGATTATTAGGGGCCAGGTTAGTAATGGCGTCTGGAAAAAACGGGTTCTTATTACTACTCTGTTGCCTGCACCACAGGCGTCTAAACACAAAAGACACATATTTGTCAACTCACCCGGGGTATGATTTTAAAGATAAACAGCAGGCCAGCGTCTGTCACGGTAAAAGCACAGTCACACAGTGCTGATAAATAGGGGTAGCGGTGCCGTATCTGAGAACCAAATAATGGAAGCGGCAATCAGTGGATATGCTCGCCAGACATATCGTATTGTATATCAATTGTATTTCAAAGGACATTAAACCCGACATCGTACCTCTGATTAGATAGAAATCCTTCAACACGCTGTCATTGCGGTCGGGCGGTTTGTTTAAAACGTTACATGGGTCCGAGCTCCACCATTAGATCTGTGGATTAATGTAGACCACATTTAGTGAAAGCGTTACATTACCACGAGAGATGAAGCCATCATACGGAGTTACTCGATTTAAAACAGACACCGCGCGCAGCTAGACTCACCCGAAGTATTTTCTGCAGGCGCGCGTACGAGGCAGCGTCTGGCCCAGCCTGGAAGAATCAGGAAGTGGTGCCTTGGAGACGGAGGCCAATTTGTAACCTCGCAAAGAGCGAGACTGGTGTTACCTAGGTAACCCACGACGCCGGCCAGCGTCATGATGACACGGAACCGAGGTGCAAAACAATTAAACGAAGGGTTATGTTATTGATATTGTTAATGGGGCACTGAGTTGTTACGGTGGAGAAACCTTCCTTTATTTATAAAGATACAGCAATGCTTAACATTAATAATGCGCGGACCTGCCATTAACACGGTAGTCAAGGCGCAACATTGAAGCACTGAAAGGGGGTAGTGATCACAATATTTATACCGATCATAGAATCACAACAGTGGACTGGACCCTCGTCAAAACAGTTTTAAAACCATGTATTTACACGCGTATTCCACGGGCAGAGACATCCATAGTGGATCAAGGCATTTTGTTGTGCGGACCTACCTTGCAAGGTGGTCAAGGCACCGTTACTCGATATATTGATATGGTTAATAGGGCACAGTTTCATAACACAATGATTAATAAAGATATCGCATAGCGGGGCACAGTATCTTAACACATTGACCAATATAGACACAATTCTCAGTACTGTGCGTGAACCTACCTCATGGTGGTTAAGACGCACGATTGATTTATAGAGTGGCCATCTGAGAAAAACTGCTTTCTGATTCATTCAGGCCCATGCGTACTGAATCAAAAAACCTGATCCATTTTATCTCTCTAATGTTGAGAATTGGCTCAAGATTACCACCCCTGGGGCCCAGTCTCACTTGTTCCAGAATGGTCCACTTAAGACTTTCCGGGGAGTGAGCAAGGTTTTTGCAGTGGTCTACCAAAGGCGCTCCCTCAACCTTACATCTTACACGGCTGCAGTGTTGCAAGAAACGTACTTTTGCTCGTTGCTGAGTCTGGCCAATGTATATTAAATTACAGGGGCACACTATGCAGTGAACTACATTGGATGAGTTACAGTTAGTATGTGACTTTAAGGTTACTTGATGTTGTCCATGCGTAAAAACTTTGGTCTGGATTGTGGCTGGGCAAGCTTTACAAGATCCACAGCGGTAGTGACCCACGATGGGAGGAAGACTCCACATTGATGTTAGGGATTGTTCCTTTGCGGTATTCAAGAAAGAGCAAACCACGTGATCTCGAATATTCTTCGCTTTTTTGAAAGCGTGAAGCGGTGGGTGGCTACAGTTAAGGTCCTCGGCGATCAAGTGCCAGTATTTATTTATAGTTTTCTTTATCGAATTACTTTTTGTGGAGAAAGTGGTCACACATACGATGCGTTGATCATCGTTGTCCCGTTGGGGTCCTTGTTGCAGTAGAACTTCCCTTGGGTTATGCCAAGCTCTCTTTTTGGCTTTTTTTACCAAACGTCTCGGGTACCCACGTTCAAACAACCGTTCCATCAGAATGGCTGCTTGCTCATCATAATCATCCTTTTTGCTGCAGTTACGGCGAATCCGTAAAAATTGCCCGAAGGGCAAATTGTCCCGGAGTCCCCGTGGGTGATGGCTCGAATACAGAAGCAGGGAGTTCCTCTCCGCAGGTTTTCTGAAAAGGGTGGTTTGCAAGGTCTCATTCTCCACAAAAATGGTTAAATCCAGAAAGTCTATGGATTTCTTGTCATATTGAATAGTGAACTGAATGTCAGAAGTACGCCCATTTAGCCAAATGAAAAATGTTTCGATATCCTGTTCATTCCCAGCCCAGATACAGATGATATCATCTATGTATCTCATCCACATGTTTATCTTAGGTCTGAAGGGATTGGCATCATTGAGTATGAACACCTCTTCATACATGGACATGAAGATAATTGCCAGATCCGGAGCAAACGCCGCCCCCATCGCCACGCCCTTGGTCTGAAGGTAAAAAGAGTTGCAGAAAATGAAGAAATTCCTCATCATTGCAATTTTTAATAGCAAGATGATAAAGGATGTGGGCACACGGGTTGGTGCCTCCCGTTTGTCAAGTGCAATAGTCATAGCTTGCAGGGCCTCATCTTGGGGTATGCTGGTATACAGTGACACGATGTCACAGGTTACCAAGATTTCTTCATGTGAGTTATATGGACGTCCGTCAATCAGATTAATGACCTGTGTGGTATCTCGCAGGTAAGTTGTAGTTGCTTCTGTTAAGGGCTTCAGGAAGAAATCGATGTACCTACACAGTGGTTCCAAAAGAGAGCCGCAGCCCGATACTATTGGTCGGCCAGGGGGTCGGTGTAGATCCTTGTGTACCTTCGGTAGTGTGTAGATGGTAGGAAGGCGTGGGTTCTTTTGGTTTAGATACTGAAATTCATGGTCCGACAAGAAACCTTGTTGGAGGCCGTCCTGGGTCACTCTCAGGATTTCCGCTTTTAGTTCTCTAGATGGATCCCCATCCAATCGTTTGTAACTCACCCCATCATTTAATTGTCTCATTATCTCACTGGTGTAGCTGTCCAGGTCCTGTACGACAATTGCACCACCCTTATCGGCAGGTTTTACTACCACATCAATGTTGTCTTTTAAAGATTTGAGCGCCAATTTCTCTGCTTTGCTGGTATTGAACTTAACGAATTGTTGTTCTCCCAAGATTTTGTTCACGTCCCGTAGGACGAGGCTCTCATAGGCCAGGATACGTTGAGTCATGGCATGAGTAGAAGGTACGAAGGTAGATGGTGGCCTGAAATGGGTCGCCGATAGCGGCTGCCCCCAAGGTTTATCCTTGAAAAAGTATCGCAGTCGTACTTTACGAAAAAACTTGTGGAGTTCTACTATGGTGTTGAAAGTGTCAGGTTTGGCGGTTGGAACAAAAGATAAGCCTCGACTGAGTACCTTGATTTCGTCATCACGCAGAGCGTATTTAGAGATGTTGATCACAGGGGAAATCCTTTCTACCACCTGTAGTTCTTCCTGCGGGTAGACCGTTCCCCGTGCTCCTCCTGGGGGAAGCTCACTTGTTTCGTGCCCCTCCCTCTCCCGGAGTCCCACTCTTGACCAGCATTGGATTGGCCCCTGCTGTTGCCTCTGTTCCAGTTGTTTGATCTGCCACGTGGAGGTCTCCATCCGCCCTGGCCTAAAAAAGGAGTAGGTTGGTATGCAGGTCCGTAGGGGTCTTGGTAACCGTATGTACCACTTGGACCAGCTCGTTCAGAGTCTTCTCCCGAGCTGTACGACGAATCAGAGAAGGTGGTATAGTTTCGTCTACCTCTAAAGGAACCGCGGCCGCGGTTAGTGAATCTTCCCAGGCTATCTTGCCTGTAATATTCGTCTTGAAGGTAAGGGTATGTTCTTTTTTTATCATACAATTTCACATCACGTGCCAGTTTCTCAAGTTTCCTTTTTATCGTGTTGGTTTCAAAGTCTTGTAGAGTGGCCACAAGTTTAGTCAAGGCTTCTTTTGAATTTGTGAGAGTAGCGTCACCAGTTATTTCGGCCTTCAGGTCCGCTATCTGCTTGGTTAAGATGGCAATTTGCTCATTGGCAGTTTCAATTCCTAAGACCATCCAATGTCGCGAACAATTGTTCTGAAAACTGAAGTTTTGGCCACTCTACAAGACTTTGAAACCAACACGATAAAAAGGAAACTTGAGAAACTGGCACGTGATGTGAAATTGTATGATAAAAAAAGAACATACCCTTACCTTCAAGACGAATATTACAGGCAAGATAGCCTGGGAAGATTCACTAACCGCGGCCGCGGTTCCTTTAGAGGTAGACGAAACTATACCACCTTCTCTGATTCGTCGTACAGCTCGGGAGAAGACTCTGAACGAGCTGGTCCAAGTGGTACATACGGTTACCAAGACCCCTACGGACCTGCATACCAACCTACTCCTTTTTTAGGCCAGGGCGGATGGAGACCTCCACGTGGCAGATCAAACAACTGGAACAGAGGCAACAGCAGGGGCCAATCCAATGCTGGTCAAGAGTGGGACTCCGGGAGAGGGAGGGGCACGAAACAAGTGAGCTTCCCCCAGGAGGAGCACGGGGAACGGTCTACCCGCAGGAAGAACTACAGGTGGTAGAAAGGATTTCCCCTGTGATCAACATCTCTAAATACGCTCTGCGTGATGACGAAATCAAGGTACTCAGTCGAGGCTTATCTTTTGTTCCAACCGCCAAACCTGACACTTTCAACACCATAGTAGAACTCCACAAGTTTTTTCGTAAAGTACGACTGCGATACTTTTTCAAGGATAAACCTTGGGGGCAGCCGCTATCGGCGACCCATTTCAGGCCACCATCTACCTTCGTACCTTCTACTCATGCCATGACTCAACGTATCCTGGCCTATGAGAGCCTCGTCCTACGGGACGTGAACAAAATCTTGGGAGAACAACAATTCGTTAAGTTCAATACCAGCAAAGCAGAGAAATTGGCGCTCAAATCTTTAAAAGACAACATTGATGTGGTAGTAAAACCTGCCGATAAGGGTGGTGCAATTGTCGTACAGGACCTGGACAGCTACACCAGTGAGATAATGAGACAATTAAATGATGGGGTGAGTTACAAACGATTGGATGGGGATCCATCTAGAGAACTAAAAGCGGAAATCCTGAGAGTGACCCAGGACGGCCTCCAACAAGGTTTCTTGTCGGACCATGAATTTCAGTATCTAAACCAAAAGAACCCACGCCTTCCTACCATCTACACACTACCGAAGGTACACAAGGATCTACACCGACCCCCTGGCCGACCAATAGTATCGGGCTGCGGCTCTCTTTTGGAACCACTGTGTAGGTACATCGATTTCTTCCTGAAGCCCTTAGCAGAAGCAACTACAACTTACCTGCGAGATACCACACAGGTCATTAATCTGATTGACGGACGTCCATATAACTCACATGAAGAAATCTTGGTAACCTGTGACATCGTGTCACTGTATACCAGCATACCCCAAGATGAGGCCCTGCAAGCTATGACTATTGCACTTGACAAACGGGAGGCACCAACCCGTGTGCCCACATCCTTTATCATCTTGCTATTAAAAATTGCAATGATGAGGAATTTCTTCATTTTCTGCAACTCTTTTTACCTTCAGACCAAGGGCGTGGCGATGGGGGCGGCGTTTGCTCCGGATCTGGCAATTATCTTCATGTCCATGTATGAAGAGGTGTTCATACTCAATGATGCCAATCCCTTCAGACCTAAGATAAACATGTGGATGAGATACATAGATGATATCATCTGTATCTGGGCTGGGAATGAACAGGATATCGAAACATTTTTCATTTGGCTAAATGGGCGTACTTCTGACATTCAGTTCACTATTCAATATGACAAGAAATCCATAGACTTTCTGGATTTAACCATTTTTGTGGAGAATGAGACCTTGCAAACCACCCTTTTCAGAAAACCTGCGGAGAGGAACTCCCTGCTTCTGTATTCGAGCCATCACCCACGGGGACTCCGGGACAATTTGCCCTTCGGGCAATTTTTACGGATTCGCCGTAACTGCAGCAAAAAGGATGATTATGATGAGCAAGCAGCCATTCTGATGGAACGGTTGTTTGAACGTGGGTACCCGAGACGTTTGGTAAAAAAAGCCAAAAAGAGAGCTTGGCATAACCCAAGGGAAGTTCTACTGCAACAAGGACCCCAACGGGACAACGATGATCAACGCATCGTATGTGTGACCACTTTCTCCACAAAAAGTAATTCGATAAAGAAAACTATAAATAAATACTGGCACTTGATCGCCGAGGACCTTAACTGTAGCCACCCACCGCTTCACGCTTTCAAAAAAGCGAAGAATATTCGAGATCACGTGGTTTGCTCTTTCTTGAATACCGCAAAGGAACAATCCCTAACATCAATGTGGAGTCTTCCTCCCATCGTGGGTCACTACCGCTGTGGATCTTGTAAAGCTTGCCCAGCCACAATCCAGACCAAAGTTTTTACGCATGGACAACATCAAGTAACCTTAAAGTCACATACTAACTGTAACTCATCCAATGTAGTTTACTGCATAGTGTGCCCCTGTAATTTAATATACATTGGCCAGACTCAGCAACGAGCAAAAGTACGTTTCTTGCAACACTGCAGCCGTGTAAGATGTAAGGTTGAGGGAGCGCCTTTGGTAGACCACTGCAAAAACCTTGCTCACTCCCCGGAAAGTCTTAAGTGGACCATTCTGGAACAAGTGAGACTGGGCCCCAGGGGTGGTAATCTTGAGCCAATTCTCAACATTAGAGAGATAAAATGGATCAGGTTTTTTGATTCAGTACGCATGGGCCTGAATGAATCAGAAAGCAGTTTTTCTCAGATGGCCACTCTATAAATCAATCGTGCGTCTTAACCACCATGAGGTAGGTTCACGCACAGTACTGAGAATTGTGTCTATATTGGTCAATGTGTTAAGATACTGTGCCCCGCTATGCGATATCTTTATTAATCATTGTGTTATGAAACTGTGCCCTATTAACCATATCAATATATCGAGTAACGGTGCCTTGACCACCTTGCAAGGTAGGTCCGCACAACAAAATGCCTTGATCCACTATGGATGTCTCTGCCCGTGGAATACGCGTGTAAATACATGGTTTTAAAACTGTTTTGACGAGGGTCCAGTCCACTGTTGTGATTCTATGATCGGTATAAATATTGTGATCACTACCCCCTTTCAGTGCTTCAATGTTGCGCCTTGACTACCGTGTTAATGGCAGGTCCGCGCATTATTAATGTTAAGCATTGCTGTATCTTTATAAATAAAGGAAGGTTTCTCCACCGTAACAACTCAGTGCCCCATTAACAATATCAATAACATAACCCTTCGTTTAATTGTTTTGCACCTCGGTTCCGTGTCATCATGACGCTGGCCGGCGTCGTGGGTTACCTAGGTAACACCAGTCTCGCTCTTTGCGAGGTTACAAATTGGCCTCCGTCTCCAAGGCACCACTTCCTGATTCTTCCAGGCTGGGCCAGACGCTGCCTCGTACGCGCGCCTGCAGAAAATACTTCGGGTGAGTCTAGCTGCGCGCGGTGTCTGTTTTAAATCGAGTAACTCCGTATGATGGCTTCATCTCTCGTGGTAATGTAACGCTTTCACTAAATGTGGTCTACATTAATCCACAGATCTAATGGTGGAGCTCGGACCCATGTAACGTTTTAAACAAACCGCCCGACCGCAATGACAGCGTGTTGAAGGATTTCTATCTAATCAGAGGTACGATGTCGGGTTTAATGTCCTTTGAAATACAATTGATATACAATACGATATGTCTGGCGAGCATATCCACTGATTGCCGCTTCCATTATTTGGTTCTCAGATACGGCACCGCTACCCCTATTTATCAGCACTGTGTGACTGTGCTTTTACCGTGACAGACGCTGGCCTGCTGTTTATCTTTAAAATCATACCCCGGGTGAGTTGACAAATATGTGTCTTTTGTGTTTAGACGCCTGTGGTGCAGGCAACAGAGTAGTAATAAGAACCCGTTTTTTCCAGACGCCATTACTAACCTGGCCCCTAATAATCCACAGATTCACTGATGAACTGTGACTCGTATGGACCGAATTTACCAACTGCACTGACACCCTATCCATGATCCTACACAGCACCGCTGTAGAGGTAGGATTAATGGTTAAGTGCGCTTCCTTTTTAATACAAACGTGTGTGGCGAGCACCTTCATTGATTGGTCCTTTCACTAATTGGCCCCCAGGTACAACAAATTCTACCACTTCGCTCGGATACGGCCAGAACCTTTACCTGACTCCTGAGCAGGTAACTTGGTTTCATACCTCCTTGTCAATCACCAATTCTATCATTTTGTGTATTTATAATTTTTATATTTTGACTTATCGTGTAGGGACTCCGTTTGGAGACCTTTTAAAAGTTTTTTTAAAGTCTCTTCTTATTACCTTTAGGAACAGCCCCACACTCCTTCCCTCCCTCACGTCCTGACGAAGACCCGCGTAGTAAGGATATACTGTCCTACATTCTATGGGTCGAAACGTAGACTTCTCTACTAATTTGAACTCCTACAGAACAGTTGAATGTGTATAGCTGAATAGGAGATTCTGTACAAAAAATATGATGTTGATTGTTAAGCACTGCTTTTGACCCCACACTTGGGGATCTGTGTAATCTGTCTTCTGTGATTCTCAAATATGGTCACACGCATTTGAAATTATTGAATAGTGATGTTGAACTATCAAGAAATGCTTATTCCTTTCCCCTGTTCTTTCCCCCTCCCCCCCCCTTTTTTTGGGCTTATTGAAACTGTGTGTAATGTGTGTATATTCATGTTCTGAGTAATGAGCTAATGAATGTTTAGCACAGGTGTGGTGAAAATTAAAACACTTTGCACCTTGATTCGATCTTTTGTGAAATAATTCAACGCATCAAACCTTGAATTGTGTAATTTGTTGTGTATTGTCTGGGACCCCTTCTTTCTATACCGTGGGGCTGGTAAGGCAGTACCCCATACTTCTTCCTGAGGTCCTATTGGCCTCTTAGGTTTCTCTACATGCGGGGCTACAACTTCAGGGTGCAGATCATTCTCCTTCCACTCTTACTTTCACCATCTCAGGGGTGACACCCTGAGACTGGCTCTTCAGCTGAAGGTCTGTACCCCACGGCTGAACGTATGCCTGGCAGTCAAAGATTTCCTGGGGAAGCACAGCCACCCCTCAATGGTGACACACACTGTGTCCTGTAGGGGTCTGCCTGATGTAGGTCTCCTCTCTGTCTTTGTGACAGCGGAGGCAGCATCTCCAGGTCAGAAGTGGCCTTACCAGGGAAGGTCTTGGGGTGCTCTTCTTCAAGAGCAGGTATCCCATGACCCACTGGTCCTGCCACTGTGGCTGGCAAGTACCCCTCTCCAGTTCTAAGGATACCAGGGCCAAAAGGCAGAAAAACCTGCAAATTGGCCTTGGTCACCATACCGATCTGCCCTGGCAGATATTGTTTTTGGGAAAACAATCTTGCTACCACCATGGTCTGGCTGGCACAGATATCCCGCAGAACAGTGACATTAAGCACATTCAGTGTGACCTCCTGGAAGTGGCAGCCACAACCCTCATGGATTATCAGCTTACCTTCTGGGCCCACCGCCAAACTAAGTGATACTAGGGCATGCTCTACCCTCTCCTGGGAATAACCTCCCTCTAGGGCTAAAGTAGTCAGGCGTGGGGAGTGCCCATCTGTGGGTGGCTTCCTGAGACAGAGTCTTCTCACTTGTGCCTGGACTCGAGGCAGTCATAACACTGTGGTGGGTAAAAGTGTGCCCGAGTCTCTGCCCATCAAAACCTCCCCTCCTGGGCTCCAACGAAGTCTTGGAATACTTCCCCTTAAAATTCTTTTGGGGCCATTTCTGGAATGTCCCTATATTATCATGGCCTTCCCATTCCCTCTGTAGAGGAGAACCTGAACTACTCTTTTCGTGGTCAATCCCGGGTACCTTCTTTGACACTCTGGTGCTGATCCAGATGTGAACTTTTTTTGCAATCTCCCTTGGCAAAGTGGGTTTTGTATCTATCAGGTGCTGGTGCAACTCAGTAAAACTATTACTTAAAATATGCTCTTTCAAATCCAAATCCTACAGCCCATCATAATAATGTACTATGCTGCCCTTCACCCACCCATCCAGTGCATTGTTGGAAGAATCCACAAAATTCTCCCGTGACTAGTGTAATTGATTCTGGCTAACCCTGAACGTCAGGCGATATTTCTCAGGGCTCAGACCAAACTTAGTGATAAGGGCATCCTTTATGGGGGCATACTTCATCTGGTTAGCTACTTCCATGGCTAATATGGTATCCCTCACTGCAATGGGCATGTGCTTCTACAGACTAGCCACCAGTCCTCATCTGGGACTCTATGCTTACATAGGGCCACCTTATATGCTGCAAAAGCTTATTTATATTATCCAAACACAGGTCTTTAGGGATATGAAGTATTTTACCTCTCCCATGCACTCCACTGAAGTGCTACCATCTTCACTGGACTCAGAGGCTATCTAGGCTCTCAGGCTCAGCTCTTGCTGGCTCCTCTCATTGGTCAGCAGAATTTTCTTTCCTATCAAAGCCAAAATGTTCTCTTCCAAGGTTAGGGTTGCTGCTGATGAAGCAGGGGAAATACAAAAATGTTTGTACCCCCTTCGAAATTAATTACCTCATAACTTTAATAATATTAATTGTGTGAAGCATGTAAACTAATCAATAAATGCACCTTTATATTTAGACACTACAAGTGGGAAACTGCTATTTACGAAAATCTAATGAATTAATGAAATGAGTCAAACTAACATAGGGTTGTGAATACGTAGAATATAAAGAGTAAATTGCATGTATTCGTGTATGTGGTGGAATTATATTGTGGCATAGAATGCAGATGGTAAGTAAAATGGCTTTAAATGTCGCTGTTGCTAGGTAATACCTAAGACGGGTAATTCGAATGGTGGGCGCTAAACCGAAGAGCTTATTTTCTATATCTAATTTCTGTTATGTTTACTTTCGTATTAGTTCCCATTTGGGCCTGATCGGCCTTGTCTGAAAGTGGCTGATGTTAAACGCGATGGTGCACAGAAATTAAAGATGGCCCCCGCGCATGAACAGAAATGGATGTTCAATCACGAGTGTATGGCCTATGCCCGGAGTGTGAGATGTCAAGGCCAGCCAAAGAGACTATTCTAAAAGCATGGGCTCGGATGAAGGAACTGAGTTTCAGAGGATGAAAATGACATGACTGCAAGAGAATGATACAAATATTGTAATAAAGTATAAAAGTATAAATGTGAACATTTGTTGAAGTCATGTGAACCCCTAGAATGAGTAAGGACTTTTGCCAACTGGTTTGAGCAAGGAGGACATAAGGTGATCATCACCACCCCTCCAATGGACCAATCAGAAATGGATGTAGCCCCTAAATGTTTCAATTTTGTGTATAGAAAGTTAGTGAAAAGGTACGAGGGACGCGCTTCTTTTTCACACCTTTGCTCAGCACGACAGACTGTCAGTTGCGACGATCTTTCTTCTTTATGGTGCAAGAGACTTTGAAAATTTTGGACTTTGAACTTTGATGGGGAAACGAACAAGACAGTCGCTGAAACTATCTCTGGAGGGATGTGTCCGAATAGGTTAGAGGGACAGACAGACAACTTGGGAACCTGTCCTGTGTACCTGCGGTTCGTGTTCTGGTGAACCATTTTTCATCATCACCCTATGGCCAAGGGGTAATGAGTATTTTCCGTTTTCTAATTCCCTATGCTTAAATGTATTGAAATAATGCTTAGAATGTATTTGTCTAATAAAAATTATGCAAATTAAAATTCTCTTTAATTGAATTTAGATAAAATCTTATGAAATATAAACTCGAGTCTGTAGTTATTAGGCTAAAGTCACAACAAATAAATGTTGAAGGTTTTAAACTGTGATTGAGCTGGACTTAATCACCATCAACTGATTCCTACTAGTTGGTTCATCAACCAAATAGCGGAGTACCTTGATGTTTTTAGAACTGACAGCTATTGAAGTTTAATGTATAAAATGTATATAGTTATTGTATAGATTAATAAGGTACCCCGCATGTATTGCAGCTCGTCTAACTTATCACTGATTCAGGAATTGTGTGAATGTGAGTGTGACTCTCGGTGTTATGGTCCCCACTGATGAGTAAATAATAAGAGTCCTCATCCTGGATTAGTGATATAGAGAAAGGGTTTTATGTTAGTCCCGCTGCATCACTGCTGTTGCCGGCTTCTACTCACAGGCAAGAGTAGCCAACTGCGGGTTCAAAGCTCTCTCTGCATGTCTGTCTTCCTACTCTGATTAGGACACACTGCGGGCTGACACACTGCTCCCTGCTGTGGACAATGCAGATTAGGCTGTTCCTTGGGACACACACTCCTTTGGCACTGGAATCTTCTTAATGTAATCTACACTTTCCTCCTCCATTTTCTGCTCATTCTCATACTCCTGTCAGGTGGACTGTAGCATGCTTACTTCCTCCCAAGCTCTTAGGGCAATGTGATAGTCCTCCTTCATGGACTCTCTGCTCAGCCTTGGCTCTCTTTTCTTGCACAACTTACTCCGCTCTTCCATGCTGAGTCGCTTTCTGTCGCTCAGGTCTACATCCATTCTCGTAAAAATTACAGGTGCAAAAATTGAGGACAGAAATACATGTAAGAAAAATGAAGATTGGACAATTAAAACTCAAAAAACAATAAAAATGTCAAAGTCTCTTTTTGCTGTTAATTTAAAAGGTACTTTATAAGTCAACTTAAATCACTGTGTGGTACTGCAAAACACAAGTCCTGGATCCCAGTGCTGAAAACAGATTTAAGAAATTGGATTATTAACTGGGGTGAGTGACTACTCACTTCAAGGAATACTCACAAAACTTGCCAGCGTAAACCCATAAAGTCACTAAATTACCATGGGATCATTACGCTGGTAGCTATGGGACAAAGCAGATTGACTTAACATAGGGTGATGTGTAAAGTATTTATGCAATACCATAACCGCAATAAAGTAAAAATGCAAAACAATACACAGCCCAAACTGGCTTAAAGCATAGAGTAACATTTCACAAACAAAATGACACCAACATGAAGAAAATCCAGTTAGGGGAACAGGAAATATGAATTTGTAAAGTTTTAAGTAGTAATATGCCAAGGAGCACAAAGTTATATTGATCGTCAATGATCCCAGTACATCGAGACCTAGGCATAGTTTGAGACTGGCTGCGATGTAGCCCAGGTCGGATACACCAATAAGGTTCTTCCTGCTCAAAGATTTTACCTTCTGACTCAGCCATTTAAGTCACTATCTACCACCAGAGTACACTTCTAAAAAAAACAGGGACCTTAGGGTAAGGACATGGAGACTCGCAAGGGTCAGACAGGGGCTAACAGCAGGGTCCAGTCTAGACCCAGTTCCCACTCGTCAGCTGGGTAGTTGCAGGAAAGAGCTCTTTTAGGTTGTTGTATCCCTGTAGCAAGAGGTCTAGTCCTTTAGGACTCCTCTAGGGTCACAGACAGCATGACCAGTCCTCTTCTGTTCTTCCTCAGGTCCAGAAGTGTTCTGATGTGGGTGCCTAGAGACGCCTTATATATGCCATATTTATGCCTGGCATGAACTAGTGTGTGACCTAAACATTGAGGAAGAAGTTCCTGGGCCAACACTACCCCGTGTTAAGATTTTCAAGATGGCAAAAGTATTTGGCCACACTAAACCTGGGCTCTGGTGACTGGGGGTGTGTACTATGGTGATCCTAGTTTCTTCCCACATCGAATACTAAAATCCAATTTGAAGCAGCCTCTTTACCCCCATTAAACTCAGAGACTGAAGACTCGTAGGACAAAACAAGTTCATTCAAGCAACCAGACAGCAGATACAAGTATTGTATGGTAGGTTGTTTCACAACCTTTTCACCCATATTCAATTGCTAATCCCTGTCTGGAGAGGGCATTTCACACCCTTTTCACCCATATTCAATTGCTAATCCCTGTCTGGAGAGGACAAATGTTAAAGAGCAAATGTAAATTCGCCTCCAGGAACTTCAGGAAGGGAAAGCCACTTTTACTTAATATTTATTAAAACTAAGACTGCACCATTGAACGGATTTTTAATAACTATTAAAAATAATAATTCATGTACTTTTCTAGTGAGTCCCATTCCTGAGAAACAGTACTAGTGCTTTAATCTATGCTTTGGTTTCCTACATAGGACAGCTAGACCTGCCACAGTGACAGTAGGTTGTGTGTGCTAGTCACTGTAAGGAGATGTAAACATTACATTATTACATATCTTACATTTAAATACACACACCCTGCACCTTTGGGGCTACAACGTCTGTATGGGGGTGTCTTATTAATACTTGTTAAGGAAGGTTTTCACCTGTCGAAAGTGTTTATTTTGACAGTTTTAAAAGCTGCTTTTAAATTGCTACAGTTAAGCTACAAAGGGTCTGTTTGAAATCATGTTTGCACTACCACTGTAGTGGGAAGCATAGTAGGTGCTTCAGTCCCCCAATGGCATTTAACTTCCAGGCTCTGGGGAGAGCTTGTGCCATATACTAGGAACTAAATGTTAATATAAGTTAAATATACCAATTAGAATTATTCAAATTTGACCATGTTTAAAGGGGGGGCACAGGCACTTTACTAATGGTTAGCAGGGGTAAAGTGCACAAAGTTCTACACCCAGCAAAAATATAGAGTCCAGCAAAAGACTGGTTGTGCAAAAAGAGTGATTTCCTACATCTGCACCGGAAGCACAATAGACCGTTGTGCAACAAAGCTAGAGAAGGCACAAGACACTAGCTGTGGGAAGGCATATCAAGGAGGACCCTGAAAGAAGTGTTCAATTAGCATTCAAACAAATTGTACACCAAATGTAGATCAACTCAAAGCAGTTAAAGTAATTATGTAAAACCAGAGGTTTAAATCGTTGTATTTGTGGTAACTCGGACACAGATTTGTTTTTCCAGAAGCCATCAAATAATGTTCAGAACAAAAAATGTGTTTATCCAAATTTCATCAAGATTATTTTATTTCTTGAGTTATGAGCAATGATTTAGAAGATGCCTGTCATGACAGTTACTATATTCATAGAAATTAGCATAAGCAGAACCTTTAGGCACAGAATGAATTGCTTTCACCAACTTTATCCAAGTAGCTTCTTTTCTCATCTCAATGCAGTGAATTAATAATTTCTATGCCACTTCGATTGCAGTAACAATTTTTTTTTATTGTCTCCATACCGGTAACATAGTAACAATACTCTTTCTGGAGAAACACATACGATATGTTTTCTAAAGCTCTCTATTTAATCTTCAATACTGTGCTGTCAATTTAATGCATTACACAAAAAGAACACATCGTGTTTCCTGATGTTTTGAACTGGAGATCTGATTGAAGATATTTAAATGGATAACGGAACAGATATCAACCACTTGATATTATCAACTGTCGCAGTCTTTGAAGACGGGAACACAGACAACCTAGAGAGTTGTTTTGGACAAAGCATTGCTCTAGAATGCTTAGGTGTAGTCTATTGGACTCCTGCAGTCTTCGGAGTATATGAAACTGATTGTGGCTCTGAACCACTTTGTTTGCAACAGTAATTTGCAAGCGTCAGTCTTCAAAGTTGTCTCTAAGAAGAGTTTTCAAAACGATCATTGCTCCATATTTAATACTCCCATGTATTTGTTTGACAAGAAATCCAACGAAGGGATATTGCAGATGGCTCGATGGATGTTCATCATAGATATCTCTTTCGGAGACCTGCACAAATAAATCAAATAGTAAGTTTGAGGTAAAAGCAGAACTCAGCAGAGATGGTACATTTAATGTGAAAAAGAAAGTCAAGCAAATCCAAGAAGATTTTATAAATTTTCTTTAATATGCTCAGAGACAAGGTAAATACAGTTTTGAAATCAAGGCACAAAGTGAATATCATAGTACCACTTTATAAGGCACCAGTTAAGTTAAACAAAGTTGTGGTAGATTTAGTGTTTTTTTTGTGTGCCTTTTTACTGCTTCTCTAGTAAACCCATTTTTTGGAAAAGCCTACTCTAGGCATAATCTTTTGCTCAACTCTTACCCAGCAGCATAAACGGGCTTTCATTTTGTTCAACATCCCCCAAGACACACATGTATCTACAAGAGAAGGACATCACAGCTTCCCAAAGTTTACATGCCGAAATAGGCATTTCTGTGAATAGCATAGCTTGTTCTCCATAGAGCTATTTGTAGAACCTCCTGTCCATGTATCTCATGAAAGCAGAAGCGCATTGGGGACTAGGTACAGCCTGTTAATTATAACAAATATCAAAACCATACACAATTTAGCACGAAAGCAAGACCAAAGAACGAGTTACTTACCTTCAGTAACGATGTATCTGGCAGAGACACAGTCTAGCCGCAGATTCCTTAACTTAGAATATCCCCAGACGTCAGACTGGATCCGGAAAACTTTTTCCACAGCAGTACCTTTGCACGCCAGGGTACGGTGTCGCCCGGCTCAGTCCCGACGTCGTCCACGGAGGTGACATAAATCGAGCCATATAAGCGCCCATCCAACCCCCCCCCCACGCGCGCTGATGTCAGTTTTTTACTGTGAAACTTTTCCACGCCACAACGCGGAGCCACTACAAAAACTTTGAGAGTATGGGAACAGTGTGCCAAAAAAGATACAAAATTTGGGAAACAACCACAACAAGAAATAAGAGAATGATGAGACACATCACCACATTGATTAAATGAATGGCCTGACAAACGAAGAACAGTTTTCAACCGCAGGATGGAACTGTATGAAAGACAGTCTTTAACCGCAGGATGGAACTGTATGAAAGACAGTCTTTAACCACAGTATGTAACTGTGAAGGACAACAAGACTGGGAAAACATGACTCAAGGCAAGTGACCACAAGTGTGCAACCACTGGGAATGTGAACCACCCCCCCTCCCATAATGACCTAAGGACTGTAGCATAGTCAAATAGCTCCCCAACCCAATCGACTGCAGCACAGATAAGGAAACCCCCAAGTAATGGGTTGAAACAGAGGACGGCGGAGGGAGGGTAGAATAACATGAGAATCTTCACGCCGGAAGAACCAGGGTGGAGGAGCATGGAAGGGCACATAACTTAGACACCCAAGAACGAGAATGGGTGGAGAGTCAAGGTGCTAAAACAGAATGACATATTCTGCCCTGGAGGGAGGTGAATTATAACACCCCTCAGGAAGACCAAGGCCACCTGTAAGGAGGCAAGAGGGTAGAACCCAACCTGGAAAGGTCCTCGCAGAACGCGGAGGGTGGGCGGGCGTTAAGGAATTTGCGGCTAGACTGTGTCTCTACCAGATACATCATTACCGAAGGTAAGTAACTCGTTTATCTGATAGAGGCATCTATCCACAGATTCCTTAACTTAGAATAGATATCAAAGCTATACCCAATTGGAGGAGGAGGGTCTGCGACTGAAAGCCAGCAAGTTCCTAAGGGAGGAATTTCGTCAATAACATTGACGAAAACAAGGTGGGGACAGCAATGCCAGCGTGGCTGACACCAGACCCATAAAGCTCAGCAAATGCCTGCGTAGCTGACACCAGACCCATGAAGCTCAGGGTGGAAGCATGAGCAAGGGAGCAAGGTACCACAATCCGTCAGAGGACGGTACAAATCCACTTTCTTCCAGACAGGAACGAAACGAAATCACCAAACCAGAATGGTCAGTGCATAATGGCAGAATGCCATAAACTTCTGCAAAAAGAAGTTAAACTGAGTATAGGATCCCAGGATCTGCAAGAGAAGAAGTCCCAGAGAAGAGACCAAACAGTATGACAGAGTCAGAACATACAATGTGAGCAGTACAGCAGCGGGTGCCAAAAAATGACATGTCAGGGGCAGATGATATCATGCTGAGACATACAGACTATGACTATCAGGAGATACATAGATGTGGATTATAAGAATACATGTAAGCAGACATTGTGTACAGTGAGAACCACATCACACAAATGCACAAGCCCAATGAAATGTGATAGCAACAGCATGTGCAAGTCGACAGAGAAAGACGGGCGCATCACCAGGTAGTCAACCAGACAATGGTACTCAATGGCCAAAGGTCACCAACAAACCAGACACACACAAAGCCATCTCCCAAGAGAGAGAGAGCGAGAGAGCGAGAGAGAGAGAGTGAGAGAGTGAGAGAGCGAGAGAGCGAGAGAGCGAGAGAGAGAGAGAGAGAGAGAGAGAAATAGAGAGGAAATCTGGGAAAACTCCCAGAAACCACAGCAAGGAAAACCCCCTATGCTTGCCCTCTCGTGTGCTTACACCTCATGACATATAAAGAGCACATAGAAATATATGAAAAGGTCATGGAAGTGACAACCAAGGGAAAACGCGAAGAGCAGCCCTAGAGAATAGGAGGTCGCCCAATCGGTACCAACAGCACTGATGTGAAACCTAGCAGGACATAACACTGATCACCACATGAACGAAGAAGTCATTAATACTGGAGGTTGCCAGAGATCATTCGGAGACAGAGTACCTCCACTGATAATCGCAGCAGAGGCCAGGAGGAAAAACACCAGAGTCGTGTGCGGCAACAAACAGAAGAACTTGAGCCCCGGCCGAGAAAGGGCAGAGGGAAGCAAAGGGCACAGGTCAACACACAGCAGAGATCAGTCTGGCGAAGACTCCACTGCACATAGGCAAACCCCAGACAGGGTGTGAGCCATGCGAAAAGCTCAAGCCCTTCCCAACACCAGGGAAGAAGACAATACCACAGGAAGAAAACGCAGTCAAGACAGTGGTGCAAGGAATACTACGGGCCTCCCGTGACAGCGCACACACCTAGTGTGGATCCATATGTGGTGCCCGCCTAGAACACAGAAAGAAACCATTCTGGAGCAGAACGGAACAATGTGCCCACATGGACGCGTAATCACACCGAAGACAGCCAACGTTGCCAGGGGCATAACGAAAACTGAAAGATTAGCCAAAGGCAAGACAGGAGGACGTGAAACCCTCTGGGGCGAGCCGAATATTACAGAACCCAAACAATACACTGGAGCAGGCTGCATCCACAGATGCAGGAGAGTGCTACGGAACAACCGTAGGCTACAACACAGAAGCTCCAGGAGAGGGCCATGCCAGTCCTTGGGTCTCCTCAGAGGAGGTGTCCTACCACGGCAGGAAGACGGGCCTACAGCATAACCCATAGGAAAAGTCCACAGAGGGACAGAAAATATACGGAGAGGACTCCAGGGGAGCCTCCAAAACTTCCTGGGCAAGGAAGTGCAGCTACGTAATAGCGAATGAATACCCCACATTGGGTACGTCACATCCTTATAAAAGCAAGGAACACCTCTTGAGAGAGGCTCATATGCAGAGGTAAAAAATAAATGTATAAACAGCTGGCCCAGCTGTACCAAAAAAAGGGATAAACACGGCTGATCAGCCACACAACCCGTCTGGAAAATAACGTCTTGAACCCAGAGACAGAATCCAGAAAACCAGTGACAATACTGCATATGAAATAAAAAGTACGCCATGAGGACTAAAGTCATGGGAGCCATGAGAACCCAGACATGAGGCGCTGCACCACCGAGTCGGCATGCCCGTCAAACAGATTGACCCCCATCAAAGGGCAGATCCCTGAGTCGTTCCCGAACATTCTCCGGGAAACTGCCATTGCATAGCCACGCATGGCGACACAGAGCAACGGACCTGGCCATAGCTCGACCCACGGAGTAAGTGGTGTCCATGGCTGACCAAATGGAAAACTGCGCCATGTCGCGGCCATCTCGAATAAGCCACTCCAGGTCAGCACGAGTGCCCTCTGGGAAAGAGGGAAGGAGTTGCTTGACTGAGTACCAAAGGGCAAAAGTAGCCCAAGCAAACACGCAGGACGTGTTCAGGGACCGAAGACCCAAGCTGGTGGAGGCAAATACACTGCAGCCACACAACTCCAACCACCTATACTCTGAGTGGGAGGAAGCAACGCAGGAGAAGAGGAAGGGAGCGCTGCCAGGACCTCAAGTCCTTGAGCCCTAGGATGGAGGGACAAACAGGCAGGGTCTCCTGGAGACGGGCGATGGCGATGTGCAATAGCACAACTCACGGGGTCCCCCGATAAGGGCCTGGCCAAAGTTCCCAGAAGGACATTATGTAATGACCAGCCAAAAGGCAACAAGGGCTCCACGCGCCCTGGTGGAGAAGATCCAACAAAGGATCCGAAGGCAGGGAGAGAGAGGGCAGGTGCAGCTGCAAGATATACGCAGCCTGGCAAACTGGCCTCGCAAACGCTGCGTGAGCCTCCATGGCCATCCGAGGCGGTGATAGCAGGTCATCCGTAGGGGACGGCTGCAGGCTAAGTCGTCCATCAGACTTCAGGGGCTCTGCAGAATGACGATCCGGCCAGTGCCCCATGGGGACCTGCTCCGTGGAGCCGTGAAAAAAACCCTGGGCATGGGGAACGCTCTGGGGTCACGTCTTCTACCAACAGAGGAACAGCCAGGGACGGAACCGGCATCGACCGGTGTCAAAACGGCATTGGATCGACGTCGGCGACCCCCGAAGAGGAGTCGTATTGTATTGTACTGTATTTATTTCTTATACCACGCAACTGCCACCCTACGGGTATCCTGGCACCTGATAAGGATGTAGTTCGATGAAGCAACAATACAGGGGTAATTAGGTCAGATGAAAAAAGACAACCGAACACTATTTGATGGAGCCTGGGAATTAAACTTTGGTGAAGAGCCATGTTTTTAGACTCTTTCAGAATCCTAGCAAGGTGTCGATTTGCCTAATATGCTGGGGTAGCTCATTCCACAGCCTTGATGCCAAGGTACAGAAGGCTCTACCTCCCATCCTTGACCTCCTAATCCTGGTGGTTGCTACCAGCCCCAGGCTGGAGGAATGCAGGGACCTGGTAGGTTTATACCAAGTGAGTCTTTCCTGCAGTGGGATGGGTCCCATACTGTGTAATGCTCTATAGACGATACATAGAGACTTAAATGCCACTCTGCTACCAATTGGCAGCCAGTGTAAGTCTCTGAGCGCCAGCGTGGTAGAGGAGCTACGGGGTCTGTTAAGAGCCAACTTGGCCGCTATAGACTGGACTCTCTGGAGCCCCTGTAAGATGTAAAGGGGGGCTCCCAGGTATAAGGAATTACAATAGTCCAGTCTAGCCAGGATCACACTTCTGACCACTAGCGGTCTAGTCTCATCTGGCAGAAGGGGCAGGATCTGTCTGAGCGCTTTCAACAAACCGTAGCAGACACTGATGGTTTTATTGGTCTGCGAGGTCATTTGGAGATCGGCATCAAACATTACTCCTAAATTGCGCACGGTCTGAACTGGGATGCAGGGCTCAGCTCCCGGCGCAAGCCTGATCTCACAGGACGGTTGCTGGCTCAGTTTGACTGACGGGCAGTAAACTACTTCCGTCTTCCCCTCATTGAATTGGAGGGAATTTATTTTCAGCCACCTAGAGACCTTACTCATGCAATTCTGGAAGGTCTCCATGTTACTGCCTGCTTTCCTTCTAAGGAGAACACCAATTGGGTATCATCCGCGTAGTTTATTAAATCGATCCCATATGATTTTATCATAGGGATCAAGGGCTGCAGATATAAATTAAAAAGAATCGGGCTAATCGAAGAAACTTGCGGTACTCCATGACAGACCAAAGACTTTGGAGAAGTAAAGGGGGCCAGGGTCACGGCCTGCTGTCTACCCATCAGGTAGGATTGTAGCCACTTTAGAGCTTTGCCTTTCACGCCCAGTTTCTCCAGCCTGCTTAACAGAACTGCATGGCTAACCATGTCGAATGCGGCAGACATATCCAACAGCACAAGTACTGATGAGTTGCCACTGTCGGCTCGCATTCGAAGAGTGTCCAACATGGTTGCCAATGCAGTTTCTGTTCCGTGTCCTGGGCGGAAGCCAAATTGGTCCTTGTCCAATAGGCAGTGGTCTTCCAGGTAGCTTGACAAGGACCTACCGACTAGTTTTTCCACGATCTTTATCGGGTAGGGCAGGAGAGATATGGGTCTAAAGTGTGCCGGGATGGTGGGATCTAGTGAAGGCTTTTTAGCAGGGGAGTAACCACCGCCTGCTTCCATGCCTCCGGTACTACGCCTTCCTCAAGGGACTGACGACAGATCTGATGCATCCAGGGGAACAGCTCTGGCCCGTATTCCTTCCAGATCTTATGTGGAAGGGGGTCTAAAGGGGACCCTGATGACACACTATGTGCCAGGCTAAGGAAGAGCTCCTCTGTCAAAGGGGTAAAACTTTCCAATGATGATAAAACTATTGGTGGTTCCTCCTCCGCTAACAGATCTGCCAGGTCATTACTACTAGCTCTATCCTCCTCCAACCCCCCCCACAATTTTAGCAATTTTTTCCTCAAAATAAATGGCAATCTCATTACACAGTTCTTGGGTTGCGACCACCTTATTGCTCATGCAGGTGGGGTGTGAGAGGTCCCTTATGACATTAAAAAGGGTTTTGGTACTGTTGGGTGATTGGAGGATAGTGGTGGCATAGAAGAGTGCCTTAGTTTTAGCAATAAATGCAAACACAACAGTGATGGACAGAATGTGGATCAATGTCACACATTCACCCCAGTCCAAAGATCTGGGCCCAAATCCATTGTTTTTCCACTCCACACCACCCTGGGTTAGACAATGGCGATATGCAAATCAGCGCTGACCCTGTGCCCCATGGGAACAGTCCAGTCCGAACTACAAAAGCCATGTCCTTCCCAGAACGGAAACAAGCATCCGAGGACCGACCCGGTTTCGAGGTAACACCTCTCATCAGCCCGGCTAGCTTGATTCCAGTGGTGTGGAGTGCCTGGGACTCACGTCTGAGCATCCCCAGTACACTTAGAGCGGTAATTGCAAACACAACAGTGATGGACAGAATGTGGATCAATGTCACACATTCACCCCAGTCCAAAGATCTGGGCCCAAATCAATCGTTTTTCCACTCCACACCACCCTGGGTTAGACAATGGCGATATGCAAATCAGCGCTGACCCTGTGCCCCATGGGAACAGTCCAGTCCGAACTACAAAAGCCATGTCCTTCCCAGAACGGAAACAAGCATCCAAGGACCGGCCCGGTTTCGAGGTAACACCTCTCATCAGCCCGGCTAGCTTGATTCCAGTGGTGTGGAGTGCCTGGGACTCACGTCTGAGCATCCCCAGTACACTTAGAGCGGTAATTGCAAACACAACAGTGATGGACAGAATGTGGATCAATGTCACACATTCACCCCAGTCCAAAGATCTGTGCCCAAATCCATCGTTTTTCCACTCCACACCACCCTGGGTTAGACAATGGCGATATGCAAATCAGCGCTGACCCTGTGCCCCATGGGAACAGTCCAGTCCGAACTACAAAAGCCATGTCCTTCCCAGAACGGAAACAAGCATCCGAGGACCGGCCCGGTTTCGAGGTAACACCTCTCATCAGCCCGGCTAGCTTGATTCCAGTGGTGTGGAGTGCCTGGGACTCACGTCTGAGCATCCCCAGTACACTTAGAGCGGTAATTGCAAACACAACAGTGATGGACAGAATGTGGATCAATGTCACACATTCACCCCAGTCCAAAGATCTGGGCCCAAATCAATCGTTTTTCCACTCCACACCACCCTGGGTTAGACAATGGCGATATGCAAATCAGCGCTGACCCTGTGCCCCATGGGAACAGTCCAGTCCGAACTACAAAAGCCATGTCCTTCCCAGAACGGAAACAAGCATCCAAGGACCGGCCCGGTTTCGAGGTAACACCTCTCATCAGCCCGGCTAGCTTGATTCCAGTGGTGTGGAGTGCCTGGGACTCACGTCTGAGCATCCCCAGTACACTTAGAGCGGTAATTGCAAACACAACAGTGATGGACAGAATGTGGATCAATGTCACACATTCACCCCAGTCCAAAGATCTGGGCCCAAATCCATCGTTTTTCCACTCCACACCACCCTGGGTTAGACAATGGCGATATGCAAATCAGCGCTGACCCTGTGCCCCATGGGAACAGTCCAGTCCGAACTACAAAAGCCATGTCCTTCCCAGAACGGAAACAAGCATCCGAGGACCGGCCCGGTTTCGAGGTAACACCTCTCATCAGCCCGGCTAGCTTGATTCCAGTGGTGTGGAGTGCCTGGGACTCACGTCTGAGCATCCCCAGTACACTTAGAGCGGTAATTGCAAACACAACAGTGATGGACAGAATGTGGATCAATGTCACACATTCACCCCAGTCCAAAGATCTGGGCCCAAATCCATCGTTTTTCCACTCCACACCACCCTGGGTTAGACAATGGCGATAGGCAAATCAGCGCTGACCCTGTGCCCCATGGGAACAGTCCAGTCCGAACTACAAAAGCCATGTCCTTCCCAGAACGGAAACAAGCATCCGAGGACCGGCCCGGTTTCGAGGTCACACCTCTCATCAGCCCGGCTAGCTTGATTCCAGTGGTGTGGAGTGCCTGGGACTCACGTCTGAGCATCCCCAGTACACTTAGAGCGGTAATTGCAAACACAACAGTGATGGACAGAATGTGGATCAATGTCACACATTCACCCCAGTCCAAAGATCTGGGCCCAAATCCATCGTTTTTCCACTCCACACCACCCTGGGTTAGACAATGGCGATATGCAAATCAGCGCTGACCCTGTGCCCCATGGGAACAGTCCAGTCCGAACTACAAAAGCCATGTCCTTCCCAGAACGGAAACAGTTCGGACTGGACTGTTCCCATGGGGCACAGGGTCAGCGCTGATTTGCATATCGCCATTGTCTAACCCAGGGTGGTGTGGAGTGGAAAAACGATGGATTTGGGCCCAGATCTTTGGACTGGGGTGAATGTGTGACATTGATCCACATTTTGTCCATCATTGTTGTGTTTGCAGTTACCGCTCTAAGTGTACTGGGGATGCTCAGACGTGAGTCCCAGGCACTCCACACCACTGGAATCAAGCTAGCCGGGCTGAAGAGAGGTGTTACCTCGAAACCGGGCCGGTCCTCGGATGCTTGTTTCCGTTCTGGGAAGGACATGGCTTTTGTAGTTCGGACTGGACTGTTCCCATGGGGCACAGGGTCAGCGCTGATTTGCATATCGCCATTGTCTAACCCAGGGTGGTGTGGAGTGGAAAAACGATGGATTTGGGCCCAGATCTTTGGACTGGGGTGAATGTGTGACATTGATCCACATTCTGTCCATCATTGTTGTGTTTGCAGTTACCGCTCTAAGTGTACTGGGGATGCTCAGAGGTGAGTCCCAGGCACTCCACACCACTGGAATCAAGCTAGCCGGGCTGAAGAGAGGTGTTACCTCGAAACCGGGCCAGTCCTCGGATGCTTGTTTCCGTTCTGGGAAGGACATGGCTTTTGTAGTTCGGACTGGACTGTTCCCATGGGGCACAGGGTCAGCGCTGATTTGCATATCGCCATTGTCTAACCCAGGGTGGTGTGGAGTGGAAAAACGATGGATTTGGGCCCAGATCTTTGGACTGGGGTGAATGTGTGACATTGATCCACATTCTGTCCATCATTGTTGTGTTTGCAGTTAACGCTCTAAGTGTACTGGGGATGCTCAGACGTGTGTCCCAGGCACTCCACACCACTGGAATCAAGCTAGCCGGGCTAAAGAGAGGTGTTACCTCGAAACCGGGCCGGTCCTCGGATGCTTGTTTCCGTTCTGGGAAGGACATGGCTTTTGTAGTTCGGACTGGACTGTTCCCATGGGGCACAGGGTCAGCGCTGATTTGCATATCGCCATTGTCTAACCCAGGGTGGTGTGGAGAGGAAAAACGATGGATTTGGGCCCAGATCTTTGGACTGGGGTGAATGTGTGACATTGATCCACATTCTGTCCATCATTGTTGTGTTTGCAGTTACCGCTCTAAGTGTACTGGGGATGCTCAGACGTGAGTCCCAGGCACTCCACACCACTGGAATCAAGCTAGCCGGGCTGAAGAGAGGTGTTACCTCGAAACCGGGCCGGTCCTCGGATGCTTGTTTCCGTTCTGGGAAGGACATGGCTTTTGTAGTTCGGACTGGACTGTTCCCATGGGGCACAGGGTCAGCGCTGATTTGCATATCGCCATTGTCTAACCCAGGGTGGTGTGGAGTGGAAAAACGATGGATTTGGGCCCAGATCTTTGGACTGGGGTGAATGTGTGACATTGATCCACATTCTGTCCATCATTGTTGTGTTTGCAGTTTTCGTTTTCGTTTTAGCAATGGCCCCTTTGTATTAGCCTGCTCCACTTTCAGCAGTTGTTTGTCTGACTCTAAATAGCGTCTTCGCCATATTCTTTCTGTCTGACGGCATTGGTTACGCAGGGATTTCAGCTCCTCATTAAACCATGGGGCTGATGGTTTCCTTTTGTTCTTTACATTTTTCAAAGGGGCAAGTCTATCCAGGGTATTTGTGATAAAATTACAGTATTCCCGATAGTTTAGATCTATTGGCCCCTCTGGGTCGTGGGATATCTCACTTGTAAATATAGGCTTTGATTTGTCTGTTAGTAGTTTAGCCCAGTTTCTCCCCTTCCTGTAAGTTACGGGGCCCTTAATTCCGTTCCCTTCAATGGGTGCGGAGATCTGGAAGTGAATCAGGAAATGATCGGTCCAGGACTGAGGTAAGATATCAATCATCTTAGTCTCAGTCTGGTTAGCGAAGATCAGGTCCAGAATATTACCACCTAAATGAGTGGGTTTGTGTACCAGCTGATCAAGGCCCCAATTACCACAGATATCATGTAGATTCTTCAGATGATTCCCCAGGAACACGTTGTCCCTAAGATTAAAATCTCCCAGAATCATCAATCTAGAATGGGTCAAAGCAAGGGCAGCAATGGTATCGAACAGCGCCCGATATTGTGTATCCGCGCCGGGCGGCCTATAGCAGATTATACCAGTCAGAATTCTTCCTTTGGGTTCTTGCAGAGAGAACCCCAGTATTTCTATTCCCACTATTCCATCAATCTGTAGGGGGGAAAAATCCCATTTATTCTTATAAATCACCCCGAGTCCCCCACCTCTTCCTTGCGGCCTAGGTTTATGGAACAGATTATACCCTTCCGGGCATGCAAAACCCAACTCTACCGAGGTGTCTGCACAGGTCCACGTTTCCGTGATAAAAAGGGCATCTAGATCCATATCATTTAACAAACTTGACACCTCCTGGTGATGCTTAACCAGGGATCTGCTGTTGATCTTCCCGCAATATAGAGTTATGATATTTGATGGTTGAGCTATTAGAGGTATCCCCCCTATCCTCTTTCCTATATTCAATAACTCTTCCTTAGAGTACTTTAGTACAGCAGCATTCATGGTCCTTGGCCCGTCCGGTGCCCGGACGGGCACAGACGGGCTTTCCTCTGGCGCTCCTCGCGTGCGCTGCGTGCCTGCATATTGGTCCCCTAAATAGTGTGTGGCGAGGAGGGCACGGCAACACTAGAGCGCTACCCCCCCGAGACGTCCAGGGAGCGTCTCAGAGCACCCACACCTAAGATGGCGGTCGGGAGTAGGCGGCTGGGGATTCACCAAAGTGGTGAGTGATGCTGTTTTTAGCAAAATTAAGGTGCAGGTAGTGCGGACGTGTGGGGAGCAAGGGCAGTGAGTATTAAACAATATAACAACACAATGAGTCAATTTTTAACACGAGTCAATTTTTAAAAGTTTTGCAAAATATTACGATGATTTAAAAATAGGTAACGTCGAGATACAATTTCTCCCTGCAGCAGCAAGTCAATCCTAATCAGTACTCGGCGTGAGCCCGACTAGTCCCCTAAATAGAGTTTGCCGAGGAGAGCGCGGCAACACTAGTGCGCTACCCCCCGAGACGTCCAGGGAGCGTCTCACAGCACCCACACCTAAGATGGGGGTCGGGAGTAGGCGGCTGGGGATTCACCAAAGTGGCGAGTGATGCTGTTTTTAGCAAAATTAAGGTGCAGGTAGTGCGGACGTTTGGGGAGCAAGGGCAGTGAGTATTAAACAATATAACAACACAACGAGTCAATTTTTAACACAAGTCAATTTTTAAAAGTTTTGCAAAATATTACGACGATTTAAAAATAGGCAACGTCCAGATACAATTTCCCCCTGCAGCAGCAAGACAATCCTAATCAGTCGTCCGCCCAGCATCATACTGGCGTCGACTCTACCGCCACCGAGGTGGGAACCTGCAGGGAGGAACAACGTCGACTCTGAGTCGAGTTCCGCGCTGCAACTGCATCCATCGACAATGCAGGGAGCACCACAGGGCTGTGCGAAGATGCTGCAGGAGGGCCAGACGTCAGAGTGGGATGCCCCTCCAGGCCATGATCCAACATCGCAGCGACTCCGGAACCGGAGTCAAGGCACTCGTCGGCACCAAGGGCGAACCCGCTTGCGAACCCCCGACCTGAGTCCCTACCCCCACTGTGGGGCCCGAAGGTGCACCAGGGAGAGGGGGGTGACCCAAAAATGGCTTGCAGAGCCCTGGAATAGGCATCCATCTGGGTCTGAGCCACCCCATCATCAGGAAATGGTGGGTAGGGTCAACTCCTGAGGGCCAGTGTCCGGGGAAAACCAGGTGCAGCGGGCCCGATGTCATGCTTCCGCGAGGTTGACAATCTCCATGACTTTTTCAGGTGCTTACCTGAGGCAGGCGAGCGACGTCTGCGGGAAGGACTCCGGGACCTGTCCCGAACAGAAACCTCAGCGTGGGATGGGGAACTGCACCGCTTGGACCCCTCTGCTGGAGACTGAGGCCGGCGCCGCGAGGATTCTGACCGGGACAACCGGGCGGACATCAACTTCATCGATGTTCCTGCAGCGACTCCGGCTGGAGCTGCCAGCAGACGTCGCACTCCATGGAGTCGTGGTGCTCACCCAAGCACCACATACAGATCTTGTGTGGATCCGTTGCAGACATCTGCCGCGTACAGGTCTCACACGACTTGAAGCCCTCAGGCAACGTCACACTGTTCTGGATGCAAAAAGGCTTTGAAAAGGCCTGAAAAAAAACAGGTCAGAGAAACGGCTTCTCCTGGATTCACTTTGGGACACGGAAAAGAAGAAAAACTGACATCAGCGCGTTGGGGGGACTTATATGGCTCCATTGACGTCACTTCCGATGTCAGGACAGAGCCGGGCAAACCGCCCCCCCCCCCCCCCGGCATGCAGAGGTACTACTGGGGAATACGTTTTCCGGATCCAGTCTGACGCCTGGCGATATTCTAAGTTAATCTACGGCTAGATGTCTCTATCAGATTGAACGGATTATATCCCTTCAAAATATCCCCATACTATGTAAAATTATATTTTGCATTCAACAAATGTTAGAACTGGGGGTCTCTAGTTGGAAATGGTATACACCTGTGACCAAATAGGGACCCTTACTTCTAAGTCAGGGAAAGGGGATTACAGTCCTGGATAACCACTTGGTAGCTTGGCACGACCAGACAGGCTTATCTCAGAGGCAGTGTATTAAGTGTTGTGAACACACACAGTAATACAATGAAAAGACTACAGATGGACACTACACAGGTTTTATAAAAAGAAGTATTCTTTATATAGGCTTAACACAAGACCAGAAACAACAAAATGGACTTAAGATGGTAGAAGTATCTTAGTTCAAGTTGATGATAAATGCGACACGTTTCTCACAAAAGTACCTTGGGTGCGTAACGCAAAACAAACAAAAGGTTCGCAGGGAAGGAGATGTGTTGGTTCCTTGCTTCGGGGGAGGCAATGCATTGCTTCTCAGTGCCTGCACAGAGTAGTGTTGAAAATTAGTACGTTTTGGTGAACATTATCTGCGCCATCTTGCCTCTTCCCCTGATGCCACACTTTTGTCGTGCGCACCCGCCATTTTAAGATGCCCCGATCAGAACGAACCCTTTTGCATGCCGCTGGCCCCTGACATAGCCCTTCGCCTTCACTAAGCCTGCACGCTGACCACCCCCCTGCTTGCACCTGCCTTGAATCATAAACCCCTCTTCGGCGCTGCTCTGCCCCAGGCCCTCATCCTGTTCCCAGCGCGACACCTCCCTTCTTCCCTTTCATGATCTCCGGCCCTTAGATGCAAACCCCCTTTTTCCCCGTGTGCCCGTTTGTCTTCCCCGTTCCCAGGCCGACACCCAGCTCTGCCGATACCATTCCTTGCCCCTCCCCGTACAATAGAAAGCTTCCCCCATCAAAGGATCCCCGGGTTGATCAAAGCCCCCACTCCATGAGATCCGATCAAACCCCCCACATTCCGTGAATCGGCGGAATATCCAGCTGCGTGATACTCATCACCTGTTGTGACTAGGGTGGGGACTTCAACTGTAAATGTGTGTGGGAACGGGCCCAAAAGGGGAGTTCCGGGAATGTCTTTTCCATACATCAAAGCTTTAACATGAATGTGTAATCTGCAATAAAGTCATAAAACAGTGTATAAGAGGCCAGGCCTCAGAAATGTAGCTAGAGCACCTCAGAACGATACCTGCTGTCCGTTTTGTTGTGTTCTCCTCCGGAGAGAATAAAAACCTTGTTTCCTGCTTTCCAGTCTCCAGCGCCTGCCTCTTCATTGATTAAATAACTAGAGGGTCACAGAGGCAATACCGCCGGGCAAATATCGATTGTCCCCGACCCGACTCAGGTTTCAACAATTGGCGTCCCAAGCGTGGGGCCCATCAGCGACTCGTGGATCCAGTGGGAGAGGTCCCGACGACAGAGTGAACGACTGCAACGATCGGGAGAGCTCTTGCCCAATAGACCCTCGTCTGGCAGCCGATCATCCGAACTTCACTAGTTCCGAACAGACCTCTCTCGAGTGATCTACGGTCCTGACTGGGGACCATTAGGAGTGCCGTGAGAAATACGAGAAAAAAGAGGACGATCGGGCGCTGGATTCGGAAGACAAGAAACTGTCCACATGGTCCGGGTAAGGTCGTGTAATCACGACAAGGTGCGAAATGATTGCTTGATTGTTTGATTGCTTGATTATTTATAAAATACTAGTATTACTCTTTGTTTGACCTAATTGGAGATTCACTGTCTGCACACGGAGAAACAGTAGGCTCCTTCTCTTTTGCAAACGGTGAAGGATAGGTAACGTAACCGTCGCGCCTATCTTTCTCCCCCACTGACCCTATTATTTCTCAACGGTTTTTGGGAGACTCCCCACTCCCTCACTGATTAACTGGGTTCTTTAACCCCGAACTACTGTTCACAGATTGTCTTCTGGAGATTCTCTGTCTGCAAACCGGAAACAACAGCTTCCTCTTTGCGGTTAGTGAAAGGGTAGAGGACGCAGACTTTTGCGCCCTACTTACTCTCCCCATTGTCCTTTTTCTATCCTATTTATTTATTCATTAATTGCTTGATTGTTCCGCGTTCTTGGTTACTCTTTTTTATTTTTGTTCATGAGGTATTCACTGCCTGCAAACAACGTAGAATAGGAATATTCTGTCTAGTCTTTGCACCTAGTGATAAGATAGGCACTGCTGACTTATTAGTCCCTCGTTACGAGCCGTCATGTCTGTCTTCTCCCCATTGATTGATAATTGGTTCAGCCCGGACCGTGTATTAGAGGTGGACCATATAGCTCCACTAGAAGGCACCCCTAATAAGGACATGTTCATAAACTATGGATTAGTTACCATAGCCTATAATAAATTGTGGCACAGGTATACCAAAGAAAGTCAAGACAAACAGTGGCCACTGGCAGGATCCTTTGACCTTGATAAAATAGAAACGTTAGAAATAGCCCTTCGAAATAACAAGACAACGCCTATTATGCTCGACAGTCTCGGTATGTGGCGCAGAGAGGCTATGCAACGACAGAGAAAAGACGAGGACAAACCAAGTAGAGAAATATACCGACAGGACAACCCCAGGACACCGCTACCCACAAGTTATCCCCCGACACTACGAAAAAGACGACCAGACTTAGGGCCAGACCAATGCGCTTTTTGTAGATATGTCGGACACTGGAAAGCCCAATGCCCGACTCTACTGAGCGTGAGAAAAGGCAAAGGGCCGACAGGAACGACAGACCGGCAGTACGAGAAAAAGCGCGAGACAAAGAAGAACCCGACTTACATAGACAGACCAGATAGAACCACCACGTTTGATTATGCCCGATGGCACAGATTTCGCCAGGACAATTTCAGCGGCATGCTCAAGTTCTCCTAGGTCGGGCAACGTCAAGACGGGAACCCAGCCTCGTTTTAAATTCACAGACGGAAAGAGATAATTATGACCAATAACTGTTTTATATTCGTCTTGGGTCTTTGTATGTCGTACTTGTACTGTCCCCCGTCTGAGTTTGTGTGTATGTAATGTACGAATCCGCGTCATCCCTCTACACGTGTTTCCGTGTTACTCAACCTCTGTTAGCAGAAACTTAGCATAAAAGCAACCTGGAAAGAAAGAAATGGTAAAACAAAATCCGTAGACCATTGATGAACTTGAACTTTTAATTTAACTCAACAAACAAGAAATAATAACGGTAAACTGTAGAAAATGAAAGTCAAACAGAACATTCGCCCCCCCCCCCATTCTGGAACCTTCCGAAGGAGGGTAGGGTTACGGCTACGCCCAACCAGCGACAACCCATATAAGGCGGGCCCCGCTGCCAACTCTTGGTCAGGAAATCTTAACGTATGGGGGAGCCGGAGGAGAGGCAGGAGCCAGCAGCCTGGGCAGTTGTAGGTAGTCCCGCCACATGTCTCCTCGGCCAGCCGCAACGGGCCTGGATAGACTTAAGTAGTCCCGCCACATGTCCAGAGAAGAACGAGGCACCTCTTTCTTTTCCCTTCCGTGACAGCCGCAGCAACTCTGGGCGGCGGGACGTCCTGTCCATACCCCTGCAGGAATGCGTCCAGGTCGGGCTGGGAGGGAGAGGCGACGCGGACGAGCCTCTCCCACCTCCACCGATAGGAGGTCTCCCAGCCCCCGGCCCAACGCCGAACACCCCCAGTCAGGCGATGGTGCCAATACTTCCACAGCACCGAACACACCATGGTGGCACCCCAGTACTTGCGCAGCACCGAACGTGCAATGGTGGCCATATTTTCGGAACACCGAACCTGCAATGACTGCACTGATACTCGTGCCGCGCCGAATGCGCGCCACAGGTGGCCATACTCCCACAGCACTGAGCACAAGACTTGGGGAACACCGGATGTGGAGAGACCTTCATGCGGGGCGATGAAAAAGAGCAGCATGGAGTGCACCGGGAGAAGGAGACGGCGCGAACGAGTCTCCCTCGCCCCCCAGGTGGGGGCATCACAGCTGCACCCCAGCTGAACGTCCCGCTTTCACACAACAGGGACCTCTTCCTTTCACTCCGAAGGATCTCTCCCACTCTTGCAAACTCGACGAGAGTGGCCCCTGTAGGGCCTCAAAATGGCGTCTGGGTCCGCTGGAAGGCGGGCCCCGGCCACTAGAGTAACTTTGACCAGCAATATAACTCGAACATTTGCCCACTGGGGCACGAGCCCCCATCTCCGACAGCATCTCCGCAGCCTTGAAGATCCTACAAAGGTCCCCGGCGGAACCTTCGGCCTCTGCAGGTTTCCGGTAAGGGACGGCTGCCTTGATCGCCAACGAAATAAACGTGACATTGCCACTCCCTCTGTTAGCATGAATTCTAGAACTGCCGAAAAGGACTCTGGTCCAACTGCCAGTAATGGGAAACATTTCCCCCTGATGCTGCTTCCGGACTGAGCCGGCCCCGCCCAAGATGGCGCTGGTATCAATCGGAACTTACGAACACCTCGCGGTGTTCCTTCGCACTAATATAAACTTGATGTTCTGAGACTTTATATGATCCTTTGTACACTTGGCTAGAAAAGACAAGGAGAGCTCACTCGACGAACAGTATGAAAGGATCCCGTTACAAATGTTGATTACAAATGTACAATGTATTATATTTTTTATAGCTGATGTATAACCTCATCTACGACGCACACATACGGTATACATATAGGAAATCTGATTGCAACTATTATGATTATGCTTCTAAATTATGAAAATAAATGCCCCCCCGAACCCCCAGCCAATTAATAGACGTTTTAGTTTCTTACAAATGAATGAATAAAACTTTCCGATGTTTTTATTGCTGCAAACGACACCCCCCACTGTACGCACTTTAGCCATTGCCACGACCGGCCAAATACGACCGCACCCTCATAATCCACGTGCTGAAATGATTTTGCAAAATAAAGTTTTTTTGAAACTATGGACGGGTATTGCATGCTTTATTTTAAAAATGTGGGATCGGTGGGAAAGTTATTTTCTGTGCACCCTACTCTGCTCTCTCTTTAAGGTTAAAAGAAGATGGTTGCCCAGCCCTGGAGGACGGATCGGATCGACAACACGACACTCTGCCTTCAAAGTACGCGACTGACCCATGTACTCTCGCGTAGAGGAAGACCTTGACTTCCAAAGATGGGTAAAACGAACGGTGTAAATGAGGGAATGTAAAAGGAGGGTGAAATGAAATGGTGTAAATGTTATAAAGTACAACGTTCCAAGGTATCAGGGAACGGAGCTGACCCAAGAACCAAAGAACCTTAGAACGCCACAGCGTTGAAAGAGGTTTAAGGATCCCGATAGTGAGATACATCCTTTTGACTAGATACCTCGTACTAGGCACCTCTGGTTTCCTTTTTACGTTTTCCCCGCACACGACCTATAAGGGCACACTGCCCCCCTCCCCTCCCGACCCCAGAAACCATACCCCCGGGGCCCTGCCCCGAGGAGGAAAGACGAGTAAGAGGTAAGTAAAGGACTTATGAATCCATGTATCTGAATATGCGCGAATGCTGTCTCCCCCACCCCCTTTTTTCTTCCCTCTGCAGGTTACATCAGAGATTACAGCCGAGGTGTGGCGAAGATCCGAAGCCTTGCCATGTCTAATACACGAAGCAGACTAGCGCCGCAAGGTGGTGCCTAAGCACGCCTGCAAACTACTCACGTATCGAACAAACCCGAAAAATTAGCACAACCTGATAAAAAGTGATCACCCTTAAACCAGACCGGACGAATGAACCTATGTCACGTATGATGCGAAACTATGAGAGAATGTGTGTGTGTGACTGAGGCGTTGACCCAACTGGTCGAAGGACCGAGAATGCGAGAAAGTGCGACAAAATGGTACCTCCTTTCTTCTTTCCTTTTTCTCAAGGCACGTCCCCTCTACCCTGTCTAATGCTCAAACTGCATGATTACAAGATTCTAACGCAGACCCGTGAATGCCCTTTACTGTGTAATGCACTAAATAGCCTTTCTTGAATACACTGCCACCCTCTCTGTTGCACGTGTACTATTTAGCCTGCCGTTGCGCTCTCTCTCTCTCTCTCTCTCTCTCCCTCCCCTCTCTCTCTCTCTCTCTCTCTCTCTCTCTCTCTCTCTCTCTCTCTCTCTCTCTCTCCCTCTATTTTTGCACTCCCACTCTTCCGAGTGATTAGCCCCGAAATTGGCAGACTGCCACCCCTAGCACACCACCTAATTGGCTTCAAATACCGTCAGTATTTGCACAAAAAACTTGTCTTTAATACAATCACCCTGAGATCGCGTCATTACCTCTCCTTTTCCGCTAGAAGTCAATGAACCGAGGTTGGGCCGTAAGGGAAAGGACAGGTAAGACGACAGAGGTTCCCTAATCTGGCCCGTAATAAGGGAACTACATGTCAACGGCTCCTATGGTATAAGAAAGGACCTCAGAATACGCGACCCTCCCCACCCCGAATTGTCGCAATACCCAAACAGGAAAAATGATCACCCCTGTTACATCCCCTGTATCAGCCGCCCAAAAACTGGAGTTATGAAACTACCCCTCATTTCCGGTTGTGAGAGATGGGTCGATTTATGCCCTTACCACAAGTTTCCTATGTCCCTGGTTGTTTCCCATAAAACCCCTGTCCTTTCTAATTAAGTAATCGGGCTGTAAAAGGTTACGTAGGATCCAGAATGATGTTTTACAAGGTTAACAGACTAGTCCAAGGTAAAGAAATCATCGAAATGAACCCCGTAGTAGTTGAAAAGCAGGATGCATCGATAGAAAAGAAATGTTTAGCCATGTTCGTCTCTCAGCAAAATGCCTGTGTAGTACCATGTTGACAACTCACAGTACCCTTTGTAAATGTAAAACTCTAGAGAACGGCAAATCTTTGCCAGGTTCGTCTCACGAAGGTGGGTCACCATCAGATGAACTGTCGTGACTGTAATAAATAATTGTGAAGGAAAGTCATAGTAAATGCAACAGGCCCGTCACCGGTCATTCATATGCCAGTTGTGAACACTAATATAACGGGCATTTTCATTCTTTGCCTGGAGCTGGGAGAGAAATAGACTTTTTGATTATCTTAATCTGCAAATTCTCTAAAGACTGTCTTTTCAAACTTGTTTAAGGGTACTGCTGTTGGAGGAGAGAAGGACCGGATGTGGGAGCACGAGGCCTGACTGCAGACTAAGGAACACCTGCGACATTAGCCAAGGCGAGACCACGACAGAAAAGAGCTGCAGGACGAGGCACTGTTTTCGACAACATGAGAAGAAAGGGCCGACCTGATGCCCCTGCTCGATGTCCAGTGTTTGCCGACAAGTCCCCGCTCTCTGAATTCGGTCACACGCCCGCCTATCTGAAGTCTCTCGTTCCCCTAGTTTGTTCCTAATTTGGCCTTGCTCCATCCCCCTTTTCCTCCGACCTACCCTATGGACTGTTTTGTACGCTCTTCTTCCGTCTGAACTTTCTGACAATCACCTCAAAGGACACAGGGCGAAAAGGACCTTTCCGACCAGAAACGCGAGGAAAGGGTCGTGCCCTGCAACGCAGAACTTAGAATAGAGCTGGACTTGTAGCTCCACCGCCGGTGCTCCACAGCGCCAACGAAAGGCAACAAAGAATAATGAGAACTCGTTAAACTTCGAACATTTGACATCCTCAATCGCCGTTTCTGCTAGGCCTCATTTCTCTCCCAGCCGCCATTGTATTGATCATGCTCCAATCCGAATCTGATATATGTAATAACCTGCCAGTCCACGTTATGAAATGTACTTGCTGCTCTCGCTACAGAATCGTTTTTGTATTGCATTCCTATGACTTTCCTGCTAAGCAAATTGATCAAAGTTTATCAAATAGGTCCACCTCCTAAAAACTAGAAATGTTAAAATGTATTGTTTACAACTCTTTTCATCTAGGGTTCCTACCGTTTTCTTTCTCATGCCCACCACAATAGAACCGAGTAGAAAATGAACCAGCAAGATGTCTTGAATATGTTAAAGGGAGGACTGTTGAAAATTAGTACGTTTTGGTGAACATTATCTGCGCCATCTTGCCTCTTCCCCTGATGCCACACTTTTGTCGTGCGCACCCGCCATTTTAAGATGCCCCGATCAGAACGAACCCTTTTGCATGCCGCTGGCCCCTGACATAGCCCTTCGCCTTCACTAAGCCTGCACGCTGACCACCCCCCTGCTTGCACCTGCCTTGAATCATAAACCCCTCTTCGGCGCTGCTCTGCCCCAGGCCCTCATCCTGTTCCCAGCGCGACACCTCCCTTCTTCCCTTTCATGATCTCCGGCCCTTAGATGCAAACCCCCTTTTTCCCCGTGTGCCCGTTTGTCTTCCCTGTTCCCAGGCCGACACCCAGCTCTGCCGATACCATTCCTTGCCCCTCCCCGTACAATAGAAAGCTTCCCCCATCAAAGGATCCCCGGGTTGATCAAAGCCCCCACTCCATGAGATCCGATCAAACCCCCCACATTCCGTGAATCGGCGGAATATCCAGCTGCGTGATACTCATCACCTGTTGTGACTAGGGTGGGGACTTCAACTGTAAATGTGTGTGGGAACGGGCCCAAAAGGGGAGTTCCGGGAATGTCTTTTCCATACATCAAAGCTTTAACATGAATGTGTAATCTGCAATAAAGTCATAAAACAGTGTATAAGAGGCCAGGCCTCAGAAATGTAGCTAGAGCACCTCAGAACGATACCTGCTGTCCGTTTTGTTGTGTTCTCCTCCGGAGAGAATAAAAACCTTGTTTCCTGCTTTCCAGTCTCCAGCGCCTGCCTCTTCATTGATTAAATAACTAGAGGGTCACAGAGGCAATACCGCCGGGCAAATATCGATTGTCCCCGACCCGACTCAGGTTTCAACAGTAGGGGATGCGTTTTGTTCTTTACCGTTAATGCGTTGATTCTTGTACTGCGTTCCGGTTATGATGTGGCAAGATGGCGCCTCGATGCGATCCGACAATCCGGTGCGATGCGATAAGATGGTGCCCTTGATGCGATATGACGACGTGAAGACAATGCATCCGGCGGCAAACTCTGTAACTTTGGAGCCGTGATAGGCCCTGCGACGCGCTTCTCCGGTGATGTGACGGCTACTCCCGGGTGGCGACACACTTCTCCGGTGATGTGTCGGTAAACAGCTGCGACGAAAGCACGCTTCTCTGGTGATGCGGCGGCGTCCTCTGCTGCGGCGACACGCTTCTCTGGCAAAGAGACGGCAACAGCTGCAACACGCTTCTTCTCATTGAGTCGCGCTTCCAACTCCCAGCGGCATGCAAGCTTCTGCAGATAGAAATCCCAGCAAGGAAAATCAGAGGGGAGCTGGTGGTGAAGTCTTTTGTCCCCAAGACTTCAGCAGGAGACAAGTACAAGTTCAAGCCCTTGGAAAAATATTCTGCAAGATGATGAAAGTTCTTTAAAAGTTCCTCCTCCTTTCCCTGGCAATGAAGGCACCACTGCAGGCCAACACAGCAACACAGCAAACTGGCAGTCCAAACTCCTGCAGCTTCCTTGGTTCTTCTCAGCAGAGGGAGTAAAGTTTTATTCAAACAGTATTGTTAGATTTCAAGTTAGTGAGGACCTTACCTGCTGAAGCCCAAAATGTGGATTGAGCCTGTCTGTCTCCTAGGAGATTCTGAACAGGAGAAGCAGCTGCCCAGCCCCCACCCCCAGGCCAGCAGACCATTGGCTATTCAGCTACCAGGCAAGTCTGAGCCCTCCTCTCACACCTGCCCAGGCCCCTTAAGGCCTTGCTGGGTGCACCCCAAATCATTCTCCTCCATCTTGTGAGTTGCACCCTACCTGTGCCCCAGATTGCAGTGAGCAGAGTCCAGGAAGTGGTAAGGAGACAGACTAGTGCTGTCTCTTCCCAAGACAAAAAGTTGTTTAAAAAACGATTTTCACTTTCTGTTTTTACTGTCTTTGCCTGTGGTTGTTGCAGTTAAAAATTGTAGTTTTAGCCTGCCTGTACTTGCATATTTGATCACCTGTGTTGTGTTTTAAACTTGTGGTTTTCCTTGCTCACGATTGCCTCCATTTAGCGTGTTGAATTGTGGGACTTGCAGTCCAACCTCTGTAGTTTGTCCCACTCAATCCTTGGTGACAATTCTGTTTTCCCTCCAAATTTCTTCTTTGCTCTGTGCTAATTTTTGTGTTCACAAGCAAGTGAGACCAGCCCCCTTGCCTCCTCTCCCCCCAAGCAACAGGGATTTTCTACATCAGAGTGTGCTTCTGTGAGCTGTTTAAACTGTATTTACTAGGGCCTGTGCACTTAGTTTTTTGGCCAGCAGAGGGAGTAAAGTTTTATTCAAACAGTATTGTTAGATTTCAAGTTAGTGAGGCCCTTACCTGCTGAAGTCCAAAATGTGGATTGAGCCTGTCTGTCCCAGGAGAAGCAGCTTCCAACTCCCTGGCAAGCAAACCTTGTCTGAGGTCGCTGGGACCTTATATGGTCTGCTAGTGGTTGGTACATGTCTACACTGATTGGTTTTTGTATCTGGTGTTTCTACCTGGATTAGGGTTAATGTCCTCATTGGTTGGGTATTTGAGGGTTCTGATTGGTTTCTGGGTCTGTGATCAATCATTGTAGGGTTTTGACTAGGGCTTGGGTTAGGATTTCTATTGGAAGTAGGGACTAGGGCTACCTGTGCTATTGGTTGAATGGACTTGTTTTGGGACTATTGGTAGGGCTAGGGCCTTTATTGGACGTAGAGATCAGGGTTTTTGAACTGATTGGGTGCTTGGACTAGGGCTAAGATTGTCTGTAAGGTCCTGGTCTCCTATTGGTTCTAGATTTTTAGGGTTAGTGTTGTGATTGGATAGTGTTAGGTCTAGGGTTCCCATTGGCTGAAGGGCCGGATCGATTGGTCTGGATCGGTCGACGTCAGTCTGGCTCCGTGTCCACATCGGGGTAAAGGCTGGGGTCGATGCCGGCTGGGGAACAACCGGCATCAGCTGCGGACGTGGTGCCCGTGGATTCGGCGCCGGGGGAGGCGTTATCAGGTTGACCAGTGCCAATCCGGATCCAGGCCTGGATCAGAGGGGACCATGCAGTGCCAGGGCTGAAGCCGCCGGCGTCGAAGGCCCAGGACACCCAGCATATTTAGCGGGCCCAAAGGTGCGCCAGCGGAGTCGGGCTGCCCAAAGATGGCATGCATCGCTTCGTAGAAACTCCGAAGCTGGGCAGAGGTCGCTCCGGGTCCCGGGAAGAGAGGGAAACTCGGAGTCGACCCAGCGGGTTCCGCACGCAGAACCGCGGAAGGGGCACCGCCCGCATTCCTGGTCGCGTCGGCCGATGGACGAGAAGAAGTCGAAGAGCGACGGTGCTTCTTCCACTTCTTCTTGTGCTTCGACTTACCTGAGCAGTGCGAACACTTGGAAGAGGACTGGTGGTCGCTCTGCGACCGGTCCCTCGAACTCCCACACGATCGGGACCTGGAACGGCACGGAGCGGACTGCAGGGCCTCGAGAAGCTTTCGGGACCGCTCCTGCAAAGACTTCGGGTTTATGGTCCGGCAGTAGGAACACGACTTGGAGTCATGGTCGGGTTCCAGGCAAAACAGGCACACATGGTGCAGATCCATCCCCGAAATCAACCATCGGGCAGGACCTGCACGCCTTGAAACCGGGCATCCCTACGCGCACCAGGAGTCAAGGACTCAAATCAGTGTCGACAAAAGTCGTTCATAAAAGTCAGTTAAAGTGACTGGAGGCACCGCTCTCTCCGGATCTGCGCTGGCTGGCGCAAAAAAAGAAAGAACGGATGTCAACGCACGAGGGCTGCATCTGAGTAGCTGCCGAGATGTCATCCTGGCGACCACGATGCCAAAGACGAATGTGGAGCCGAACGATGCCACCTTTCGACGCGCAGGGGTACTGCTGATGAAAAATTCTCCGGATCCAGTCTGACGCCTGGTTGTAATTCTAAGGTAAAGAATCTATTACTAATTGTCTCTTTCAGATTTATGTGACAATCTTGCTGGGGTACAGTGAGGTCGAAAGGGAACACTGTAGAATATGATTTTTTTTAACACACAACAAAATGTAAATACCTGCAAATAAACTGTACACATTCAGTTGTTACCAAATAAAAAGCTCCTCAAGCTGGTCAAAATATGCATCATGAGGCAAGGACCTGTAAGGAGTCTCTTCTGCCATCAACTGCTGTTATTTGCATCATGATCTGACCGAAATATCCTTCAACTTTGAAAACGTTGCCAACTTTTGTAACAGATGGGCAACGTCATCAACCGTGCCATCAATGATGGCGGTGGCATTGAAACAACAAAGGAGGCTAATCAGGGTAGGGTGGTGCCTGGAATGCAGCTGGCGGCAGAGGCCCAGAGGGATTTTAGGGACCGCAGGTTCATCAAAGGGAGCAGCAATGTTACAGAAGTGGGATAACATAGCCCAGGTAATATCGGCAATCTGTGTGTAGTTATTACCAGGGGCTGAAAACTCCAGATGGAGCGGATGCTATAGGTCTGGGCTAAATCTTGTGTCAGTTGCGCATCTACCAGGAGAAGTTCCAAAGACGATATTGAGGCAGGAGTTGCATAACAACTCTGCCAACTAGAAGACCTACCTATTGAGCAGAAGTTACAATGAGAAGCTGAGAGACGCTCTTGTGAGGTTTCTTGGATACTTTCTTGTCAACATTAAGCTGAGTGGGACATGGACACTGAGCGACGATGGGCCTGGCTATCACTTCAAGCATGTGCCTTAAAAAGCTTTGCTCTCCTTGATGGAACTGGTGTGCATGATACCACATTTCTAAGCACTGATCATGGTACACCCACTACCTCCCTGCTACCCCCAGACCCCAGTCTAGGATCTTTTCTGGTTCTGGGTGATCCCACCTCTGTATGGAGACTGCAGTAATAGCATGAATCTAGGTATCAGTCACCCTTAAATATATGTGCACACAGTGTCAGTTCGCACACAGTGTCAGTTCAGTGTCTTACCACTCGAGTGGGATCAGTCCTCACATGTCAGACTTGTCTGCCTGTGCCTTCAAGCATGGCCCCACACTCCATTTGACTGGTGGTTAATTGGCCGACAGCTCTTCTTCTCTCCTGCCTGGGGCACTGGGCCGCACTGCGGTGCACCTGCTCCACATCTTTCGGCAGCAGGGGATGACATTCCTTGTTCGTCATAGTCACGACTCAATTAATTGTATGTATCTCTCGATGTCCTAGTCCTTGAGTCAGTACCCTTACCTAGGGCGGGAATGTAACTTACACAAGGATCTCAACTTTTTTGCATGTTCAGTGAAGTATAGCTTCACTTCTCGCTCTCTGATCGCCTTCAGGTGCACGAGTACACACTCAGTGCACTACTTTGAGTCATGTCCTGAGCTCAAACACAAGAGAAGGCCATGCGCAGGTTTGTGACCTACTTATGTTTTTTACAGTCCCTGCATGGTTTGAAATCTTCAGTTTCAGAATGGTTCATTGTTACCTAGCACACTTGATTTTATTTTAAGGAGTCATTAGTAGGCCCCAAATTTGAGATTGAAGCTTCAGATCCACAACGAAGGCTGCGTAAAAAAAAGAACTGATGTCAGTGCACAGGTGTGGCACTTAAATACAGGATCGCTCTATCTCTTCCATGGTGGCATGGAGCCGAAGCAGAGCTGCGCGCTCTGGTGCTTATAGGGAATTCTTAGGTAAGGAAGCTGCTGTTAAAAGTATTGATCAGAAAGGAATACTACTGGTTAGGCAGTAATGCACAAGTTACTACTTGTGTAAGGATATATCTGTAAGAGATATTAGTTAGTGATAGATTCCTTATCTTAGAATCAACACGTGTCAGACTGGATCCGGAAAGTTTTCGTCAGCAGTACCTCTGAGCGTCGGAAGGTGACGTAGTGCGGCTCAGCGTTCGTCACTGGCGTCGTAGGCGCCAAGATGTCGTCACGGAGACTACTTAGGCGCCACCCATGCGCGCTGACGTTAGATCTGTACACGACTTTCCACGCCAGGAACGCAGAGCCAAGCAAGAAACTGACCACTGCTGCCATGAAACTAGGGCCCTGAAAGGGATGACCTTAACCCTAGAAATCAGTTCGCAGAACGGGGAGGATGGGTGGGGCCGTAAGAAATCTATCACTAACTAATGTCTCTTACAGATATATCATTACACAAGTAGCAACTTGTGCATCTGAAAGAGACACGTTAGTGATAGATTCCTTACCTTAGAATAGATACCCCAGCAATACCAACCCCGGTGCTGGGTCTGCGAACAAGATTACACCAGAAAGTCAGAGAGAACAGAACGGCCAAAGAAGCCATCTCTCGACTTGACTTCCAAGTCGGTAATGCTTGGTGAGCATGTGCAGCAAAGCCCACGTAGCTGCCTGACAAATGTCCTGCAAGGGAACGCGCGTCCCAAGGCAGTAGTGGCTGCAGTCGCCCTGGTAGAATGGGCACGCAGCCCCACAGGAGGCTCCTTCTTAGCCAATGAGTAATATGCTTTGATGCACAGAACGACCCACCGAGAGATGGTCCGTTTGTGCACAGCCCGACCTTTTTTGGCGCCCACGTAACCAGCAAAGAGCTGGTCATCCACCCGGAACTGTTGTGTGCGCTTCAGATAGAACGAGAGCACATGTTTTGGGTCCAGACAGTGGAGCCTCTCTTCCTGTTTTGAAGGATGCGCAGGTGGAAAGAAGACGGGCAAAGTGAAGGTTTGCCCGATGTGGAATGGCGTGACAACCTTTGGCAGGAAAGAAGGACGGGTCCTTAAAACCACCTTTTCCAGATGAACAGAAAGGAAAGGAGGTTTAGAAGAAAGAGCCTGGAGATCACTCACTCTTCTGGCAGAGGTGATAGCTACCAGGAAAGCTGTCTTGAGAGTGCGAAGACACAAAGGACAGATATGAAGGGGCTCCAAGGGAGAATCACCAGATATGTCAAGACAAAGTCCCACTGAGGCATGATGAACGGCACAGGAGGAAATGGGTGCGTAATGCCCGTCAGAAAACGGTTAACAACCGGGGACTTAAAAAGAGAAGGCTGATCTGGAAGCCGTAGAAAGGCAGAAATGGCCGAAAGACAACCTTTGATAGTGCCCAGAGCAGAGCCCCGCTGGGCCAAAGAAAGACGGAACAGAAGGACTTCGGAAAGAGGGGCACAAAGGGGATCCACAGCCTTAGCTCTGCACTATGCCACAAACTTGTTCCATCTGCAGGCTTATACCATTTTAGTGGAGGGACGCCTGGCTGCCAGAATGACATCACAGACTTCGGGAGGAAGATCAAAAGATGTCAACTGTCACCGCTCAATCTCCACGCATGGAGGTGGAGGCTGGACAGGTTCGGGTGGAGGATCATCCCCTGCTGCTGCGACAGAAGATCCTCCCGAAGAGGCAGTCCGATTGATCGCCATGTTGAGTAGCTCGGGATACCAGTATCTTCGTGTCCAATCCGAAGCCTCAAAGATGACTTGGGCCCGGTCGTGCCGAATCTTCTTCAGCACTCTGGGCAGAAGTGGTATAGCCGGAAAGGCGTGCAACAGACTGCAGCTCCACTCATGACGAAAAGCATCGCCGAGCGAGTGCCGCCTTGGAAATTCCAATGCGCATAACTAATGACATTACGCGGTCTCTTCGGTGGCGAATAGATCTAACCAAGGCTCTCCCCAATGCAGAAAGAGACCTTGCGCCACGTCAGAGTTCAGACGCCATTCGTGATCCATCAAGCACCGGCTGCTGAGTTCGTCCGCCCTGGCGTTTAGAGAACCTGCCAGGTGTTGAACCACAAAGGTAATGGCTTGATGTTCCAGCCATGTCCAGAGTCGCAGAAATAGGGTCCACGACCCCACCCCGCCCTGTTTGTTGCAATACCACATGGCGGTGGTGTTGTCCGTGAACACCTGCAGAACACTTCCCCGGACAGTGGAAAGCAATGACTTCAGTGCAAGTCGGATCACCCGAAGCTTCAAAAGACTGATATGGAGCCGGGACTCCGCCAGAGACCAGAAGCCTCTTATCTCCGCCTCTCCCAAGTAGCTGCCCCGTCCCAGGAGGGACGCATCCATCACCACTGTGTGCTCCGGTTGGGGAAGGGAGAGGGATCTGCCATTGACCCAATCGCGATTTGTGTGCCACCACTGCAATTGTCGTGCAGTGCCCTCCAAGATCTGGACATGATTGGACAGGTTGCCCTGATGCTGTGCCCACTGGAAATTCAGGTCCCACTGCAGAGCCCGCACATGCCACCTGGCATGTTGCACTAGGAGGATGCAGGAGGCCATCAGGCCCAGGAGCCGGAGGGTCATCCTGACTGAAACCCAGGATAGAGGCTGAAAGATTGGAATCATAGCCTGAATATCCCGGACTCGCTGCTCGGGAGGAAAAACCCGAAACCGCGTCAAATCCAGAACCGCTCCGATGAAGGGGAGCTTGTTGATGGGAGAACCCCCTCAAATGCAGGAGGTCGGCCGTAGTCTGAAAGTGGGTGACAACTGCCTGGGGCGAGCCCACCTTCAACAACCAGTCGTCAAGGTAGGGGAAGACTGACACCCCTGACCTGCACAGGTGAGCTGCGATCACCGCCATTACTTTCGTGAACACCCGAGGGGCGCTGGTAAGGCCGAAGGGGAGCACAGCAAACTGAAAATGCTCCTGCCCTACCGTGAACCGCAGGTAACGCCGGTGGGCCGGCAGGGCGGGGATGTGAAAATATACGTCCTGCAAGTCCAACGCTACCATCCAGTCTCCATGGTCGAGGGCAGCCAAGACCTGAGCCAGAGTCAACATTCTGAACTTCTCCTTCCGGAGGAGGCGACTGACGTTCCTGCGGTCCAAGATGGGGCACAAGTCCCCTTTGTCCTTCTTGGGGACCAGAAAGTAGTGAGAATAACAACCATGTCCTACTTCTGGCCCAGGAACGCGCTCGATGGCCCCCTTGGCCAAAGGGACCATGACTCCTTGTTGGAGAAGCGCAAAGTGATCCCCCGACATGTGGAGCACCCACCTGTCGGAAGTGACAGAACGCCAGTGGGGGAGGTAATGTCGAATCCTACCACCCACTGGTGTGGGGTGCACTCCAAAGCTCGGACTAGGAAGGCTTTGAAGCTGATGCTGCGGGAACGGGGGTGGACTGACCGGCACGCTGGCCCCCTGTGCCGCCACGGCAGCCTCAACACCCACGGTCGCGCTGAGTTTGGTTCTGTGCAGGCTTCTGACTGAAAGGGCGGGCAGGGGCGCCGCTTCAGTGGCCACGAAAGAAACAAAAAGCAGATGTGGCTGGGCGCATGGTGGAGAGACTTAAGGACTTGGCCGTAGCCCGGGAGTCCTTAAAACGCTCCAGCGCACTATCTGCCTTATCACCAAACAGGCGAGTACCATCAAAGGGCATGTCATAAGAGAACTTTGTACATCCCCTGAAAAACCAGTGGACCGCAACCAGGCGTGGCGATGGAGGACCACTGTTGTGGAAATAGCCCTACCCAGTGAATCCGCGGTGTTCAGTCCACACCTGATGGTGAACTGTGCTGCCTCTTTCCCCTCCGCAACAGCTTGGGAAAGCACTGTCCGAACCTCCTCCGGACACTGAGGCAGCACCTGCGCAACAGTGTCCCACACAGCGTGGGAATAGCGACCCAAGAGGCATGCAGCTTTGATTCCTTATCCGGCGGAGCGGTAGGGAATGCGCTTTGGGAAGTGGAGGCCTGGATGATGGCGGACAGAAAAACAGGGTCACCCGGGGCTGGGCTATGGCACCTGGCCCCATTCTTATCCACGGGGACTCCTGTGGCTGATCTAGACCAGGTGCCAATCAAGACGTCAGTTATGGCCTCATAGAGCTTGCTGCCGGCTGAAGCACCTCAGTGAGGAGATTGTTCTTGAGGGTCACTGTAGGCAGATCAAGGTCAAGGACCGCAGGGCTCGAAGGCGTGCCAGTGGGAGCCCGAGGCCTGAAAAGGCGGTCCATGGCTGCACCTGGGCAGGAGTCGCAGACGGACCCGGATAAGGTGGGTAGGCCGCGGGACTCACAGGCTCTAAAGGAGGCGCAGGGGTGGGAGCCCCAGCCCCCACGTCCATATCCGGAGACCGACGGGCAGATGTCGGAGAGCAGAAACGCTTCTTCGACTTCTTATGACGTCTCTTACCCGATTCCGAGTGTGAAGACTTCGACCCCGAGGAGCGATAACGATGGCTCCGCGATCAGGCCCTCAATCGACCCCTAGACCTCGAATGGCGCGGAGACGACTGCCGGGACTCCAGCAGCTTACGGGACTGCTCCCTTAAGGCCTTCAGAGCCATGGCCAGACAGTCGGAACATGACTGGGATTCATGGTCGCGCTCCAGACAGTAGAGACAGATGCCATGGGGGTCAGCCACCGACAGGCCGCGCAGGATTTAAACCCAGGCATCCCTACGTAGCACCAGGAGTCAAAGACTCAAAAAAGCGAGAGACAAAAATTCTCAAAAGTATCATCAAAAAGTGACTAGGGTACATGCTCTAACCGGATCTGCGTTTGCTGGTGCGGAAAAAGAAAGAAATTACATCAGCGCGCATGGGTGGCGCCTAAGTAGTCTCCGTGACGTCATCTCGACGGACGTGGAGCCGCACAACGCCACTGTCCGACGCGCAGGGGTACTGCTGACGAAAACTTCCCGGACCAGTCTGACGCCTGGGGATTTTCTAAGGTAAGGAATCTATCACTAACTTGTCTCTTTCAGATACTACTGTTTTGGTAGCCGTATTCTCCAACCAAATGAGCGTACACTGATCATATAAAGGTGCAAAATATTTGTAAAAAATATGTGATAATCATATGGTACTAGAACAACAAGCAAACAGTTCTATACAATCTGGTATGTGTAGGTGAGGTGCAACGGTAGAGTACCTGTGGTACGAAACTGTTTGGTATCCCACAGCCAAGGCTTCCCGGAGGATATCACTCACCAACTGCTCCGTTGCCTAAATTTAGAAAAGAATTGTAAAAAGAAATCAGATAAGGTTAATACAAAGCTAAGTGGAGTAAATCATTTTTCCCCAGGTGTCCTCATTACGAGTTGCCAGTTAATTCTGATGGGCCTGCTAAAGCAGGTACCAGGCCCTTCAGAAAAACAAGGTGGTTAGAAACACCATTGATAACTTGTATTCCACACAAAGATTTCAATGACTTCAGGAAACAAGTCTATGGGTTGAATACTATGGAAAAACATTCTATAATGAGCACAATATGTTAGAATTCAACATCTTTCCCCCCAAAAACTGTAAATTCTTGTTATTACCCAACCCCAGGCATTACCATGACCCTTTGTACAGGAAAATCCTAATGAGGTCCCTAGAGCGTGGCACTGAAAAGTGTAACCTTTTAATACCCTACCATGTCTCAATAAATTTAAAAAATGAACTCCCACATGCTGGCAGGTTTCAGTATTTAAAAAGCAATGCTTTCCACTGTTCTGTCATTGCGTCAGACAGACTAGCATACTGATTTAAAGAAAAATGTACTTATCTTCCTTAACGATCTTTCTCATGGATCTACCTGCAGTTCCAATACCCTTGAATATTCCCAGACGTGGACTGGATACGGTAAAACATTGCTTTAGCTGTGTTGCATTGGTAGGTGGTGGCAACTGCATTGTGACGTCAGACATGGAATTGGGATGATGGCACCAGTCATAAAACCTTGAGACCAACATCCCAACAGTAGTTCTGCTCTGTGTTGCAGTGACGTTCAAGATGTTTTGAGAGAACTTAAACTTCTGTATTGGTGCACTGCATAACTAATTTGGTAACATATTAAAGACTATTCTATGTATAATTTGTAAGAGTTTCAACTCCACTGGAAGGGGATATAGGGAGGTCAGTGCACAATCTGCAGGTAGATAGCGTAGCCACTAGGAAGATTGCTACTGAAGTAAAGTTACTTTTTCTTCTGATGGATAGTTCTACTTGCAGATTTCTCACCTAAGAATAGATTTTCAGGCAATAAATTGGCAGGGGAGAAAGTGCAGAATACAGTTTCTATATATTTCTATATAAGAAAATCTTGAAGTACAGAGCGGGCAAAGTGTCCATCTTTTCTTACATCAGAAACCAAACAGTAAGCTTTGGTGAAGGTGGAGAGATGACCACGTAGCCACTTTGCATGTCTGCATTGAGCAGTTGTGGAAGATTATGCTCTAGCTGAATGAGCTCTCATTACTTTCAGTGGATCTTTTTGTTTTAGCGGAGGTGTAACAAATCTTAATGTACAGGATAATCCATCTAGAAATTGTGTGTTTTTGAACTGGTTTACCTTTTTTTTTTTTACAACCTTGGTAACCAATGAACAGTTGGTCATTTGATCCTAAGTCTTAATTACGGTTGATGTGATAGTGTACTGCTCTTCTGAGGTCTGATCTGTATAGCCTTCCTTCTTCCTTGAAAGGATAGTGGTGAGGACAAAAAGTTGGAAGTGCGATGGACTGTCCCAAGTGTAATGGGGACATCACTTTAGGCTGAAAAGCAGCCTTGTTTGCAGCACCAATTTGTCTGCGAAGAAGCACTGAAGTGGGGGATGAACAGGCAGGACTTTAAGCTTGCTAACACATCGATAACCCTTCACCGTAGGTTGACTTTTCCGATTCAAGCTAAATGGTGCTCAGATTGCGCCACTCAATATTTATGCTTGAAGGTGTAGGCTGTGAAGATTAGGGTGCGGAATCTGTCCTAATTGAGACAACAGGCTTTCTCTAAGCAGTAGATTAAGAGTAGCTGCTGTATTGAGGAGCCATAGGTCTCTCTACTACACCCTTCCCGGCCAATATGGGGTGAAGTGTATGACATGGGCCTGCTCTTGGTGAATCTTCCACAGAACTCAAGGAATCAAGGGTACTGGAAGAAACACATAGTGTTAATTTCTACGCCAGCTGAAACGCAATCCCAAATGCTCCCTGAAATGGGTACTGGAGAGTTGCAAACAGGTCTACCTAACGTTTGCCTCAAGGCGTGCAAAGGTCTTGGGCTGTCCTCGGTTGAAGATTATGCCACATTCATAGTCAGCCAGATGACACCAACTGAGGCTGTCGGCTCTGGTGCTGAATGAGAAGCCTAACTGGATACCAGATGCAAACTGCATTGATGCACCCATGGTCCAGAGCCTCAGGGCTTCTCGACAGACAGCCTGAGACCCTAACTCCTCCTTGTTTGTTTAGGTACCACATTGCAGTTGTGTTGTCGGATAAGATGAACAAGTTAATTAAAATGCTTTATCTGGTAGAAAATCCATCAAGCTGCAGATTCCTTACCTTAGAACGTTCCCAAAGGCCTCTAATCTTCACCTCTCCCAGGTGGTTGCCCCAAACTAGAAGTGACTACTATAAGCTCTGGTTGGGAGAGATAGAGGTCTGCTGTTGACTCTATTGCTGTCCTTGATCCACCACAGCAGGTCTATTGCAGTTCTCGCCGAAATCTGGACCAGATTGGAGAAATTCCCCTGATGCTGGTCCCACTGAGTCTTCAAGTCCCATGGCAGAGCCCGTATGTGGCAACGGGCATGGTTCACCAACTAGATGCAGGAGGCAATGAGACCCAGCAGCCTCAGAGTCAGTCTCGCTGAAATCCAGGATAGCAGCTGAAACATAAGAATCATAGCCCAAAAAGCCTGGACTTGCTATTCCAGATGATAAGCTCAAAACTGCACTGTATCCAGAAGAGCTCCAATGAAAGGGAGAGTCTGAGAGGGAGGCAGGTGTGACTTCGGCACGTTGGTAGTGAACCCCAGGGATTGCAGGAGATCTGGCATTTTCTATAGGTAGCAAGCCTGCCTTAAACACGCAATCATCAAGATAGAGGAAGACCGGAGATCCTAACCTCCACAGATGTGCTGCAACCACCGCTAACATCCTGTTGAACACTCAAGAAGCACTGGTAAGGCGGCAGTGGGAATACAGTGAACTGAAAATGCTCCTGTCCTGACCCACCATGAACCACAAGTAATGTCTGTGGGCAGGCAGGACGGAGATGTGAAAATAAGCGGCCTGCAAATCCAACGATACCATCTACTCTCCAGGGCCGAGAGCAGATAAGACCTAAGCCAGGGTGAGCATCCTGAATTTTTCCTTTTTAGGTCTCGCCTAGACGAAAGCAAAGCGAAGCTTTGCTGTCTATGGCGAGACAACTTATGTAGTTACTTTTGGGGGAATGTGGACAGCAGAGTTCCACGCGCTTCTCCTGGCCGAGATTTAACCTCGGGAGCGCGCACGTCGCCGTGCCTCATATTCCCATTCGCAAACAAAGCCTCACTCACGCATGCGCACATACACAGCCATACACACACTGCATACACACACGCACCCCCCCTTAAACAGACACACGCGCACACAGACAGACGCACGCACGCACACACACACTCAAACAGACACACACCTCTCCTCTCCCTCAACACACTCACCGGTTCTGGCGGTGCTCGGCGGCGGTTCTGCCTCACTGGCGGCGGTAGCGCTTTGCGGGGCTCTCTCACCACATGAGAGCCCCGCCTTCCCCATGCGCCCGGCCGCTCTTCACCAGGTCCCCCATCTCGGGACCGGGACTCAATCAGGAGCCTGCGTGGCTCCTCGGGCAGTAGTTTCTCTCTCCCTCTCTCGCCGCGATGGGGCGGGACTTCCGGTTGGGGCCGCGATGGGATTGGCCAGCTGCGCAACCGCTTCCGGGTCGTCGCAGGCAGCGCGGTGGCCCGACGTGGACTTGAACAAACTCCTGGGCTGCGGTGGTGAATTAAAGGCACATGAGGGGTGGGCTCCCTCCCTAATTGAAATATGCCGCGAGGAAGGCACTCGCTCGTTTTTTTGTTGCTTGTGGGTTTAATCTCAGTGGGTTTTGAATACAGTCCAAAATCTGCCTCGTTACAACCAATTTGGAACCCTGAGCAAACGAGAGTTTGCGCTCTGAATCTGGATTACGACGTGTGTAATGCCGCACTTTTTCACTGAGTAAATTTAGCAGGTAAAGCTGGTACTATCCGAGTATTGCAGCTACTGATGAGGTAAAACGGTGTGTATGTAAAGCGCGTTGATACCTACGGGTTATGCTAGCGCTATATAAAACTTTTTTTTTTTTTAAACATTGCTGAATGAGTTCACACCCACCCCTAACTGGTTCTCCTTAATCTATTCCAAGGCCTCTGCAGTCCCTGGCTTTAGGTAGGATATTTTAAAATTTTGTCCGGATAGACCGAGATCCAGGAAGTATGCGACTGTCGGAATCACATTCTGAGCACAAGACTGCAATTGAAACTCACTTTATTTAGAGTTAATAATACGAGATTGTAAAAGATAAGATTAAAAAGATACAGCATGTAAATAATATATACGAACACAATATGTACAGTCAAAGTTAGTATGGTTGCATGAAAACGTATAAACTTGTTCTTCCGGAAAAAGTGCATAGTAATTGTTGGTATGTGCAACAAGGCACCAGGGATTTAACAGCTCAAGCTGCGCATAGGAGGGGGGGATATAACGCTCCAGAGGGCCCCATTCATTCAAGACCACTTCATCACACTGAGCGGGGGTGGGAGGGCTTCATTTCGCTCTCGGTGCGAGTCACACAGTCTGCGTTGTTGGGCTAGAGCGGCAGGAAAACTCTATGGTGGCGAGAGCCAGAGTGTCCATGCTTCCTGATGCCTTGCAGTGATGCTCTCCAAGCCGTGGGTTGGGCTCCTAGGCCTGTGCCGAGCGGCGCTCTGTCCTGCTGCGCCTCTCGGTGGTGGCGCTCCCGGCTGGGACCACCGAAGGCCCTGATTTTATATTAAAAACAGAGCGTTGGACTGTACCATTTACCACTGAAAGGCAACATTTCTCTCCATGTGTTCCCATACCTGGCGTGCCACGCAGTTTGGTGCTTACTTTCCCTCCATGTTAAAGAACAGTGGATGTTTCAGTACCCAGGCTAATGTGCTGCATAGCTAAATACATATAAGGTCCCAAAGGCGAGACCGATTGCATTGCAAATGCTTGTTCAAGTAGTTGTTGAAGGGGGGGGGGGCTGATTTAGGATAGGGCAGATGCCTCCACGACCTACTTCTAATGCAAGAGTGCAAGGTGATCTCTGCCAACCAATCTGGGATGGAGCGAATGGAGACGGAGTTTGTGGGAATGGTGGGGCGTAAACTGTTGGACAATCGGAAGCACCCATTTGTCAGATGTTCTGTCCCTCCACTGGTGCAGCTGGTGCTAGATTCTGCCGTCAACTGGGTGTCACAAGGCATGTGGGAGTCATATCCATTGCCACGGAAGGACTTGAACCTTCTGGCTGTGGTGGCTAGGTGTTAAAGGACGTGGCTAACGACCCCTACTGTAGCCACTGAAAGGGCGTAATGCAGAATGTGGCTGTCGGGGATACGGAGAGCAGTGCCCTACTATCTTTAATTGTTTCAAGGCTGAATCTACCTTGTCTCCGCAGAGGGTAGTAAGGCTTCTGATGAGGATAGCCCCAGTTGAAGCACCTCAGTCAAAACTTTTGTTTTTACTACAACCGTGGGTTGCTGTAACCTCAGGGGCCCTCTGGAACACCATAGCAGAGGTAGCCCCTTCTACCATAACCACCATGGAAGGAGAGTAGGCCAGTGTCTGGTGAGGTGTCCAGACCCCTGGGGTCAGCCAGGTCCTTTTAAAAGTTGTCATCAGTCATGGATCAGGGGGTCGGAATAGGGATCCTCAGATCACCTCCATTCATGTCCTCAGTGAGTCCTTCAGTGTAATAGGGCTCTGCCTCCAATTCAGGTTGTGTGGGCCTGGTTGGTACTGGAACCGACATTGTGCAACTCCGGTTCAGCTCTGTATCAGAGTCTGGAATCATGATGGGGTTGGCTGTGCTGGAAATTATGCCACTGGAACGGTCCCCAGAGGAGGTCGCATCCGGGGCCAATTCTAAGGGGTCGGATAGCACCGAGGGTGAACCCATCAGAAGAGCTCCAATCAAACACTTTCCTGAACCTGTGAGACCCAAAGATGCTGCAGAGGGGTTCAACTGCCCAAAAATGTGGCACAAAGCCTCATTAAATTCATGGATTTAGGCGGTGGTTGCTCCAGCTCTGGATAATTAAGGAATGTGCAGAGTGGACCAGGTATCCGCCGTCGGCTGCAAAGGAACCACCTCTAGCGGGGTCGGGACCCTTGGCGTTGTTACCTTGCTTTGCCAGAAGAATAAGAGCGACACAGAGAGGTTGAAGAATGCTTCAACTTCCTGAACTTCTGGACTTGTTTTTGTGGGACTTAGCAGGAGAAGCACTGGAGTGGGATGAGGACTGACACAAGCTCCTTCGGGGGTTGACCTGAGATCTCCCACACAAATGGAACCTGGAGCAGTGCAGAATCGTGTGACAGGCGGCCAAAAGCTTCATGGCCTGATTTTAGCTAACCTTTGGGTTTGTGGTTCTGTACTCCACACGTGACGCAGAGTCGTGGTCTTTTTCAAGGCACTACAAACAGAGCAAGTGGGGTCTGTCAACGGCATCCGTTAATGGCAGGCTCCACAAGGCTTGAAACCAGTGGGTTTTTTCTGAGACATTTCTGTCAAAAAAGCAAAAATAGAACACCAGTCATTGACAAAAGGGTCAAATCAGTCAAAAAATTACTAGGGGGAGCTCGATCTGGATTCGCCGGACAACACCACCGACACCACATAGAGCCGAATGATACACCTACCGTTGCACAAGGGGAATTGCTTGAAAATTTAAGGATCCAGTCTGATTCCTGGGAATATTCCATGGTTAAGAATCTGCTGCTAGTAATCTCCATCATATTTGTATCAAACGGCCTCGGATGGAAGGGAGAAAATCTTTGAGCATCACCCTTACAGTCTTGAATTCCAGCAGATTGATGAGTAAGTGCAGCTCTTCGCTCTTCCTGAGACCAAAGGCCCCTGACCTCTATGTTCTGCAGATGTGAACCCCACCGTAAGTGGAGGCATCCATTTTCACCATAGTCAATGCTGAAGGAGAACAAAAGGATCTTCCCAGAGTGAAGTTGTCTACTTTTTCGCAGCAGCTTAACCCACCTGCGGTTTTCTTTGAGATTGTAATGGATTCTATCAAGTCTCCCTGGTGTTGAAACCACTGTCTGTGGAGGCGCCAATTAGAAGCCTTCATATGCCAGTGCACGTGAGCTACCAGGAAGGTCAAGAAGCAAACAGATCGTGCATACATAACCAGTACTTGAGCTCCCAGTCAAAACAATGGAAGTATCCCTGAATGTCTCTGATCATCCGTGGAGGAAGAAAGGCTTGAACCATGGTGCTATCCAATACTGACTGAATGAACAGTTTGCATTGGGAGTGATCTATGTGTGTTTGGGATGATTGATAGAAAATCCAAGTCATACATCAATGAAGCTGTTGAACGGAGAGGGTGATGCACCAAATCAGATGACTGGCTGTGATTAGTAAGTTGTCTACATACGGGTATATTGCTATGCCCACTCATCTGAGATGTGCTGCTCCCACCACTATCACCTTCGTGAAGACTCGAGGTGCTGAGATTAATCCAAAAGTAAGTACTATAAACTATTAATAGCTAGGATCCACCACAATTAGCAAGTGCTTCCTGTGGGCCTGCAGGATCAGAACATGAAAATAGAAGTCTTGCAGGTTTAATGACACTATTCAGTATTTTGAGTCCAATGTTGTTAATTCCTGAGCAAGGGACAGTGTACTGAATTTGTCCTTCCTTAGGAAACAATTTAGGAATCGGAGGTCGAGGATAGAACGTTCTTCCAGGGAATAAGGAAGTACCTAGAATAGCATACCTATCCAGTTTCTGCTTTTTCACTTTCTCCATTGCCCCTTCATGCAGCAGGACTACCACTTCCCGCTACAGGATCTGTCAATGTTGATGTGCCTCGAAGTTGTGGGAAGAGGGTGGGACAACAGGGTGATTCAACGACAAAAGAAATACGCTGTTCCCTGGGGACAAAGAAAGGGTATGTAACCAATCCCGCCCGTTAGGTAAGGCACAGAGGATGGAAGGGGAGGGGGATTCCCCTTACGGGACTAAAACCCTCACACACCCAGCAAGCTAGGTGTCATGCTTCATCATTTGGGTTCTGCTCCTCGTCAAACTGGCGCTGCAATGTTTGACGGGCTCCCATAAAGGGGCTCTTTATCGGAGATCTTTTGTTCCTGCCAATGGGTGCATGTGGGTATGAGGGTTTTAGGGAGGGTGTAGACGTGTATGTGATAGTGGGAGTATTAAAAAAAGTTAGTAAATCCACTGTTTTTTTTTAAATTAAAGTGGTTCACTACTGTATTAAAAACAGCGAGTAGAATGGGACACGCTAGTGCTATGATCCAGCGGTGTCGAAATCTACCTAGAGGTCAACATGTTTCATGCTCAAAAGAGCAATTCGTCAGGACCTAAAATACAAGTGAGGGGTGCTACACAACAGGCGAAGGGGAATTACTACCTTCCACTTTGAAAAATCAATGCAGGCCAGGTGGTCCTGCAGTCTCTCTGAGTGGGACCTAAGAAAGGGCGACAAAAAGGCACAACTTACTGTCCATAGCGCATTATGTAATTAAACTAGGTCATCAACATTGGTTACATACTAATTCATAACAAAATTAGTTATGGAAAGCGGGGTGGACTGTAATATAAATAATGTGGTAAGGGCCTAGTAATTTACTCAGGTTAAAGGCAATGCAAACAATCCAAAATGGGAGTAAATACGGGCCAGGAGCAGGGACTGAAAAAGGGTCACCATAGTCTACAACTGTGAGAGGTAGCCATGTAAATACAGGCCACACTGGGGGCGAAGGTACTGCCCATCAAAGTCCCCTGTATTTGGTGATAGATCAGGGCCTCATATTCGAAGACTTTTTCAGTGAGGGCCAAAGAAGCGCAGTCCATGATAAAGGGAATCGGAGTTGGAGAGGACCAATTGTCTTTTCGTAGGGCCACTTCAACTGCCTCTAGGGTAGCTTGTTGAGGGATATTAGTATACAATGCCTCTACATCTAGAGTGACTAGGAGGTCTACTCTGTCCGTCCCCTTGATGTTGTTAATCAAGCTTGTATTCACATCCCTTACCCCTGTGTCTCTCTTTCCCACCACTTAGGTACCCAAACCTTAGGGTGTCAAGCACACAGGAGATGACCGTTAAAGCCTTTCTTTATCCTGAGTAGGGTGAGAGTGTTAACGTACCTTGTACTTCCTTTATCCTTCTCACAGTTGTAGACTATGGTGACCCTTTTTCAGTCCCTGCTTCTGCCCCGTATTTACTCCCATTTTGGATTGTTTGCATTGCCTTAAACCTGAGTAAATTACTAGGCCCTTACCACATTATTTATATTACAGTCCACCCCGCTTTCCATAACTAATTTTGTTATGAATTAGTATGTAACCAATGGTGATGACCTAGTTTAATTACAGTATGCGCTATGGACAGTAAGTTGTGCCTTTTTGTCGCCCTTTCTTAGGTCCCACTCATAGACTGCAGGACCACCTGGCCTGCATTGATTTAAGTGGAAGGTAGTAATTCCCCTTCCCCTGTTGTGTAGCACCCCTCACTTGTATTTTAGGTCCTGACGAATTGCTCCTTTGAGCATTAAACATGTTGACCTCTAGGTAGATTTCGACACCGCTGGATCATAGCACTAGCATGTCCCATTCTACTTGCTGTTTTTAATAAAGTAGTGAACCACTTTAATAAAAAAAAAAGTGGATTTACTAACTTTTTTTAATACTGCCACTATCACATACACGTGTACACCCTCCCTAAAACCCTCATACCCACATGCACCCATTGGCAGGAACAAAAGATCTCCGATAAAGAGCCCCTTTATGGGAGCCCGTCAAACATTGCAGCGCCAGTTTGACGAGGAGCAGAACCCAAATGATGAAGCATAACACCTAGCTTGCTGGGTGTGTGAGGGTTTTAGTCCCGGAAGGGGAATCCCCCTCCCCTTCCATCCTCTGTGCCTTACCTAACGGTTGGGATTGGTTACATACCCTTTCTTTGTCCCCAGGGAACAGCGTATTTCTTTTGTCGTTGCAGCTCTAGGGCCCTTATGCTGGACCCCATTAAATATTCGCCCTTTCAACCCCCTCGATTGTTATTTACAACAGGGTGATTGCCAGAGGAAGGGTAGGGTATACCTCTTTTCTACAATCTGAAGGATCCAGCAGTCCTAAGTAATGACCTTCCAGGCCTGTAAAAAAAGGGATACCCCTCCTCTCACTAGTATGACGTGCACCTTCACAACCAGACCACTGCTTTCCCAGTGATGCTAGGGAAGGAAAAGAAGCACACGATTGCCATTGCTTGGCCAATACTTTTCCTCATCCTCTTTATTGGCAAACAAAAGGGTTATGCTGTTCTTGTTCATCTTGAAATTGCTGTTGTTGTATTGTAAAAGCTAGAAGATTGTAGTCCTAAAGATTAACCATGGCTCTTCCTTCTTTAAATCTTTCAAAGGCAGCATCTGCTGTTTGACCAAAATATTCTTAGCAACAAAAGGCATATCCATTAGAGTATTCTGAGCATTTGTGGAAAACCAAGTAGATAGAAACCAGGCACGCCCTTGGAGGATTACAGATGAACCCGTAGCTTTAGCCATAGAGTCAGCAAAATCTAATTTGGCTTTTATGTTATAATTAGAAGCTTGTTGTCCATTTTCCTGGGAAGGAAAATCTTTTCATTGATATTTTGTCATGTACTTAAGCCACGTCTGCCACGGACATATGGTATGATACAATTAAGAGGACGCAGTCAAAGTACAATTTCACATGGTTGGTCATGCAGATGCACTATGAAACCTAATTTTAAGCGCCAAGTATCAAGGACCTAAACATGTATATATTTAAGCATCTAAACATTTAGACGTTATTCCCTGGAACTCATCTTGGCATAACCTCAAAGGAGCATATCTCACTGTCAATGGACCACGGTCTAAATTGACATGGTTCAATATGTATCCCTCTGGTGATCGGTCCCGTTCCTCCAGATTTTGTAGTGTTTTAGTGGGCATCCCCTGGTTTGGTATTTGGGGCTCTCCAGGCCCATGCAGCAGTCCATACCTATTGTCCATCTATCAAGGAAGGGACCACTTTAACCTTCCAAGTTTTGGTATGTCCCTTTTAGCTATTAGAAGACCTAACCAGCCCACCGCCCTTTTGCACCTGTTACTCCCTCATATCATACACTGTGGGCAACAGAATCAATTTCGACTACCTGGGGATCCTCCAACCCATAACAGTCCCCAGAGTCTCCAATACCTACTCCCAGAAGTCAGATATTTTGTCAATTTTTAACCACTACAAATACATCGTTTTTTAACTGGTCTGGTACATTTTTAACAACCAAGGCCGCTATATCTTACTAAGAAAACAAGCTTTTTACGTTTAGACTTTTCATTAAACACGTTTTAAAATTTGTATGCTTTGATGGTTCTTGCCAAACCCAATATAGTCTATTTGATGATGATGATGACAAGCCACATTAATAGATTTGAGGGCCAGACTTTCTGCTGAAAATTACTTTTTACCCATAATCTCCAGTTCTTTTGATTTAGGGTTGGGAATGCATCTCTGTTTTTTTTTTTTTTTAAAGACTTTTATTCGGCACCAAATAGAATGCACAGTAGGTTACAACAAACCAGAACAATAGATGCGTATTATTGGACGATGCCATACACGTCAATTGAAGAAGGGCAATGCAGGAGCGGGATAGTTCAGGCATGGTTGATCAGAAATACAGAGTGCCATTTTCCAATATAGGAGAATTATAAAGTCAAAAAAAATGAACAAAGTGCAATAAAAACAAGAAATACATAATACAGCAAAGGAAAATAAATCAACAAGCATGCGAGAGTCAAGAAGGCAAGTCGGGCAGCACAATTACAGGTAAGTAGTGAGAACGCCGTGGTGGCCTAGGACATAGCTCACGCATCTCGCTACAGGTCCACCATCGCAGGTCTCCCCTCAGTAAGGAGCGAAACTCCACCGGTGACAAGCATCATACATTGAAACACATCAGATCTCATGCCCACACCCCACCCTCCCATCTAAGTCAAACCACAGCGCCGAGCCAAAAGTGGTGAGTGTGACATCCGATGGCAGCGGGCGGGCGGAGGGGCCGCTCACAGCCTAACCCACCCCTTCCGGGACAATGGAATGAAGGGATTGGGACTGCGCCTTCTGGGTCAATTTTTCGACATAGCTGCGGTACGGCCCCCATATGTCTGTCGGACGGGAGGCCGAGGGGAGCAAGGCCGAAAACTCCACGCTGTTAACATTGCAGTGGGCCACACTCCTCAGCCATGCGGCAACCGTCGGAGCGCGGCGCGCGTCCCAGAGCAGCGCAACCTCCCTCTTGGCAAGAAGGAAGCACAAGGAAGCAAGCCTACGGAGAGGTTGTGGGAAGTTAGTCACATAGCCCAATAAAGCAATTTCGGGGGTGGGATGTAGTGTCAAGCCCAGTATTTCACCCAAGACCCGGTGGACATCCAGCCAGTAGGCGTGTATCTTCGGGCACGTCCAAGACAGGTGGGCAAAGTCAGCATGAGGAGAGGCGCACCTAGGGCAACTGTGTGGTCTGGCAGCGTCTATTTTATGGGCAAGCGCGGGGGTGTGATACATCCTTCGTAGAAACTTGAAATGAAGAAGCTTGTGCCTACTATTCATGGACACTGTCTTGGTAACAGCGCAGCATGCCTCCCACTGGTCATCAGTAATCTGGTTGCCCAAGTCCCTCTCCCACGCAGCGCGCACCGCGGTGTCAAAAGAGGGAAGAGATGTCATACACAGCTTGTATAGTCGCGACACTACGTGAGCGCTCGTTTGGGATTGTATGATGAACGTGAGTGCCGGGTCCTCGGGCGGTGACAGTGGGAACGTTGGGAATTCAGCGCGCAGCATGGAGCGGAGCCTGGCCAGGGTGAACGCATCCATAAACGAGTGGTCCTCGAAGCGGGGGTCCTCCGTCAACGAAAAGGCATGTCCCTCAGGGAACAGATCGCCAATAGTGTGCAGTTGGAACTTGGACAGTGTGCGGTCAACTATCGCCTCACCCGTGATGGGGAGCCAGTGAGGGTTGGGGAGAGGGAGCGAGGGAGAGTACAACTTGTCCATGCGGAGTAGTCTCCGTAACTTATCCCAGGCCCAGCTAGTCGTGGAGACCGGCTGAATGTCCTGTGGATCGCGGGGAAGTCCCTTGGGAAGTATGGAACAAAGCGGCACCGGAAGAGCCGTATCGGCCTCAGGTCGCAAGAAGGGGATCCTGGCATCCGGGTGGAACCAGGAGTGCGCGTACGAGCATTGCGCCACCAGGTAGTAAAGGTGAAAGTCCGGCATCCCGAACCCTCCTCGTTCATAAGGTAAGGTTAACCTGCGCCAAGCGCCAACGCGCTATACGTCGGTATTCCCGAGTATCAACAGAGAAGACTCCAGCTGATACAAAATCAGGCTGCTCGCCTGATTTTTCACCAGCCTAGAGATCAGCATGTTCGCCCACTTTTAAAGAGTCTTCATTGGCTGCCGGTTTCTGCCCGCTGCCAATTCAAGTTAGGCTGTACCATCTATAAGTCCCTCTCTGGTTCAGGTCCTTCCTTTATTTCTTCTCTTCTTCACTCATACTCCGTCCCGTACCTTGCGCTCATCCCAAATGGCCCTGCTATCCATCCCTAGGTTCAAGAGGAAAAAACACGGGGGCCTTAGGTTCTCTCTTTTGGCCCCATCCTTCTGGAATTCCCTTCCTCTTTCCCTCAGATTAGCACCTTCATACTCTGGCTTCAGATCACTTCTTAAAACTTTTCTCTTTACTATCTCGTATCCTTAGATTCTGTTTTCCTTCCATTTATTCTTCTATCACTTCCCAGCACAGCGCCAAGAAACCTAATGGTGTTAGCCGCGCTTAACAAATTCCTTTCAAATCAAATCAAAATCAAATCAAGCCACACGAGGGTTTTTGCCGCCCCATACCAGGCGCAGCAGGGCAGAGCGAAGCTGTGCAAAGAAAACCTTGGTCAGAGGGATCGGGATATTAGTGAACAAGTATAAGAATCGAGGGAGGACAACCATCTTGACAATGGCAATCCTTCCAGCCATGGACAGCGGAAGACGGAGCCAACGCTCCGTACTCTCCTCCAAAAAATCCAGGGCGCGCCCATAATTCAGTCTCACAATGGATACCGCATCCAGGTGGATGTGTATTCCAAGGTATTTGACCGAATCGGTGCACCACTCCAAAGGGAAGGGGCAATCCCATCGCGCCGTGGAGGGTGTTAAGGGAAAAATGAGCGACTTGTGCCAATTAATCTTCAGGCCAGAGTATGAGCCGAATCGTGCGATCTCATGGATCAAGGGTTCCAAGTTCGTACTAGGGGTGCGGACATACAGGACTGTGTCGTCCGCATATAAAGAGACAAGTAGAGGACCCGTGCGGAATTGTAGACCTCTGTGGAGGTGCTTCTCCTGAAAATGACGGACTAAAGGGTCCATTGCCAGAATATAAAGGAGTGGGGACAGTGGACAGCCCTGCCTGGTACCTCGGGAGAGCGCAAAGGTATTAGTTATGGTGCCGTTTAAACGGATACGTGCCGTGGGAGCAGTGTATAGCAATTCTACCGTGGCCACATACATCGCAGGCATTCCCATTCTGCGCATGATGGATAAAAAAAAGGGCCATTCCAGTGTATCGAACGCTTTCTCAGCGTCTAGGAAGACCGCAGCAGCCGGGACGGAGGGGTCAATTTTATGTAGAACCGAGAACAGCGTACGGAGGTTGAGGGAGGTGGACCTGTGGGGGACAAAGCCGGATTGAGCCGGCGCGACCAGGGAATCTACAAGAAGCGCCAAACATATAGCTAGGGCTTTCGCTAGGATTTTATAGTCAAGGTTGAGGAGGGACAGGGGGCGGTAAGAGCTACAGTGGGAGGGATCACGGCCCGACTTGGGAAGCAGAACTATGACTGCCTCACGGAGGGTGGGGGGGAGCACGCCCGTCTCCAACGCCTCCGCATAGACCTCCATCAAGCGTGGCACCAGCTCTTCTTTGTACTCCTTATAAAAATCGGCAGTAAACCCATCCAGGCCAGGTGCAGAGGAGCTCCTCATCGAGTCTATAGCCTCAATTATGTAGTCCGGGGTGATGGGATCCGCCAGAAAGTCTTGCATATGTTTCTCGAGGTAGACCATGGCTATTTCGTTAAGGTAGGGCCCTGGGTCGCAGTTGGAATCAGTTAGCGATGAAGTGTAAAGACGGGTGTAGTAGGCTAGAAAGGCATCGCAAACATCGGGAGTGGAGTAGTGTCTAGTGCCCTGAGCGTCGTAGATGTCGGTTATGTACGCCGCTTGGTATGGCGGGCGGAGCATCTGCGCTAGCAACTTGCCCGGTCTTTCCCCCTCCCCATACTGTCGCGCTGTGTAGTGCTTACCCAGAAATCGGAGCTCTCTATCCGCAGCGTCCCTAAAGTCTAGCAGGAGTTCTAGGCGCCTGGCCTCCCGGTCCGGGGAGGGATCCCCAAGTATCTCCCTATCCAGTGCCGAGAGGTCGGCCTCTAGGCGGGTTAGAGTGGTGCGAGTGTCACGAAGGGCCCCAACGTGTTTGGCGATACAGACCCCTCTGATGGTAGCCTTAAAACCCTCCCACAGTGTTGCCCAGGAGGCCACCGAACCCGTGTTAATGTCAAAGTAGTCATCAATGGCTGTGCGGACCTCCTCCGTGAAAGTCGGGTCAAGCAAGGCCTTGCTTGGGAAACGCCACTGCCTCTCATACCCTCCCAGTCTCGGGACTGCCAGTGTCAGCACCACCGGTGAGTGATCGGACAGAGTGCGCGGGGGCGTGGAAAGGGAGCGCATCCAACCGGCCACTCCTGGAGAGAGCAGCCAGTAGTCTATTCTGGTGCTGGTGTTATGGTAGCCTGAGTGGTGTGTGTACGCAGGGGATTGAGGGTGCGCCCTGGCCTCGACGTCAATTAGGGAAAAGTGGGAGCAGATGTCCGCCATCACTGCGCGGGAAAGAGGTTTGCAATCAGGGGAGAGGGAGGTGCTGTCCCTGGCGGGGGTCATCAAGAGGTTAAAATCACCCCCCAACGCCAGTAAGTCAATGTCAGAGCGAAGTAGCAGAAGCTGTATGTGTTGAAAAAAGGCAGGGGAGTCGACATTAGGGCCGTACACACACGCCAAGGCTATTTTATACCCATGCAGCATTCCAGAGACAAGCACAAACCTACCCTCTTCGTCAGTCATGCTATCGAGCAAAACAAAGGGAACACGATTATGAACCAGTATCGCCACCCCTCTTGCGTATCTACTATAACATGAAAACACCCTATGCGCACCCCAACCCTTAGCCAGAGACTGAGTGTCCGAAGGCAACAAATGGGTTTCCTGCAGGAACAGCACATCTACCCTGTGGCGCACAGCATAGTTCAGAACCTGTCTGCGCTTCCGTGTGGTGTTCAGACCACGGACATTCCAAGTCATCATCGTTAGCATGGAGGGGCCAGCCCTAAGACCTATCCCGGCCATGGCATCACATCAAGAATGATCAAGAAAACTGCGTATTCGGCAAGCCCGGCCAATGAGTCTCGCAAGAAGATGCAACCAAAAAAAAAACACAAATACAACACACAACCCATCCCCCACCCGCCACCCAGCCTCCCGACATCCCCAGGAAGGCAGACCCCCATCAAAGGGAAAAACACAGCAAAAATTGACATGTATGAAAACCACAATTGCAAGAAGTACAGATTCGGAAAAAAAAAAAAAAAAACCCAAACCCTTAAAGCAAGTGAACAAGCAGGCGTACACCTTGGGGGGTAGCAACGCCTCGCCACGCGGGCCATCCGGCAGAGCGAACACTATAGCAATGGTCGTGCAACAAACCAGAAAGAAAGAACCATTAATTCCATATCGGATAGCATACAAAGAGGAGAAGAGTCAGGAGAGTCAGCCTCTGTCCGCATCCGCAAAAAGGTCGGCGCTGGACTGCGTGTCAGTGCGCGGGGGAGAATGCCCTCCAGAGCCAGAGGGGGACGAGGAGCGTCGCCGCTTGTAGCCGGCACAAAAGTCCTGCGCCTCAGCCGGTGTGTCAAAAATGCGGAATCTTCCATCCGCTTCCACCTTCAATCTCGCAGGATAGAGCATGGCGTACTTCAGGCCAAGGTTACGGAGAGCGGATTTGACGCTAGTGTACTTGCGACGCGCCTCCTGCACCATGAGCGTGTGATCCGGGAAAAAAGACAACTTGCTGCCCTGCCACTGCACGTCTCCCGCCTCACGTGCAGCGCGGAGTGCGGCGTCACGATCGCGAAAGTTCATGATGCGAGCTATAATAGGCCTGGGCGGAAGACCAGTGCGGGGCTTGGGCCCCAGTGACCTGTGGGCGCGCTCGACAACAAAGCCAGCAGTGAAGGTGTCTCTCCCAAAGAGCTCTATGAGTAGGTGCTCCACAAATGTGTCAAACCGGCCAGTAGCAGTCGTCTCCGCAACGCCCAAAATGCGAATATTATTGCACCGGCTACGCGCTTCCAAGTCCTCATTCTTGATGGCCACGGTTTTAAGGATGGTTTCGACCCTCTCCAGCCGCTTCAGGGACTTCGCAGCCCCATCCTCAATGTCCGAAATTCTGGACTCCGCCAAATCAAGCCTACGGTCATGGGCCTGCACCGCAGTGGACATGTCTGAAAGACGCTGGTCCAGCGCATCAAACCGAGTGTCCAGCGCCTTGAAGCCAGCGCGCATCTCCCCCATCATGGCGGCCATCATCGCTGTGGCGTCCCCCGCCTCCGTTGTGCCAGCGGCCCCAGTGGCCGGTCCCGGCGGGGGGTCAGTGTCGGGGAGAGGGGTCTTGTCAAACGTAAGCTTCCGTTGGTTTGGGTCCTTCTTGCCCATCTTCAAGGCCGAGAGGGAGTGGTGGCTGTAGCAGAAATGGAACGCAGCGCCAACACACAGGGCAGGCGGTAACAGGAGGGCAGCAGGTTCGAGCCGCGGCGATCTCCAGAGGAGAGAGTACTGGTGGAAAGCGGCAAGTGAGGGCTGCAGAGGATCTGTCCACAAAGAGAGCGCCCTGGAGCCTGGCAGCAGTCAGCAGCAGCGTGCAGGGAGCAGGAGGATTGCAGTGAGGACCAGGAGTAGGCAGCGTCGCAGGTCCAAACTCAGCGATCTGCAGGGCAGGGAGCGACCCTCTCCTGAAGTGAGGTCAGGAGGAAGGGGGGGAACAGCCGTCCCGCCAGGCGCGAGTGGGGCAGGGTCGCCGGAAGCCACTGGCGGGCGCCGCCAGCAATCGCGGCCGCCCTGAGCCCCGAGTCCCACCGCCCCCAGTCAAGCGCCCCCGCCGGCCGCCCAAAGAACCCCCGCACCAGGCCACCAATCGAGGCCCCGGTCACAGCGCGCTCACAGGCCCAGGGCCCCGGAGCGCGACAGGAAGCAGGCGCCCCAACCGGGGAGAGGGCACGGAGGTAGGGGAGCTCGGTAGGGGGCCCCGCGGGTGCAGCAGAGAACCCGAGGCCCGGCAGGCGAGAGCCGAGCCGCGTCCGCCCAGAGCACCAGCCCCGAGGGGAAGATGGCGCCGAGGTCCAGAGGCCTCGCTACCCCTACGCCCCACTCACCGCCGAGGCCGCTCCCAACGATGGAATCAGGCTCCGAAGGCACCAGGCTGCATCAGGAGGCTCCGCAGGTAAGTTGCCGCAGGATAGGCGGGCGGATCATGCCGTGTTCGTCTCCGCCGGGAGCCCGCCTGGAGGAGCTTCACCAAAGTGCGGCCATTCCGCTCTCCGCCGTGGCCACGCCCCTCGGGAATGCATCTCTGTTAAGCTTTGAGGCGGAGAAACTCTGGACCACCAAACATTCTGGGAATAGAGGAGTCGACAGGAAAATAGGAGCACCAGCTGCTGGGGTATACTTGCGAGAGATGGTCCTCTTGGCCACTGGAGCTGTCAAAGGTTTTGACCACGGTTCTTTCAAAGATTTCATCAATGTTTCATTAAATGGAAGCAACTGTTCACTGGTGGTAGGCCGTCATCTGTGAGGATGATAGTCCATTGTTGGTACAAGTAGTTCAAGAACCTCTACTGCTTTTCTCAGTACAGAGTAGAATAAAGCTATCACAGGTGGAGCAGGACCTGGAGATGGAGCCACACCTAAGTCAGGGATGTGGTCGGTCTGCTTGCTTTTTGAAGTGGTAATGTATCAGATAAAGAATCGTCAGCATCGATCAAGGTACTTACCTTCGGTAACGCATTATCTAGTAGACATAGTCTAGCTGCAGATTCCTTAACTTTTGAATACTCTCCAGGCTTCAGACTGGACCCGGACATTTTTCAGCAGTTCCTCTGCGTACCGAGGGAAGGAGCCATACCACACAACTCCAATTGGGACGTCATCTCCTTTTGTGATGTCAGTGAAGTCATTTAAGTCCCCTCTGGCACGCAGATGTCAGTTTCTTCTGTGAAACCTTCTGTGCCACAACGCGGAGCCACTACAGAAACTGGCTGTGGGAAAAGTGTTTCAAAAAGTTTCATGTATCTTTGAAACAATGCCTAGAAAACAGAAATGAATGGAATGGTAATACCAAGTCAAGATCCATAAGGCAAGATAAAATGGTTCATCGAATCACACAGCTACATGAAACAATGATCACTGGTGTATAAAACCAGTATTGAAAAAGGGTATAACCCTTACACTACAGATCATTCGCAGAGCTGGGAGGATGGGCAGGACCTTAAGGAATCTTCAGATTGGCTATGTCTCTATCAGATAATGCTTTACCGAAGGTAAGTAACTTGTTCATCGGACAAACACATCTAGCTGCAGATTCCTTAACTTTTTTATTTTTTTTTAATTTTATTTATTGGCTTTTCAACATGTTACACACAATGCTTGTCATTCAGGTTTCAATTCTTGGATACATACACTTAGTTCGCTGTGATATACATTTTCTCAGTTCACACATCAGGCAATGTTCGTCATATCTTTTGCAAAACCAGGTTGTCTCCTCAATAGTGAGCCGTGGGCGCTCCTAAAGTTCTATCCCTCTGAGTATATTGTCAACCTCGTACAGTTCGGTATTCGGCCCCCCCCATAGTCTCGATGTCAAGAGTTACAAAGAACCTTCATCTCCCCCACAAGCAACAAGTCATTTGGTCATAGTAGCATTAGCATTTCATGTTCCCCCCTTCATGGACTATTTTCAAGGTCAGATAGTTCTTGCGGAGGGTCGCACAGGTGTACCCTGTATTCGTTCCATTTCCCCCATATCCTGGTCCACTTTTTAGGGCAACCCCTATGTACATACACCGCCTTTTCTGCCAGCATAGCTGCGTCCATGCCTTTTCCCCTTTGCGTGCATGAGGGCGCCAGACCGGAACCCCATTTCCTGGCAATGTTCCGTTTTGCAAGGGCCAGACCCAGCGTTGCCCATGTCTGTAGTCCTCGATTCATGTCTGTAGGCGAACAGATATTTAGCAAACAACATCTAGGTTCTCTTTGCAGTTCAACCCCACTTGCCTCTGAGATTTCAGAGAGAACTTGGTCCCAGTATGATTGTATCCTGGGACATTCCCATATTGTGTGAAAGAATGTGCCCGGGAGTCCACACCCTCGCAGGCAGGCAGGCTCTGGGATGCGGCCTAGCCTGTGTAGGAGCGTGCGGGAATAGTATATTCTATGTAATATTTTTAATTGTACTAGCTTAAGTCGTGATGGTATGGAGGCCTCCCTAGCCGATGCTTCATCCACTATGTCTCCTAGCTCTACTTTCCACTTGCTTCGGAGAACAACTGTGGGGTCTGGAAGATTGTTGATAAGTTTACGGTATGTGAGTGAGATCGCTTTTTTATCTAGGCATTCGGTGAGGAGTCTATCCTCCAGGGGGGAGGATTCAGCTAGTGTTGTGCCTGTTGGAATGGCCCCCTGTAAAGCATGTTTGATTTGTGCATAGCGATATTGCTCAGTGTCTGCCATCCCGTATTTTTCTTTCAGGGCTGGGAATTTGATAACTTCACCCCTTATCCACAGGTGACCGATTTTGGAAATACCAATAATGTCCCACTGCCTGAAACCCTTTGTATTCGCCAGGGTACCCAGACGCCGTGTGTCCCAAAGTGGTGTTGCGAGTGTGAGCACTCCTTCCCATCCCAGGGCTCTCTGTGCCGCGTGCCAAATCTTAATCGTGTGGGCTGTTGGGCCTGTGAAGGTGTGGCGTCGTTTGTTCGTGTATAGCGCCCTCATGAGTTGGTCTGGGGGTAGGACAGTCCTGTCAAGGCGGAAGGCTGGGTCTAGTTGTGGAACGTGTAGCCATTGATTTACTGCCATTAGTTGTGCTGCCCAGTAATACAGTTTAATACTGGGTAGGGCGATTCCTCCGTCATACCAGGATCGGATTAATTTGGAGTGCGCTATGAGGGCCGGTTTTCCGTCCCATAAGAGTGCAGAGATTTCTGCGTCTATTGATTTAAAGTATGTGAGAGGGACCGTAAAGGGTGTGTTTTACAACCCATAAAGGATTCTTGGAAGTGATAGCATCTTAAATAGTGCGGCCCTCCCCTGCAGTGTAAGCGGTAAAGAGCGCCAATGTGTTACATCTGGTTTTAGCCTCTGTAGAGGTTTCATCAAGTTTTCTTCTATGAATATTGATTCCTGTGGTGTGACATATATCCCCAGGTATTTGAAGCCCCTGGTGACCGTTTGTAGGGTGCAGTCCGGGGGCAACGTGGGTGTTTGATCTCGTAGGACATAGAGAAGCGATTTGGCCCAGTTAATGGTGTATCCCGACACCTCTCCGTAGGTCTTAAGCATGTCCATCAAAGCTGTCAGGGACGGGGTAGGTGACATTAGATAAACCAACACATCATCTGCGTAGAGGGAGATGCGATCCTCCCATCCTGTCCCCCACGTGATCCCCCGGAATATAGGGTCCACGCGTATCTTCACCGCTAGGGGTTCCAGTATAAGTGCAAAGAGAAGCGGGGACAAGGGGCATCCCTGCCTCGTTCCGCGCCCCAGTGTGAATGTACGGGATGTTTGGCCATTTGCAACCACTTGTGCCATTGGCGCAGTGTATAGGAGCTTAACCCAACTACAAAATCTAGGGCCAAATCCCATCTTTCTGAGTACTGCGAACAGAAATGACCTCTCTACAAGGTCAAAGGCCATTGTTGCATCAAGGGAAAGGATGGCCGCGTCTTCCCGTAGCATGGGAATGCGGTGTAGGACTCCATTAATGCGCCGTAGGTTTAGTGATGTGTTTCTACCGGGTATAAAGCCCGATTGGTCCGGGTGTATTAGGGCTGTGAGGTGGGGCTGTAGTCGTAGTGCCAGGAGTTTCGCTAGGACTTTTGCATCCACATTCATTAGGGAGATTGGCCTATATGCAGACGTTTGGTCAGGTGGTTTGCCAGGTTTGTGTACTACGACAATGGTGGCTAGTCTTTGGTCAGCCGTGAGCTCGCCTCTTGTCAGGCAATCGTTATACATTGGAAGCATGTATGGGATTATATGTCGCGCCATTGTTTTATAAAGTTCCACGGGTAGGCCATTAGGTCCCATTGCTTTTCCAGTATGTAATGCTGCTAGAGGGCCTTCCCCAACTCCTCTCCTGTTAAATCGCCCTCAAGCGTTTGTGTGTCCTCCTGGGACAACGTGGGCAGGGGTATGTCTTGAAGGAATTGCATGCTGTCGTCCTCCGTCCTCCCACCCCGTGCGGTGTATACGGTTTCATAATATGTGGCCAATTCTTCCACTATTCGTGGGGGAGAAGTCGTGTGTGTACCATCTGGGAGCGCTAATGTGGCAATCTATCTATTGGCCCTGTCCTTCCGTTCAAGCCACGCGAGCATTCTCCCAGTCTTGTCACCTAATTCGTAGACCCTATGCAATGTGTCAGTCAGTCTTGTTTTGGTCATGTCCTCTACATATGCCTTGTATTCCTGTGATGCCAGTGTTAGTGTGTGGGCCGTGTCCTCCGTGTGATCTGAGGCGTGGGCTAATTCCGCGGTCCGGACCGCTGTTTCCAGTAACTCAACAGTTGCCCTCTGCTCTTTTTTGTGTCTAGTGATAGTGGAGATAGCTTGTCCTCTAATCACTACCATGTATGCCTCCCATAGAACCGAGCGTGAATCTACAGAGTCTGGATTTTCGTCAAAGTAGTGTGTGGTGGAGGTTGTCCGTGCTTTCATAATCACTCTATTTTTAAGATATCCTGGATAGATCGGAAATATCCTTTGCCGTCTGGTGGGTTGTGCTGTGTAGGTGAGGTGCACCAGGGAATGATCTGATATCCCCCTTGGGAGTAGCTCCAGGGCCGTGATCTTTTCTGGGGGGATCACCAATGTCAGCATGTAATCTATTCTGGAGAGGCTACTGTGGGCCCCTGAGTGAAATGTGTAGTGACGGTCATGAGGATGTTTAAGTCTCCACATATCCACCAGTCCCAACGTCTCCAGGAAGTCGTTAAACATTCAGTTAGACCTGGTAGCCTCACGAGGAGGCTGCCGATCCACCGCTGCGTTCAGTACTGCGTTGAAGTCGCCTCCAATGATTAGTTCCCCCTCTGGGAGTTCAAGCAGTAGTCTACCCAGGTTTTGGAAAGCCCCCTGGTGTAGCGTCGGGGGGATGCATACTGATAGTATATTGTATGGCCGACCCTCCCATTGACAATGGACCGCAGCAAAGCGCCCTTGGTCATCAGTCCAAGTGCGTTTGATTAGCAGTGGAGCGTTTTTTTGGGCGAGGATCCCCACCCCACGGGAGCCAGCTGAGAACTCTGCGTGTGTGATCATCTTAAAACCCCAACGATTAAGAGCATTGCAGGCCGTTCCTACCAGATGTGTTTCTTGTAGCAGAGCCAAAGTAGGTGCTTTCCTCTTTAGATATTGGAGGACCAGCCCTCGTTTAATTTTATAATCTAGCCCATTTACATTCCACGAAATAATTGTTAGTGAGGGGGAGACCAATGATTGTGATTGGGGGTCTAGTGTCGAAAAATCGTGACTAGCCATGGTCTTCGGTGAGCAAGTGCATCAGTGTCATCGGGTTTAATACGCGGACCGAGGTCCGGGGTGTGCGAGAGCTCAGATTGTGCCCCCGTGCTTCTATTAGTTTATCTTTAAGGTGTGTGTCACGTCGTGTAGACCGCGACCGGCAGCTCATGTAGGGCCGCTGCGGCCGGGTCATCGTGTCTGAGTGTGTGAAGAGGAATCGGAGCGTATGCTGCGTGTGCATGTAAAGAGCCAACCAAGTTAGGAACGTACAACTGAAACAGAAACTAAACAAAGTCAAAACGTAAAAACCCCTTACCCCCCCATCCTGCCTCCCTACCCGGCGGACAATAAACCTTCCACCTCCCCAACTGAGCAGAGTGCTTACAGTCCCAACACATGAAGATTGTTCGTGGGGGTGAGACTTCTGTGTCCGCTGCCGATCCCTCCCCTCTGAGAGTACTCATGCAGTGCCAGTCGTAACTATAAGTCCTACCTGCATGGGTCTCGTCTTGCACAACCAGAGTCTCGCCATATTTGGCCAGCCGCAAATGGCGGTCCGCCGCCTCACCTTCTCCCTGCATGTCCGACAATTCTCATCCTATTGAAGAAGAGTGGGCGGATGTCGTATTTGAAAATAAAATGTTCAAAGGGACGGGTATCAGTGTCCGAGTTTATAGTGCGATGGTCCATGTTCAGTCTGCGTCGCCGGTTATCCGAGGGCTTCTATCTCCGTGGTTCCTTTGCATATCGCGGTTCCTCGGACCTCTCGCTGGTCGCCATCCTTCCAGCCACTCCTGGGTCGCTTGCGGTGTTTCAAAGAACCATGTTTTTCCTTCGGATTCCACACGTAATTTCGCTGGAAAAATCATCGAGTATTTTAGCTCCCGAGCACGCAGTTCCTTCTTGACCTCCGTGAAGCCCCGGCGTTGTTGGGCCACTGCCGCTGTGTAATCAGGATAGAAGTGGATTTCTGAGTTATCAATTTTGATCGGTGGTCGAGTGCGCGCTGCTTGTAAAATGGCGTCCCGGTCCCTGAAGTTAAAAATTCGAGCCAAGATGGGCCGAGGCGGTGCCCCGGGCTTTGGCTTTCCTCCAGGTACTCGATGGGCACGTTCCACCGAGAAATAGTTTGACAGTCCTTTGGGTTGGAGCTGCTTATTTATGAGGTCCTCAACGTAGAGGTCCAGGGCCGGGCGGCGTTTAGATTCTGGTACGCTATTCAGGCGCACATTGTTACGCCTCGAGCGGCCTTCCTGGTCGTCCAGCTTTGCCCTCAGCAGGACATTGTCGTCTTCCAATCGTTGGACTCTACGCTGCAGATCCGATGTGTCCCCCATGAGATCGGTAGTTGTCTTCTCGACCTTCACAAGGCGGTCAGACATTTTTGCGAAATCAGCTCTAATCAGGGAGACTTCCGTTGAGATCGTGCCCATCGAGGATTGCATTGTCTTTAGGGCCGCCATGACGTCATGGAGAGTGATCTTTTCTGTTTTACTCGTGTCTCCCGTAGGTTGGGGTGGTGTCCGAGTTGGGTCCCCCCTTGCATTGTCTGGTGGGTCCCTGTTATAAGCGTACTTCTCCAGTTTTGAGGCCTGCTGGCCCCTTGTCCCCCTGCCACTCATCACAGCAGTCGTCGCTAGTAGGGCGTAAGAGAGTGTTCAGATTGTCCAGTGCAGTGTCCCATTGAATAGACCTGTCGAGAGTTGAGCTTCTCTGTGGTTGGGAGTGTGCGCGATGCTGCCGCGATCTGTGCCAGGCTGTGGCTTCTGCCTCCCGACTAGGCCTGTGAGGTGGTAGCTGCGATTGCGCCCGGGTGAGCAAGGGCGGGACCGGAGGCCGCAGGGTCGGGGCCGAGCCGCGTTGCGGCTAGAGGGGAGCCGGAGAATGAGCTGCTGGCGTGGGCTTGCTGCACAATATCAGGTCAGTCCCTCGCGATCCGCGTCGGGAGCGTGCTATGTCTCCCCTTCTCTGTGTTCTTCTCCGCCCCCCGGGCACGCCGGTACTTACAATTGCCTGCCTTGTTTCCCTCGGAGCCTGCGTGGAAGATAGGCTCCGTCTGGGTCTCTGGTACTGCCTGCAGATAGGGTATGAGTGTTCTCGTCCATCTGTCTCAGGAGGCTACGGACACGCAGGAGATGGCGGCCGCCGCTGTGTGTGAGGCCCTTCGGGTCCGCCCCGTACTCGAGTCGAGAAAATATAATGGTTCATTCTACCTCTATTGGGCTTCCTAGGAAGTACGTTATGATGACATATGTACCTATTTCTTTGTTTTGTATCTTGAGCACAGCATGAGTAAATCAAATCATTATTCGGTTACTTTGGGTCTGCTTTCTCTAGTCATGTATGAAACACAAAAAATTCCTTGCTCCTCACTACACTATAGTTAGGAACTATGGTTAACATCTTATATATATCCCTTAACTTTCACTTAAAAAAAACGAACACAAAAACAATCCTTGAATTCAAAACAAAGTGCACCCCGCTAAAACTAGCAAAAAGGACTGCAATCAAATGATGGACTGATCAACCAAAAATGTTCTAATGGAAATCTTGGGCAAAACAAACCCAAAATTGCATTGAAGTGGAAATTCTGAGTAGGTCTAAAGAATAAACATACTATCTGCATAAAAGGTCTCCCATAGGCATAAGCAATATGTCCCTATAAGAGATACTGAAATTCACACTTAATGCTTTCCAGCATACCGAACTGCTTCGAAAAAGCGTGAGACATAGGAAAACTTCCTAATCGGAAGAAACACCACAAGCAAATGACCGCTTCAGCATGAAGCTCACCAACAGAGGAAACAAGAGAAGGGAAAAAAACTATGCAATAGGTATCATTTTATCACCATAACCTGTCAAAGACAGAAATAAAACAATCATGTCTGCTAACCGCAATAACACCACATCAGGTGTCATCATCAGGCAGAACTTGCACCACTATGGTACTGTCATAACATTACCAGCCGTGGAAGAACCAAAAGATTATTACCCTCTATATAACCTTTGTATGGGGGAAAAAATCAAATGGGTATATATTTAGAAAAATAGAATTTAGGAGTCTGTCTCACTTCTTCTATCACGGAAACCCTGTAAAGCTGAGTTGGCCTGGGCCTTAAAAAGATGGGTGCCATCATAGGGCATATCGACCAAAGCAGCTTGGACAGCCTCTGAAAAGCCTGAGGTACTTAACCAGGCATGAATATGTAGCGCCTTAGAGGATGCTATGGCCCAGTCCACTGGATCAATGGTATCCATGCCACATCTAAAAATCAGCTTAGCCAACGGTTGGCCATCTCAAATCAGTTGTTCTATATTAGAATGGTGGCAATTTGGAAGCAATAGCAACATAGGCTGCAAGGAATCCCACAAAGAGTGAGAAACACGCCCAAGAACACAAAACGTGTTAGTGGACCTTAAAGTAGAACTAGTTGAAGAAAAAATTTGCCTGCCATACAAATCTTGCACCCTATAATCTCTATTCAATGGAACATTAGGTAACCCTGAGGCTGGGAAAGACTCCAGCCCACTAGCCTTGCCAAGTGCAGATAGCCAATTCTCATGTAACAGGTGGAATAGTCTCCAAAATAGGCTGTAACAGCCCAGGCTCTTCTGTTTCAGCTGCTATAAGACGACTTCGAGAAGCCCCACTATGAAGGAAAATGGCGAAACAAGAGTCCCCCTCTGTTAGTTCTACTGACTTCACACCCGACGCCGGTCAACGTTGAAAAGGCAACGCCTCGACGTGGAGAGAAAGAGGAGAAATTACTTTGATCTGCGTCGCTGACGTGGGAGTTGGCTGATAAAGGATGGACGTCAAGGGTGGAGAGCCCAAGGGCTTAGCACCAGCATCTAAACTAAATCGTCCAGCGCTGACCCACTGACTCTGACAGCCCAATTTGCACAGAGGGAAAACCCACTGGTGTGGCTCCTCTCACCTTCTTAGGGTCTGAGGGCACGTCAGAGGAAGGTGGGGGCCCATAGATAAGATGCAGAGAATGATAGTATTCTCTCATTTGGGTCATCAACGTCCCGGCTCCTGGAAAAACAGGGCAGCGTGGGGCGGAGTTGTGTACGGCGTCCTTAACCGGCAAGCGGAAAGGGCCGTGGGAGACAGAGTCCCCACGTGGCGATGTCGGGAGTTGCTGCAACCCCATACACTTTCGCTTACCATGTGATGTTGATGGCTCCGAGCTACTTTAACAGGAATGGCTCCTGGAACAGCCCCTTCAAAGGACCTCGGAATGAGAAGGCCATGGTCAAAGTGAAGTCTCTGTAGCCCGCAATATACGCGCCCCTATATGTTTCATACAGTGTTCCTTAAGCGCTTTCGGCTTCAACTTCTGGCAGGAGTCGCAGTCCTCGGAGTCGTGGTGTACCCTAAAACACCCCATACAAACAGAGGGTGGGTCTGTAACCGACATCTGTTAAGTACAAGACCCACAAGGCCTAAAGCTTGACGACATAGGAAAGGCACACTGTTTCCAAATGACACACAGCATCGAAGTAGGCCCAAAAACGGCCTGAGACACCGCTTCTCTGGATCCGCATTACAGCGCATCAAAGGGGACCTATATGACTCTCCTGATGTCACAATCGAAGTCGACACCATTACGGAGTCGTACAGTGCCATCCCCTGGTGCATAGAAATACTGTTGAAAAGTTTCCGGATCCAATCTGATGCCTGGGATGTCTCTATCAGATATTTCCTTATTTATCACCCATATCTAAGTCTGCTGGAAGGGATGGTTCTGTCTGTCTTTGCTCCAGTACGCATTAGGCATATTTTCTAACTCTCTGTTCTTTACACCTAATAAGATGTCTTTATTGATTTGTGGGTCAGAGACAACGCTGATCACGGCATTGTGCGGAATGCCAGATCTGAATGCACTTGAGATGGAGAGCTGATTGGCGCTGTTTGCAACGCCTAACTCAACGCTGATGTGGGTCTCTGTCCCAATCCATTAGCGGCTGGAGTGAGTGTTGCAAATGGAACCACAAACCCTGAGAGAAATCCATATGACACCAATGGTAGGGGTGGTACTAGGTACTGACTTGTCCCAGGGGACCAGCCACCACACCAGAAGGGGCAGTGGCTCTCCTGAAGCTATCTATCAAGGCGAGTATGACTCCAGGTGGATTCGCTCCTAAGTACTCTGGCCAGACGGGTACCGACACGGCTTGAGGCGAAAGTAGAGGTGGAGCCGAAGGCATTGGATCCAGGGTGACCGGGAATGGTACTGGTGAAATCTCTACCAACTCCAGCTCCACAATGTTGCACTACTTCTTATGATGGCGCCTCTTCTCCTTTGAATATTTGTTAGAGGGTGAAGATCTCAAGGTGTATCCTGATCTATGCTGAGAGTCCAACCTCAACTTCTACAGCTCTCTTTGGTACGAACGATCAAGAATTTGGCTATGTGCTCCCTGATTGCCTTACGGTGCATCAATTGACAGAGGTCAAACAATGTCGTATTATGTCTTGAGCCAAGACACCATAGACAGTGGTTGTGTGGGTCCTTGATGGACATATGCCCATCACAATGCCTGCAGGGTTTAAAGACCAATCTTTTAGGTGCCAAATTACCCTATTTGCAAGTAAGTTGCACAAGAAAAACTAACTGTGAGGAGTCTCGCACAAGAAAGCGAAGCTCCGTATTGCATTGAAGGACGTGGAAAAGCTGAACTACTGTTGGGACGTTGATCTCAAGGCTTTATGACTCTAGAGATGCTATCACAACCCAATGTCGGACGTCATAACAGCTATAGCAGAAGTTTTTCAGGATCTAGTCTGTGCCTGGAAATATTCAAGGCGAAGAATTTGCAGGCAGAAATATCCATCAAAAATTAAGATTTAAGATGGGTGGTCATTTTCTTTACATTAATTTTCACACCATATAATAGCTCATACCTTATTGAGTAACATGGCTTCCATCTTCCAAGAAGATTTTTGGAAAAAAAATGTCTTTATTGTGATTTCATACAGTATACATACAGCAGTATGGCTCAGACACATTGGTACATACAATGTTAACACAAAAAGTACATCCTGTACGGAAGAGGATTACGTACCTCCGCAACTTCCACTATGATTGAAGTGTCTTGTAGACATGAGAGTTGTCTCACTTCTATTCAATTGTACAAGACAGTGGACCCTAGTTATTTAGTATCATGTAAAGGAATAGACATATACTAAATAGTATATAACCTCTGTCCAGCCGGACAGGAATTTATTATTTAGATTTTTTGTAATGGTTCAGATTTTTCAACATTTATACAAAAGTGGGCACAACCTGTGACCCACAGGAGACAAGACAAAACAAGTGACAAGATTTTATGTAGAAAGCGCACAAGGCGGTCTGTACTATTACTCAGTATAACAGACTAAGATTCATTTTGACCAACCCATTGTTAGCAACATTTCTGTAAATTCATAACAACATATGGTGCTTTTAAAGTCGACGACGTTTCGATGAAATTCAAAGATACATGCATCATCTTCAGGACAAAACTATTAAGCCATGTTTGTCTTGAGATTATTTTACATATGTTACATAACCACTGTTGCGATTCACATAAATACAAGTGGAGAAAAAGAGGAAAAAACATAAACAGAAAAATTTCAATTAGACGCTAGGCATGACTGAATTTCATAGTCTGGTGCTACTGTCAAGGTTTAGAGGTGACATGGTGATTTAAAAAAAAAACATTGGTGAAGGTTGTGCATCGTTTCAACAGTTGCATGCGTACCACCTGGGTTTTTTTTGGGTGTTCGGCGCTCTGCGCAAGAATGCAAGTGATATTGGTGAAATTTAAAACCATTCATTCGAGCTGTACTTCGTGCATATTCACGCCGGTATAACCCCTGGGGTTGTTTTATCACAAGTTGTATAGAGCATTTAGTACTTATACGTTGATAATAGAGACCATTCATAGGAGCTATACTTAGTGCAATCTCATGCAGACGTGCCTCCTCGGGTTGTTTCAACTCAGAGATAGTCGTATTAAGTATTTCATACTCATGAATTGAACCACGGTACCATGCGAGAAGCCGTGACGATTCGTGGTGAAGACGTGAAGAAATAGAAATAAACGGCGCGGTGATAACTAAACGGCGCAGTGAACTGGGTGGAAGAAGGTAGAGCGAGGGAGTGAGGTTGCTATCTCGGTGGGCCAGGTCATACCTGGAAGGGCTGAATACGATAGCCGTGTTGCAGTTATGGGCTGATTATAATAGCCGTTTTTTAAGTCAGGGGGCCGCGGGATATTTGCATGGCATCTATGAGGGCGGGAAAATCGAGAGCATTATTTTAGCAATTACTTGTGAAAGCTTGTCGTACTCTTAAAAAGTGCAGCTAAAATACTCACTTCAGGTTGGTCAGCACGGGGAATTTACCGGAAACTGGGGAATAAGGGGAGGGATAATTAGCTAAGTAATAATCTGAAATAGGCGGGTAACCGTAAAGACAATCTAAGTCTTACTTGATAAAATAAGTTCCTAGATCTGGAACGCGGTGCTGCCGGGCTTCCAAATGGAATGCTGAGAAAACAAGAGTATTAATTATTTACAAGCCCCGGGTCGGATAATATGCAAGGAGGAGTGGAGGGGAGGCTCGGACATCGTAGGTTAATTACTGTGAGAGGTCTTGCTCGATGGCAGGCCGGATGGGGTTCTGGCGGTGATCGCTACAGAGTGGTGGGAGGGACTGGGTTTTGGAGGTGCCAGAAATAGAAGAAGGACTAAAGAGTCTGTGACCGGGCAGACATCTTAGAATGGTGAAAGTGGATTAGGAATCCGTGACAGATGGTGCTCTTGTGACATGTGGTGATACATACATGCTTTTTTAAAAAAAAACATATTGAGAGACATTTATAACACTTCGATTGATTTCATCAAGGGGGCCACTGGGAGCGGTCCTGCTGTGAAATTTTTTTTATAGTAAGGAAGTCTAGTCCTCAATCCTGTTTAGCCCTTTCCTTATACTGTCTGTTTTCAGGATTCAATGCAACTCCTCTTTATTTAGGATTTGGGAAATGTCTGCTCCTCGTGGGGGGGCTTTGATCTGTGTGATGACAGTCCAAGTGAAGTCATCTTCCGTGTGTCTCTTTTCTTTGAAGTGTTCCACAAGAGGCGCATTGGCGGTTTGGCATCGGATTCTGCTCCTGTGTTGTCCTATTCGTAGCTTAACCTTCTGGCTTGTTTGTCCTATATATAATAGCATACATGGACAAACAATCGCATAAATCACATTGTTAGAATTACAATTTGTGAAGTACTGTCTGTCATATTTAATTGTTCCATAGGAGAAGGTCTTGCCCTCAATGGTTGAGCCACAGGAGACACACTGACCACATTTGGCATGACCCTTGAGGGCCGGTAAGTCCCACATATCATTTAGTGTAGTTCTTATTTCAGGTTGAGGGAGTGATGCGCGTACCAAGTGATCTTTTATATTTTTCGCTCTTTTGAAGGCGAACATTGGTCGTTCCAAGTTAAGGACCCCAGCATTAAGTACCGGCCAGTGTTTTACAACACTCTTCTTGATTGCATTAGATGCAGGTGAGAACATTGTCACACAGGTAATTCTTTCGGAGTTGTTTTTGATACGTGGTTCTAGTAATGTCTCTCTGGGGCAGTACCATGCTCTTTTTAGTGAGCGGCGTACCAATTTGCGTGGATAGCCTCGTTGTCTTAATTTTTGACTCAGTGTCTTTGCCTCTGCAAAGTAGTCTTGTTTGAAATAACAATTTCTACGGATACGTAGAAACTGCGAGTAAGGCAGAGAATCTCTTAGGGCGCGGGGATGGTGACTACTATAATTCAGTAACGTGTTTCTTTCTGTAGGTTTTCTGTGAAGACTTGTTATCAATTGTCCCTCGCAGTGTTTTATCTCAATGTCTAGGAAAGGTAGAGATTCCTTGCTAGTGTTTAGGGTGTATTTCAGGCCCCCGCTGTTGTTATTTAGCCAGTGTAGGAATTGGTTAAGTGAGTCCTCTGAGTCTGTCCATATCATAAAGATGTCATCAATGTACCTTTTCCACAGGGCAATGCCACTGTGGAAATGGTTTGATGCATCGAGGATGGTAAGGTTTTCAAGGTGGCCCATATACAAAATGGCCAGGTTGGGGGCAAAAATAGCCCCCATAGATGTTCCACGGACTTGTCCATAAAACTGTCCTTCAAAAAGAAAGACATTTTTTGTTAAACATATCTCTAGCAGTTGGAGGATAAAAACAGATGGGACATTATGAGGCCGAGGACGTGTGTCTAGAACAGTTTCTATCACTCGGAGGGACTCATATTGGGGTATATTAGTGTATAGTGATTCCACATCCAGCGTGCACATTGTGCTGGATGTGGGATCAAAGGGGTGTTCTTCAATGAGGTTAATCATAGACATAGTATCTCTGATGTAGCATGTGGTAGTGGGGACAAACGGTTTAATGAAATGATCAATATAATGTCCTAGGGGTTCTAGGATAGACCCACACCCAGACACTATAGGTCGTCCTGGGGGTTGTTCAGGGTTTTTATGGATCTTGGGAAGGCAATATATGACCGGAGTCCTTGGGGCTTTGGTATTGAGGAACTCAAATTCCTTTTTAGACAGAAAACCTGCTTCTAAGCCTTTGTTGGTCACTTCAGATATTAGTTTCTGGATTTCAGCAGTGGGGTTACGAGGTAATTTGCAGTAATGCTCTTGAATCGAGAGTTGACGCAGAATATCATTTTTGTACTGCCCCATTTCTTGAATTACAATGCCTCCGCCTTTATCAGCCGGTTTTATGACTAATGATTGATTGTTTTTGAGAGTAGAGAGAGCGTTTTTTTCTTGAATAGAGATATTGTAGGGGATGAAGGATCTTTTATTTTCTAACGAGGCCAAGTCATTCAGGACTAATTTCTCAAATGTGAGAATTTCTGGAGGAACCATGGCGCTAGTAGGTGAGAATTTAGATGGGGGTTTAAATGGAGTATTGGCATATTTCTGAGGGCTAGGGTTCAAGATGAAGTAGCTATGTAGCCTAACTTTCCTGAAGAACCTAAGGAGTTCGGTCTGGGCATCTAGAAAATTAGGGCGGACCGTAGGGACAAATGAGAGACCCTTGCTGAGCAGTGAGATTTCACTACATGATAGCGTGTGTTTTGTAAGGTTGAAAATAGGGAGGAGTGTGGTATTGTTTTGGGCATTTTCATGTTCATAGTCGTGTTCATTTACCACTGGTAATGTTGACGACGGGTGAAGCGTTTGCCTGGAGGGTTCGGCCATCTCTGTGGTTGTTTGCCTCTGCCCTTCCCTGGTGGTTCTGGTTGTCCTTGGCCTCTTGATAAAAAATTCCTGTTTGAGGGGCCTGGTCTGTCACTTTGATCAGAGTTACCTGAGGAATCGGCTGAACTGTCTGAAAATCCTACAAAGTTCTGCCGCCTATTAAACCTGCCCCACGGTCTCTGATTTTGGGGCCCGCTATATGCGCGATTGGTATAGTAATCCTTAGTGAGGTATGGGTATGCCCTTTCTTGACTAAAGCTTTTTATATCTTTTCTGACTTTAGTGGTTTTTTTGTCGGTTTCAAATTTATGAAAATCGTCGACAGTTTTTTGGATCTGGTCTAAAAGTTTTTTTGCCTCAGTGTTTGTGTTATCATCATTTATTTGTTTCTCTAAGTCGCTGATTTCAATGGCCAGTTTTTTTAGTTCCTCTGTCGCGATATCAATCCCTAGCACCATCCAGTGCCGGGAGCATGTAGTACTTATATAGCTAAATCCGTTGAGGCATTTCGGATTGTCTGTAAAGACACCAGGGATATTACGTACTTGTAGCCCGATAGGGATTATATTGGCGTTGAGATAATCTGTTAGCAGTTTTATCATTAATGTAAGTCTGACGATTGCGCTAAATTCCGTTTATGATTGCAAGGGATTGGAATCGCTCCCCCCTTTTTTCTTAAAAGTGGGTCCCAACCTTCACTCCCCTCACTTAAAAATCTCCTTTTTCCAAAAAACACCTCTTGCTAGGCATGTCTGACCCCCACCCACCCCTATATAATCTTGATTATATCAACAAAATCCTAGGAGGCCCTTCTCTACTTTCTGATTCAGGCAACACCCCCAACGCACCAAGCTCTTCTTCTAAAGACGAGTTGGAGAAAGCAAAGAAAAAAGAAGTCAGACTTACATTAATGATAAAACTGCTAACAGATTATCTCAAGGCCAATATAATCCCTATCGGGCTACAAGTACGTAATATCCCTGGTGTCTTTACAGACAATCCGAAATACCTCAACGGATTTAGCTATATAAGTACTACATGCTCCCGGCACTGGATGGTGCTAGGGATTGATATCGCGACAGAGGAACTAAAAAAACTGGCCATTGAAATCAGCGACTTAGAGAAACAAATAAATGATGATAACACAAACACTGAGGCAAAAAAACTTTTAGACCAGATCCAAAAAACTGTCGACGATTTTCATAAATTTGAAACCGACAAAAAAACCACTAAAGTCAGAAAAGATATAAAAAGCTTTAGTCAAGAAAGGGCATACCCATACCTCACTAAGGATTACTATACCAATCGCGCATATAGCGGGCCCCAAAATCAGAGACCGTGGGGCAGGTTTAATAGGCGGCAGAACTTTGTAGGATTTTCAGACAGTTCAGCCGATTCCTCAGGTAACTCTGATCAAAGTGACAGACCAGGCCCCTCAAACAGGAATTTTTTATCAAGAGGCCAAGGACAACCAGAACCACCAGGGAAGGGCAGAGGCAAACAACCACAGAGATGGCCGAACCCTCCAGGCAAACGCTTCACCCGTCGTCAACATTACCAGTGGTAAATGAACACGACTATGAACATGAAAATGCCCAAAACAATACCACACTCCTCCCTATTTTCAACCTCACAAAACACACGCTATCATGTAGTGAAATCTCACTGCTCAGCTAGGGTCTCTCATTTGTCCCTACGGTCCGCCCTAATTTTCTAGATGCCTAAACCGAACTCCTTAGGTTCTTCAGGAAAGTTAGGCTACATAGCTACTTCATCTTGAACCCTAGCCCTCAGAAATATGCCAATACTCCATTTAAACCCCCATCTAAATTCTCACCTACTAGCGCCATGGTTCCTCCAGAAATTCTCACATTTGAGAAATTAGTCCTGAATGACTTGGCCTCGTTAGAAAATAAAAGATCCTTCATCCCCTACAATATCTCTATTCAAGAAAAAAACGCTCTCTCTACTCTCAAAAACAATCAATCATTAGTCATAAAACCGGCTGATAAAGGCGGAGGCATTGTAATTCAAGAAATGGGGCAGTACAAAAATGAAATTCTGCGTCAACTCTCGATTCAAGAGCATTACTGCAAATTACCTCGTAACCCCACTGCTGAAATCCAGAAACTAATATCTGAAGTGACCAACGAAGGCTTAGAAGCAGGTTTTCTGTCTAAAAAGGAATTTGAGTTCCTCAATACCAAAGCCCCAAGGACTCCGGTCATATATTGCCTTCCCAAGATCCATAAAAACCCTGAACAACCCCCAGGACGACCTATAGTGTCTGGGTGTGGGTCTATCCTAGAACCCCTAGGACATTATATTGATCATTTCATTAAACCGTTTGTCCCCACTACCACATGCTACATCAGAGATACTATGTCTATGATTAACCTCATTGAAGAACACCCCTTTGATCCCACATCCAGCACAATGTGCACGCTGGATGTGGAATCACTATACACTAATATACCCCAATATGAGTCCCTCCGAGTGATAGAAACTGTTCTAGACACACGTCCTCGGCCTCATAATGTCCCATCTGTTTTTATCCTCCAACTGCTAGAGATATGTTTAACAAAAAATGTCTTTCTTTTTGAAGGACAGTTTTATGGACAAATCCGTGGAACATCTATGGGGGCTATTTTTGCCCCCAACCTGGCCATTTTGTATATGGACCACCTTGAAAACCTTACCATCCTTGATGCATCAAACCCTTTCCACAGTGGCATTGCCCTGTGGAAAAGGTATATTGATGACATCTTTATGATATGGACAGACTCAGAGGACTCACTTAACCAATTCCTACACTGGCTAAATAACAACAGCGGGGGCCTGAAATACACCCTAAACACTAGCAAGGAATCTCTACCTTTCCTAGACATTGAGATAAAACACTGCGAGGGACAATTGATAACAAGTCTTCACAAAAAACCTACAGAAAGAAACACGTTACTGAATTATAGTAGTCACCATCCCCGCGCCCTAAGAGATTCTCTGCCTTACTCGCAGTTTCTACGTATCCGTAGAAATTGTTATTTCAAACAAGACTACTTTGCAGAGGCAAAGACACTGAGTCAAAAATTAAGACAACGAGGCTATCCACGCAAATTGGTACGCCGCTCACTAAAAAGAGCATGGTACTGCCCCAGAGAGACATTACTAGAACCACGTATCAAAAACAACTCAGAAAGAATTACCTGTGTGACAATGTTCTCACCTGCATCTAATGCAATCAAGAAGAGTGTTGTAAAACACTGGCCGGTACTTAATGCTGGGGTCCTTAACTTGGAACGACCAATGTTCGCCTTCAAAAGAGCGAAAAATATAAAAGATCACTTGGTACGCGCATCACTCCCTCAACCTGAAATAAGAACTACACTAAATGATATGTGGGACTTACCGGCCCTCAAGGGTCATGCCAAATGTGGTCAGTGTGTCTCCTGTGGCTCAACCATTGAGGGCAAGACCTTCTCCTATGGAACAATTAAATATGACAGACAGTACTTCACAAATTGTAATTCTAACAATGTGATTTATGCGATTGTTTGTCCATGTATGCTATTATATATAGGACAAACAAGCCAGAAGGTTAAGCTACGAATAGGACAACACAGGAGCAGAATCCGATGCCAAACCGCCAATGCGCCTCTTGTGGAACACTTCAAAGAAAAGAGACACACGGAAGATGACTTCACTTGGACTGTCATCACACAGATCAAAGCCCCCCCACGAGGAGCAGACATTTCCCAAATCCTAAATAAAGAGGAGTTGCATTGGATCCTGAAAACAGACAGTATAAGGAAAGGGCTAAACAGGATTGAGGACTGGACTTCCTTACTATAACATTTTTTTCACAGCAGGACCGCTCCCAGTGGCCCCCTTGATGAAATCAACCGAAGTGTTATAAATGTCTCTCAATATGTTTTTTTAAAAAAAAGCACGTATGTATCACCACATGTCACAAGAGCACCATCTGTCACGGATTCCTAATCCACTTTCACCATTCTAAGATGTCTGCCCGGTCACGGACTCTTTAGTCCTTCTTCTATTTCTGGCACCTCCAAAACCCAGTCCCTCCCACCACTCTGTAGCGATCACCGCCAGAACCCCATCCGGCCTGCCATCGAGCAAGACCTCTCACAGTAAGTAACCTACGATGTCCGAGCCTCCCCTCCACTCCTCCTTGCATATTATCCGACCCGGGGCTTGTAAATAATTAATACTCTTGTTTTCTCAGAATTCCATTTGGAAGCCCGGCAGCACCGCGTTCCAGATCTAGGAACTTATTTTATCAAGTAAGACTTAGATTGTCTTTACGGTTACCCGCCTATTCAGATTATTACTTAGCTAATTATCCCTCCCCTTATTCCCCAGTTTCCGGTAAATTCCCCGTGCTGACCAACCTGAAGTGAGTATTTTAGCTGCACTTTTTAAGAGCACGACAAGCTTTCACAAGTAATTGCTAAAATAATGCTCTCGATTTTCCCGCCCTCATAGATGCCATGCAAATATCCCGCGGCCCCCTGACTTAAAAAACGGCTATTATAATCAGCCCATAACTGCAACACGGCTATCGTATTCAGCCCTTCCAGGTATGACCTGGCCCACCGAGATAGCAACCTCACTCCCTCGCTCTACCTTCTTCCACCCAGTTCACTGCGCCGTTTAGTTATCACCGCGCCGTTTATTTCTATTTCTTCACGTCTTCACCACGAATCGTCACGGCTTCTCGCATGGTACCGTGGTCCAATTCATGAGTATGAAATACTTAATACGACTATCTCTGAGTTGAAACAACCCGAGGAGGCACGTCTGCATGAGATTGCACTAAGTATAGCTTCTATGAATGGTCTCTATTATCAACGTATAAGTACTAAATGCTCTATACAACTTGTGATAAAACAACCCCAGGGGTTATACCGGCGTGAATATGCACGAAGTACAGCTCGAATGAATGGTTTTAAATTTCACCAATATCACTTGCATTCTTGCGCAGAGCACCGAACACCAAAAAAAAACCCAGGTGGTACGCATGCCCCTGTTGAAACGATGCACAACCTTCACCAATGTTTTTTTAAAAAATCACCATGTCACCTCTAAACCTTGACAGTAGCACCAGACTATGAAATTCAGTCATGCCTAGCGTCTAATTGAAATTTTTCTGTTTATGTTTTTTCCTCTTTTTCTCCACTTGTATTTATGTGAATCGCAACAGTGGTTATGTAACATATGTAAAATAATCTCAAGACAAACATGGCTTAATAGTTTTGTCCTGAAGATGATGCATGTATCTTTGAATTGCATCGAAACGTCGTCGACTTTAAAAGCACCATATGTTGTTATGAATTTACAGAAATGTTGCTAACAATGGGTTGCTCAAAATGAATCTTAGTCTGTTATACTGAGTAATAGTACAGACCGCCTTGTGCGCTTTCTACATAAAATCTTGTCACTTGTTTTGTCTTGTCTCCTGTGGGTCACAGGTTGTGCCCACTTTTGTATAAATGTTGAAAAATCTGAACCATTACAAAAAATCTAAATAATAAATTCCTGTCCGGCTGGACAGAGGTTATATACTATTTAGTATATGTCTATTCCTTTACATGATCCTAAATAACTAGGGTCCACTGTCTTGTACAATAGATTACTGCCCAAGGACCCTAGCGCTACTCCTTCGGGTTTTCCCTTGTCCAGAAAAAACACACTTCTATTCAAGCCAGTAATTTTAACAAGCAATTCAATAAATCAATCAATCAGGATTTATAAAGAGTGGCTAATCACCCAATAGGGTATCCAAAAGCTTTAAGCCCGGGAAGCTTATTCAAACAGCCAGGTCTTGAGGGCCATTCAAAAATTAGGAGACTTGTCACTGTTATGCAACAGAACTAAGGTTAATACAGCATTAGATATAACCACACACAGTATTGACACACATTTATATTCCCATTTGATTTCTAAATGGAATTTGTGCAAAGCTAACCATGTCTTGCACAATAGACGTGTTAGCACTGGTTATTACATGTCTGTGTCTAGACATATAATACCAGGGACTGACTCAGACTAAAGTGTGATGCCAATTGCTTTTAGTGATCGTAACCATATTAAACTTGTTCTACAACAGCACCAGGTTAAATTAGCTTCCACAATTATCCTTCATAAAAAGTTGTTTAAAGGAGGCAACACATTAAGATGGGAACAGATCGATCCTGCTTGTGTTGCGCCAGGTGATAAAGGATTCTGAATAAATTAAATGTTTTTGTGTCTGGAGGATTGGGCTGAACCCTCTACTAGTCTGATTACAAACAAGACTGTCTCAGAGATGATCTCAAACTCTTAGTGCACTGTCACAGAGCTTGATTTGTAATAAATGTGGTAAATTGTTTGGGAGAAAATGCAGCATGGTACCAGAACATGTCAGCTGAGCTGCCTACAAAAACTGAGGATGAACTAACGAATAATCAGAAATAAAAAGTTCAATTACATATTCAGAGCATGCAGATCTAAGGATATAACTGTGCTCTAGAAGGTGGTAAATCATTCCTCGTCCATGCTGGACTCAACAAGATTATTCCTGCTGAATTGTAGGCTAAGCATTTTCCAATATATATGGCTCCATGAGTGTTGATGACATCACATTTGCTAGACATACCTCTCATAATGGGCTATATTTTAGTCCTTCTGAGCGAATTTCTGAATTTGGTAAACCTCCAAGTCCTGACGGGGTGCCTGGAGATCTATTTTAATATGACAATGTTCTTTGCTCCTCTCTCGATATCTGATGTTCTATATACAGCATGCAACATTACCATTCTCACTTATCGGTCGAAGTCAATAATCGTCCCAGTATTTAAGAAACATGATAGAGTAGAATTGTTGTGCTATCACCCAATTTTGTTATTGACTGTATAGTTAAAGTCTCAGTGAGAAGTTTAATGCCCAAAATCCAGGTCTGGGCTTAATCAAACGGATCTTTTGATAAAATTCAATTTGGGTACTGAGCCAGATTGGACACTATGGAGTAATTGTGAGAAGTTGGCCTGGCATATGCTGTCCACTAGTCATAGTGGGCACCTTGTTCCAGTCCAAACTACCCTTATTGATGATAGGTTTAAAGATAACCTTTATTGAAAGCTATCCTAGTGGTAGCTATGGAGAGCAGCCTTCAGGCTAAGTCTTGAAGGAGTGTAAAGCAGCTCGGTTTACCAGATTATAACATCTTGAATGTCTAAATGAAAGGAGAACACATAATGTATATATAAAATGTATTTATTTATCACTAAACACTCTCTAGTAATCTCTGTATGAGATTACAGAGCAAGGTACATAATTTAAACGCAATAGAACTTCAGTAAATAGCACAATGTACACTGGGCCCCAGGGGGGGACCAAACCATATATTCAGGAAGTGGTATAAGAACCACGGCCTGACTAGACAAAGTGCCTAGAGCAGGTAGAATCACTGGGACCCCAAGGTAGTGACACAGCGGACCCACGGGGAACGTGTGCAGTGAGAGAACACAGCAGCGAACTCCGTTCGCTTCTATGGCAAAAGTCGCGGTTGGAATTTTAAAGTTAAAGGACACTTAGGAGAGGACTTTGAGCAAACCCCTTTAGACTTTAGGGGTTCTAGGGCCAGCACCCACAGGAGCACCGAAGTGCTCGAGTTACCTCACCCAGTGAAGCAGGGTGGATAGGCGTCAAATGGTGTTGTGAATCGTCATTGAGTTAAATGGCGATCTGCTGCAAAGTGCTCCTGCCGTGAAGAAGGAAAGTGTCCGATGTGATCCAAGCCTGGATCGAAGATGTGAAGAACCTGAAAGCAGAGGGAACAGAGTCTGAGTCACTTCCAGTGACCAGGGGCACGATAAGACGAATGCGCACCGGCTTCAGGTGCGAAGAGATGAAGCTTTACTCAGCAGCCAAGAGGACCAGGAGGCATCAACGATGACCAAGAGCTGGATTCGAGCTGTCCCACGAAGGATGTTGAGTGCTGCGGCGTCGGTGCTCAGATGATCACAACAAGCCTTGGCAAAAGCAACGTCCGCACGAAGGAAAAAGATGCTTCGGTGAGGACCAGCAACGTCCAGGGGACTACCCAAGCGATGGGAGAGTCAGGGCACGTCTGCAGCAACCAGGGAAGCCCAAGGAAAGTTAAAGTTGCATTCTCAGGGACCCACAGGTCGACGGACCAGGGATCGGAAGGTACCTCGAGAGAAAACACAAAGGGCCGGCTCACAGAACACTCGTGGAGTGTAGGCCGGAAATCTTCGGTGGAATTGCTGCTCGGGGTCTGGGCTACAAGTACCCCAATGCACAGCCTCAAGGATCGTTGAGAAGCATATGCACTTGCAAATGTGCACAGTGTCCAGGGGTTCTGGTTCCATGGTACCCACGAGGGCTACGGGTCTCAGCTTTGCTGGGGACTCGGGTCAGCCTCTGGAAGTCTGGGAACCCACCTCCTGTGTTGCAAATTCTTCGGAGTCTGGCGGGAGCTTCAGAGATGCAAACCGGTCAGATGCGTGTTTGGTGGCTGCTGCGCAGGGGAGTAACTCCTTTACTCCAAGGGAGATCCTTCAGTCATCTATCAACTTGTAGATTGTCGAAGTTACAGGATTCAGTATCAGAGTTGCGTAGTCAGGGGTTCCTACTTTATACCCAAGGAAGGGGTGGGACAAACTCTGGGGGACCCACCTATGGGAGGGTTTGGAAAGGGAGGTGGCTACACCCATTTTCTTTGTCCATTTACGCGCCTGAGCAGGGGCTAGTAGCCCCTGCAACCGGTTTGAACTGGGCTATGCACAGGGACACCAAATGTGCCCCCAGTGCAGACTTCAAAGCTCTCTTGGAGAGCACCTACCCAGTCCCAATACACTAAAGCCTGTCTGTGAGGTGGTTACACCTCCCTGTGACAGGAAACCTATTGGCCAGACCTCCCCTGCCGGAGTTTCGTCCAGCAGCAGGAGGCCAGACTCGTGTCTGTGGCAGCAGCATCCATTTTGTGATGCCAGGTTTCTGTTAAGCTGGTAACGGGTGTACCGGTGTGGCCATGTTTCTCCCTTTAGGAGGGTGGAATCATACCTCTATCGCCAGTACTGGCGGGGAGGTATGATTCCAAGGTGTTTGACACCAAACGCAACATGTTTCCTTGCAGCCATTCCAAAGTTAGCATTTACCGCAAGGTTATAATGCATTTGAGTATATGGTCTGGCTGCATCACAGAACAACCCCGGAGAATAGATTCCGAAGGCTACAGAGGGGGCCTGCACATGCATGGGCACCCTCTCACACAAAACCCAGCACCCTGCCTTCAGGATTGATAAGGCCTGCCATAGAGGTGCCTGATAGGTTTATATGTGTAGTGATATAAGGTAGATATAGGGAACCTATATCTAAGTAAGGGGTGCATACACCACCTTACACAGGCTGCTGTAGCAGACCTGTTGTGCCATTTTGGAAGGCTGCCCAGGGGTGGCATAATTCATGCTGCAGCCCCTGGTAGGCCTCTGGGGTACCTATCACTTGTACCTGGTGTACCATATACTAGGGACTCATAAAGGTATTAACAACGAAAGAGAGATGTCCGGTCAAAAACACGTGTGCTGTACTGAAAACTAAAGACAAAATGGGGTTTGTATAGCAACAAAATGAAGTAAAACAGGGCTGAGAACTCCCATCAGACCACCCTTATGGCGGAATATCATCATGTGGGATACAGATAGTTAATCCAAACCTCGCCCAACCCATCAGTTGATGGTGCAGAGATGGATTTCTGAGGTGGAATCTCTAGCCACAGTGTGATTCAGATGATGCTGATGGCGTGTAGTGCTGTGAAAATGTGAGTGAATGCTAAAATTGGCTCCTAGGACAAAAAATGAATTTTAATAGGTATTGTCCTAGTGTCAAGGTTAAAATGACGCCAAATAGTCTGAAAGTATGACTATGTTGTGGCGCTAAGTAGTGAGGTCAACATGTTTCAGCCGTATCGAACAAACTGTCCGGCTTTCTTCAGGACCCAGATTATTTAGCTACTGCAAAACAGTGTAAGTGAAACACAAAGTGTACAAAATATAGATACTGTGCAATATAAATTCAATATCTCCTACCAGGAACTTGGGTCCCCAATGTAAACTGGTGGGATTGAGTTATTTATCCTTTCCTAAAAAGAAGGAAAACAATGCACAAAGTCTGCAATAAAGTTGTATACAAACATCTCAAGATGAAAAAAGAAAGATAGCACAGACAACACATAAATAACGAAGAGGTGTCTCTTCGTTAAACAGAAGTCTGCAGTACTTCTGAGAATTTTATCTTCATTCAGATGATAGTTTCTCTGATCTCGTACTCACCCAGCGTTGTGTGGGAAATAACCTCACCTCACCCGGCAACCGCTCGGGAAAATGAGGCCCCTCTCTGTTATATAGAAAAGAAAAAATGAGGCCACAATCAATATTATATTTGCTGTGTCCAGCTGAACTTGCTCTATCTTTTCTATGTAAAAGACCCAGTAGTTGCAAAAAGACACTCCCTACATGCATGGCTTAGACTCAGCTGATGGCATGAGATGATCGGTTACTTAAACAATTAGAGATTCACTCCAGGACAAAGTCTATAAAGTGAAACATGCTCATGAGATAAGTTAAAAAGTACTGAGCATCCCGTTTTTCAATTATTAAAAATGGGGCAAGGATTATCCGAGGCGAAGTCTGTGTAAGAAGTGCCAAATCTTGCTAGACGCCAAAATGCCCCTAAGAAGAAAAACGCCAGCGACCCACCTAACCGTCGGTACCCCTCTCCTGCGTCCGAGAGGAAGTGGAGGTACCGAGCAGTACGCTAGTGCGCTTTTTATAGCGTGCTTGATTGGATAATGACCCAATTTGAGCAGTCAATTGTAAACTCCTAACGACTGCCGGATATTGACAGCAATCTCGAAAAAAGAGGAAGAACAGGCCGCTATCCTGCCAACGCATGCGCCGTCTCCGAGTCTAGCGGCGCATGCGCGATGGAGTAGCGGCTTTAACTCGCACTGTTCAATGGCGCATGCGCACGCGTACAATAGAATGTGTACACATTACGCGGTAGTCGCCGTGCCATAGTTTAGAACAGACCATTCCTTGGCCGCTGTTTACTGCAGTTAAAATGTGTAAACCAGTGTTATATATGATGCGAGGGTATATGGGTCTTGTAGGGAACGTCAAGCCCCCATTTCCCGTGTTGCATTTTACCGGAGAAACACAGAACACAGCAAGGCGATGGTTGCATACATCATTGATTAGTGCTTTGGAGTTAGACCACAATAATATTCAGATCCATATCATAGATATAAAGGATGGTCATGAAGAGGGCAAGCCAGGCATGCCCTACACAATAATTTAACATTGTATGGTTCAGATATATTGAGTAGCAGGCGGAAATAGACCGACACCTTCAAACTACCCATATGTTGATAGTGTGGTGTAAAGGCATTCAGATAGATGGAATATGACTATAATGACATCCAAGGGATGTCATCATTCAATCCCTTACTATCACTTCTTCGGTTAGGTGGGTCGCTGGCGTTTTTCTTCTTAGGGGCATTTTGGCGTCTAGCAAGATTTGGCACTTCTTACATAGACTTCGCCTCGGATAATCCTTGCCCCATTTTTAATAATTGAAAACCGGGATGCTCATTACTTTTTAACTTATCTCATGAGCATGTTTCACTTTATAGACTTTGTCCTGGAGTGAATCTCTAATTGTTTAAGTAACCGATCATCTCATGCCATCAGCTGAGTCTAAGCCATGCATGTAGAGAGTGTCTTTTTGCAACTACTGGGTCTTTTACATAGAAAAGATAGAGCAAGTTCAGCTGGACACAGCAAATTGTCGTGTATTTCTATAGGTTCTGATTCGATCCCCCTATTCCTGACCCTATTCTGGTTAAACTTACTAGCTAGTTAACTAACAGTCAGCCCATGAGGCAAGAAAACCCCCATGATGCAGATACCGTTATCTGACGCAGTCACACTACGGCACAGGAACGTGTTATCTGATTAGGTCATAACGCTTGAGATCTAATTAGACAAGCGACATTCCTCCAGCCCCTGATAAGGCATACGACGTTCTCATAACAAATCAAACCTATGACAACCTGGATAATCCGTGCGGCCATTGTTTTGATTTCACAGAGAACTTTAGTAAAGAATGTGCTAACGAGCAAGTCGTATGACATCTTTATTGACGTACCTATGTCCATCCTTACGTCAATCTCGGCACCTTTAAGGTATAAATATTGCCGACCTTGCCCTATGCAAACACACGCGTGGTGACAAGACGGAGCAGCCATACTTGCCGAAGCCGAGAGCAGAAGCAGACCCCGCAGGCAGCAGCCCCGCCTTCCTGACGCGCTGAGAGACGCGCTGCTATCTCAAGCCGAGAGACCCAGCACCGGCGCTTCTGGGCAGCCCTCGCAGGCAGCCTGGAATATCGAGAGCAGAGAAAGAGATACCATTCCTCATTCATCCTAAATTCCAGGTACAGAACTGAATAACCCCTCCTAGAGAATTCTTTAGTTATTCACTTGGCAAAAACAAACTTAACTTAAACTGTAACTTTCTATTCCCGCCCACGCATTAGACTTAGGTCAGGTACACGGGGTAGGCGTATTTAGAAACACCAGTTGAGTACGTTTAGTCAAAATGTATATGTGTATGTAAATATATTTTAATCATTTTAAACATCATATGGCTCAGAAACCATATCAATGTTTTTACAGTATTATTTTATACTATTGCTTCTAATGTATGCACTTTACTTAACTATAAGTATTGCAATAATATCGATCCATTTCTCTTGTACGAGAAAAGAGACTGATCAATAAATAACATCTTTTATTGAACACGCCCGTCTCTTCCTTTTCTCTACATTCTGATGAGACTAAGAATGCACGTACTGACTGAGTAAAATAATTGCCTTGTGCTCACACGACTCTCGAGATTGACTCTTGATTAGGGGAGAGCAAAGTTGTCATGTTCTATGGTTGTCAGAAACTAAATCCCTTCTTGTCTAATCAGGGGAGTTAATTCCTTCCTTGAACATTCGAGAAAGTTTCTAGCGAACTCTGAGCTTAGCTGGCAAACCCAAAAATTAAGTCTAGTATCGACAGTAGTAGACCTAGTTAACGTCTGGTCTAGGCCTTTACTGCTGTAGGTACTATTCCAATGCGCAGAGCCTATTGGGAAAATAGGAGCTACACTACATGGCGCCCAACGCGTTTGGAAAGGGCGATAAAACTAACGTAAGACATTTAGAGTAACTCAGTCGTGCTTTCTCACTCAGACCCCTTTTCCCAAATACTCCAAAGACGTCTGGAGTGGGTGAAAGGTTATAATATCCTCCAAAACCTCGCAGGAGGGAACTCCTATGTATGGTTCTTGGTCTAGTCAACGTTGAAGGATAAAACAGTTCCAGAATATTGTGCACCTAATCTCTGTTTCCATAAAGAAACCTGATCTGCAAACAAAAATAATACCATCCTGTCAGTAAAATGGGAGACAGCGATGGAGAAAGAGAGGCAATTAGATTAGCTACTGAAATAGCAGATGCTGATGCTACCATGCAAGCAGCAGACGCGGATATAATACTTATTCCGGTCATTAAAAGGAGATCTATAACCTTAAAACTTATAGAAAATGGACTGACACCTAGAGGTGGCACAGTCATATTCGTAATTGAGGCACACGAATATCGGCAGACAGAGGTATACTATACATGGATACATTTTCCAGCAGCAAATGCTGTAACAAAGTACTTCCACTATTACAAAGTAGAGGAACCTCCTGAAACGTACACTCCTTTCGAGGAGGTGGAAGTACCACTCAAATTCCAAGAGCATTTGCTCTTATTTGATGGCGCCCTAATACATAACAATCACATTACAAGGCTCGGTCCTTTAGGAAGACCAGGAGCAACGTGGCCGGTCCTAGCCGGATACACACCACATCCAGACATCGAAAGAATGCCTGCAGCAGAGCTGTTAATACAGCTAAAACAACTACTAAAAATTCACAGACAATTAGTTCAGTATGTAATGCGGACTTCAACAATTCAGCCAGCGATTAAACTTCCACAGCTGACCCCTCACCAGGGGAACACAAATAAAATTACACCACAGAACATCCAATCCTGCCTAGGTAAAGTTCCAGCTAAACGGGAACAAATACCATTCTGGTTGGCACAGAAAATTACCCAAATAGAGGCGGTGTTTCCTGACACCACCCCGCTGGAAAAACACAGGATTCTGACTATATGTCTCCCAATGGGAATCGCACCACACATTGAGGACTGTGACACTTGGGGTACAGTCTTTGCTTCCATCTATACAAAAACGCACGGTGTTCCATCCATTTCGGTAATACCAGATGTGCTAAAACAAATTCAAGATGAATACGGTCCAGAACCTGCTTTAACTCTTGGTATGAAATTACTGAAAGACTTCAAGCAAGTCTCGGCTATATTACTAGCCAACATAAAAGGTGAAGCAGCAAACGTGGCGATCCGCCAGAGGTTAAAAGAGACAGATATAGCAGACCAACCAGCTGAAATTGCCAGAATCATAGAAAAATCCTATGAAGAACTAGGCAGAGATAGTCTAGGTGGAATACCAGTAAAACCGCAACTGACTACAAGTCCAGAAAAAATATTTTTTAATAATAATTCACCAAAAAAGAACTGGGATGGAAATAAACAATCCAATCCTAAAGAAAAGAAATTCCAGTCCAGAGGAAGGTCTCCTAGGCGAAGAGAGAAATCTCCAAACCCGAGACAAAGGTCACCTCAGAGTGAACCCTCTGGGAATAGATATAACCTTAGAAATAGGGATAATATTAAAAAACCTGATAGATATCAAGACATTGATACACGTCCCTCTCAATCTTTTCAGAATTCCTCGCAGAAATCAGAAAGAAGAGGACGATCAGAAGAGCACGCCAAGTCCAAAGACAAGGAACCTGCTCAACTGAAAAAGAAATCACAATTTCCAAAAAAGAAGGTAGCCAGTATCAAGGTAGTTAACAATGCCGAGAATACTGAGGACACAACTGAAAAACGGAGAATGGGCTCAGACAATGCTAGACAGCGCAGCAGAGGTGAGCATAGCTCGCAAAGTCCTTATGAATCATCTGGAGACAGTGGACACGAATGAATACCTTCAAGTGGAAACTGCAGATACCAGAGTTAGCAAGCCCCACAAAATATACGAGATAACATTACGTATAGAGGGAGATAAGACTAGGAAAATAAGGGGACTATTTTGGGATAACCTATCCAAGGGCTATGACATCCTTCTAGCTGAAAAAGACTGGCCACCAGAGTTTGTCAGGGAGTGCCCTCATGGCGAAGAAGTAATTATGCCTGCCTTCTCGAATCAAATACCGATTCATAAAAAATATACACTTGCTAGAAAGTGGGCAGTGGCCTTAGCACCTGCTTTATATAAAAATCATGTAGGATGGGATGAGGATTCTCCTCCTCACAAAGTCCAGTTAAAATCACAACCAACTGCACAAAGGCAGTACCCAATCAAGCAAGAAGCTAAAAAACAAGTAAATGAAATACTAGATCAGCTAGAATACCAAGGGGTGATTGAAACTTGCACCTCACAAATGAACAATCCTTTGTTTCCGGTCTCCAAACCAGACAATTCATATCGTCTAGTTTTGGATTACCGACACCTTAACACATGTTGCAAAACTTTTGCAGTGCAAAATTCACACAGTGCTGCACTAATGAATAACATAGTGCGCAAAAAATACAAAACTACCTTGGACATCTCCAACGGATTCTTTTGTCAAAACATAGCACCAGAGAGCAGATATTTAACAGCTTTCTCAGTAAATGGCACTCAAAAACAATTCTGTCGGTTAGCCCAGGGGTACAAGAATAGCCCGGGGGTATTCTCAGCGAGAGTAACAGAATTACTACAACAATATGATGATGAAGCATTATCTTATGTCGATGACATTTACTTAACAGATGATGACTTGGAGACTCACTTGAAAAGAGTGAACACCATAATACTTGGTTTCGCTGCAGAGGGTTACAAATTCAACTTCAAAAAGTCCAGAATTGCCCATCTGACGGTCCTATTCTTAGGATATGAGTTATCAAGTGAAGGCAAAAGCCTGGCAGACAATTTCCTAGAGAAATGTGCCGTAATCCAAGCTCCTAAAACACTAAAAAACCTACAGTCAATTCTAGGCTTCCTAAATTTCGGAAGAACATATATTGCAAATTACGCAGAAAGGGTCAAACCTCTTTACGATCTAATTAAACCAGACTTTAAAAGATCCAGTTGGACTCAAGCACACACAGAAATTTTGAGATCCTTACAAACAGACATGCTAATTAAAACAAAATTAGAAACCCGTGATAATACACGCAACCTTGTGATCCGAGTCATCCCAGGGAGATACGGATTCACATACCTAACCTCTAATGAGGGAGATAAGGTACCAATTGCATTCAAATCACATTTGTACACAAAAGCTGAACAGAGATTCAACAACAAAGGAAAAATTGTTCAAGCAGTTCAAACCGCAATAGCTAGAGAAAAAGACATAGCTGACGGTACAGTCAGAACAGCAGAATCAGCCTTTGAGGCATTAACAACACCGTGTAATTTACCAACAACAACATTGGATCCAGAATGGTTACAATGGGTAAATTCAATCACAACGGACAAAGTATATTACTTCTTTGATCCAGAACTAGAAGAATTAAAAAATCTAAAATATGAAAAAACGTATCCTCTGCCAATCGACATTCTGCCTCTACGACATTACGCCTGTGTAATCTATACAGACGGACATGCTCAACCCTCCGTTTGGGGAGAACATGCATACAATCCCACATGTGAGATTACAAAAGAAGTGTGGCACGGAGGTAAACTAAGACCTCTATTAACAAAATCACACTCAGTAGAAACTAATTCAGAACTACAAACTGAAATAATAGCTTTGAAAATGGCGCTAGATAATGCGGATCGCGAATTCCCGACACTTATAGTGTCAGATTCATATTTCTGCGTCAAAGCATATAACAAGGATTTGCAGACATGGATTCAGAACGGTTACAAAGATGACACAGATGCACCAATAAAGCAGAGATTGCTCTGGGAACAGGTAGCTCTTTTGAAAAAAGAACTACCAAAGACTCACGTGACACACTCACTGAGTCATCAGCGTGATGGCGTTCACGTTGTAGGGAATTCATTGGCTGAAACAGCCGCAGCGGCAGCCAGTAAACCGGCTCCCGTAGATCGAAAAAAGCGTACATTAAAATACTTTGACGGCGAAACATTGCTGGCAGTAAAAACGTCATCAAAAGGCGACTGCTCGGCGTTACCGATCAACTATCCACTCAATTACACATACATCATAGATGCAAACTCCATTCCTTTTGCTCGAATCCCTGGAGTGGGGGATAGAGTGATTCCAAACATGGACAGGAGAAACTTGTTAATCGCAGACGCACACATGGGCGAGGGTCTCAGACACCTTAAATTAAAAGATTCTCTGGAAGAATTACAATCACGGTACTGGTGGCCAGGCATGAGCCTGCACTACACCATGTTTGTAAAAAACTGCCCAAACTGCAACAGAGATCGCAGTGGGGAGAGAAGCAGTTTAATACCTTGTCGTATCAAGGCAGATAACATCACCACTAAAAAGAATGGCTTGCGATTAACATATACAGGCTAGTTCCCACTTATAATGTAGATCCACAGCACTCGGCTGACGTCCGGACTGTTATACAAGATTTGCGAGTCTAATTGGCATATACGCTAAGAGCATGCTACGTTCGACCATTTTTTTTTTCCTTTTCTCAGGCAATCCAGCCTGGGGGGGGAAAGAATGGCCAAATGAGCACAGCCCAGCAGGAATCTTCTCACTTCCTTCCTGAGGGTATGGGATGGTGTAAAGAAAAAACCAAGACAGAAAGCAATCTATAATAGAAAGGATATTAGGTTCGGGAGCTGGGTGGGTCAAACATCTAATAAGTGTCCAACGTAGTCTAAATAACTTGCCAAGAAATTCTCTGAAGGGATTCAGTCCGTACGAATTATTATTCGGAACTAGGATGTTGATCTCTGACCTTGATAGTCAGACTTCAGTGGTAACAGAAAAAAGCTTTGATGTCAAAGACCGTTTGGCTATTTTGCAGGACTTAAACAAAACAAGAAAAGACCTGAGCAACATACAGTTGAAAGAACAGCCAACGACCACTGAAGAATCACCACCTGTCCCAGCAAGACCTGTCTGGATTCCAAAAGTCGGGGATCTAGTCAGGGAGAAGATCGCGGTAAAGAAGGAATTTGGGCCTTCTTACAGAAAAGCAGTTCCTGTATTGTCTGTCAACGGGACAAGATCAGTTGTACTACCGCCACTTGCTGGAAAAAAGGAGAACCGAGTTGTATCCATCGACCTGGTAAAACCACAACATGTGGCCGATAACCAACAGTAGGCCAAGTGGACTCCCAATAAGTAGCAGAACACCAAGGTTTGCTACCAGTACAGAGGTCCTATCAAAGAGGCTCATCACATTCGAAACGCCTACAGAAGAACAACAAGGACTATGCAACAATGCAATAGAACTTAGACCTCTGAAAACCCAAATAAAGACATTTAGCAGAGACACACCAATCTATACAGAAGTACCAAGTGAAAATGCGAGAAACAAAAATCCTGAACCAATTGGAACAATTGACAGAACTGCATCCGGTTACTTCATCAACTTCGATGATTCCTCTGAAGGCTTCAGCGAACAAAAGACACAGCCATCATCAAAATCCTTTAAAGACAAAGCTAAGGAACTTTTGAAACAACTGAAAGAAACATATCTAGTTTCTCCATGGATTGAATTTTGGGTGGGTTTTGGTGCATTTATCCTCATACTTTGGCTCATCATGGTATTTACCTTGGGACGCTTCATTGAGGGAAAATATGCTAAAATGGACACAGCAAGTCAGAACATCAACTTGGTCCTCAAACCACACACATCTTCACACGTCGAGAAAAGAGAACTTTCTTCAGAACTTTCTTCAGCCAACTTCACAGCAATTCCAATATCTGGTGGGGTAGCCTGGGACAACACTGACTATGAAATTTATGGTCCGGTCGAGATCCTGAAATATCCACACCAAATCAAGATCTCCTTGAGTGACTTTGCAAAACCAAACTCATTTGCTGATGATTGGGACTTTGAAAGTATAAACAATATGATGTCTGACTTAGTAATGTCTGCTAAATTTACAAAACATGATTATTTTCTGGGTTCTACAAATTATGACAGCATGTACTGCTATAACCATTATGGTAACCATTTCTTGCATAAATCTGCACAACCTAGAAATGTTTTAAATTTTAATCAATGGGAACATTGTGCTACACCTCCAAAAGGGAGCTCTAGAACCGTGTATGGCAAATATTCATATTTTTCAGGTTTTAACATAACTAATGCTGAAACATTTTATTACAAATTGTCAAACAAGACAGGGATGAAAACCATGATAACCAACACAAAATTGATATATTCAGATTCTTTCTTTGAAAAAATGAATACTTTTGGATTTGATTATTGGGACAAACATGTTGATTTGAAAAGTGTTTGGGGTACAAAAGAATGGCAAGTACAGGGTATAGAAGCTTTGTTTAGAGCCTGCATGATCCCAGAACAAATGATATTTTTAAATGACACCGTTCAACAAACCACCTGTCTTGGCTTAGCCAAAATCAAAGATTTAAATAACCTGTCTATTCCAAAGCCAATAATGTTTAGCAATAACTCTGAAACAGATGAAGAAATAGACATAACCCATATACTTAACCAAAACAGAACACATCCTGATTGGAAACAATGGTTGATCTGGCCCACAGATACAAATAACTGTCAAGATAGATTCCTGAATAAAACACAGGGTTTCAAAATGACCAGGCCAGACCCTAGATATCCTCAAAGACATCACCCAGGGATAATAACAACCTACAGTGTGGGCAAATTATGCCTTCAATGGCTACAAACTTCCACACTGCCTGAAATTAAGCAACACCTAACTTTAATTACTGATGGTGCTGACTTGCGTGATTTCATAATGGGACCACGCAAACAGCGTCAAAAGCGTTTCATAGCAGCCTCTGTATATGCAGCATACAATGAGGCCTGGAAGGTTACTCAAATTGAGACAGCAGAGAGAATACGGGAAATTGACCGTATTAATTTGGAAAAATCACTTTCTGTAGTGGACAATGGGTTAATGACTCTGTCCTCCAGAATTTTTTCATTGGACAGCATTGTGTCTTCAGCAATCGATATATTATCGCAAGACTTACTGTTATTACAACATGGTCAGTCACAATTGCGTTCTATTGTACAGCTTGGCTGGACGTTACAAAATCTACGTTCAGGCTATGTGCCTTGGCGTTTAATCAACACTACGTCACTATTCCAAATCTTTAACCTTACTGATAGACAAATCGGTATGGCGCAGAAGGGTGCTGATTATACAATCTTGAGCATTGAAAAACTAGAAAGATTACCGTTGACAATGTCAGAACGACCTGTCAGTGAATGGATAATCCACGGAATCATAAATATTCCAATCTCAACCTTCAGGTTTCAATACTGCCAAAAATATATACAGGCTGGCATGTACGAGAAATTGGGAAAGGGGTACCTTAAAACAACATGGAACCTGCCCTATTCACATGCATGTGTCAGTAACAAAGGACAGAAAGTGTTTCTTAGTGGCAACAATTGTGCTATGTCACTAAGCGGCACGCTTCTGTGTAACGGTATTAGTTTGCACGGAGCCTGTGAAGGGAATTCATACAACCTTTCATGTCACCAGCAAGGCGCACCTGCAACTGAAATAGAACCATTCTTTCAAAGACTCTATAATGGGAGTTACATTCTTATTGTAGACCGCAGATGCTGTAGTCTTATGCTCGGGACTCCTTATCTCGTCACTACGACGGCGAAGGTCAAGTGCTGTGGACGTTCTTTGTTTCCCAGCTCCTTTCCAGACAGGGAGGCAAGGGCATGGCCCGGTTTGAAAATTACTTCTATTCGAATAGACACTTTAAGCAGAATGAAAACAGTGCTTCTTCAGACGCCTACAAGGCTCACGTCATCTAAAGAAACGTATGATCTACAAGTCGCAAGGACGACTGCAGAGATACATACATTATTATCAACTAATTCCCCCGTACATTTCGCGGAAATCCTGAGCGAAATCTTAAATATTTCTGATACCACTGGGGTCTCAAAGGTATTTAAGACAGTATTTTCGATGGCATTAACACCATTCAAAGCCATACTGGGTATTTTTCCAGATTTCGTCCATTCGATTTTTGGCGGACTTCCCTTGATCCTGGGACTAATTGCAGGAATCCTATTCCTAGTCCTTATTTTTCGTTATGGCAACCCATGTCACAGATCAAACTCTCGCGACAATGGAAGATACGATCCTAGCCATTGGATACCGGGACCGGATATCAAAAATCCTGGGACTATCCCGGCTTAGAGACCTAAACATGACTTGGTTTCTATCATTTCGACCAATGTGGCAAAGGTGTGTTTTACCTGTACTAAGGTGTCTGCTATGCGGAGAAGAATGCGTGTTAGACACCTGTCTGACGCTACAATCGGATGCGCCGGTGGATGCAGATACACTGTTGGTTCCTACCAAGGTTCACGCACTGTGCTGCCCTCAAAGGCTGCCAATTCTGATGACGGCATTCCTGGAATCTTCACCACTGCGATTGAAGAGTAGTGAAGTTCAAGATGAAAGCAGCATCGAACAGGTACGACCTTCTGTCAGCAATGCAAATCAGAATGTCAATGGAGACAATCATGCGCATGAATGCATGGTTACCCCTATTTCCGACTTAGAGGAACTTTCCCATGAAGCTGTTGACAGTTTTTTCGAAAGCCTGAATGATATGATGTTCTCTCCGGAACAGAAATAGAGACTTTTGAGTAAACTCGCACACGGCGTTCCCTGAATTCGGCCTTCAACTTTAAAAATAAAGTCACATGAACAATTACAATCCAGTTCACGGACAGCAACTTTTTTCAGCAAGCCCCTAAAATATTTTTCTATATATTTTTTCCCGGGACACTGATTTTCTGCTTAAAGTAAGAGACTATTCCTAGAGAACTAAGATTTCTATTTTAGATACTTTATAGACTTTATAGACTTTAGCTGCCCGCTGGTATGTTCGCAATAGATTTTATGTGATGAAATGGTTTCGACTTTTTTTCTGTATAGCCATATTAAGAGCCATTTCATGTGTATTTCTCATATACCAACAAGCAATAATGCATAACAATGCGTGTTTACTTTTGCATTTAATTCATAGCTTAAGTGCATACAATATATATGACTGCAATTTTTCAGTATATTTGAAAATTTCGAAATGCATTTATGTATTTTGGGGTGGTAAGGTATACACTATACTCTATAGTATGTTGTACTATGTTATACTATGCATAGATTAGTAGATATGACCATAGTTAGCGTGGAGTGGGTGTCGTGTATTTCTATAGGTTCTGATTCGATCCCCCTATTCCTGACCCTATTCTGGTTAAACTTACTAGCTAGTTAACTAACAGTCAGCCCATGAGGCAAGAAAACCCCCATGATGCAGATACCGTTATCTGACGCAGTCACACTACGGCACAGGAACGTGTTATCTGATTAGGTCATAACGCTTGAGATCTAATTAGACAAGCGACATTCCTCCAGCCCCTGATAAGGCATACGACGTTCTCATAACAAATCAAACCTATGACAACCTGGATAATCCGTGCGGCCATTGTTTTGATTTCACAGAGAACTTTAGTAAAGAATGTGCTAACGAGCAAGTCGTATGACATCTTTATTGACGTACCTATGTCCATCCTTACGTCAATCTCGGCACCTTTAAGGTATAAATATTGCCGACCTTGCCCTATGCAAACACACGCGTGGTGACAAGACGGAGCAGCCATACTTGCCGAAGCCGAGAGCAGAAGCAGACCCCGCAGGCAGCAGCCCCGCCTTCCTGACGCGCTGAGAGACGCGCTGCTATCTCAAGCCGAGAGACCCAGCACCGGCGCTTCTGGGCAGCCCTCGCAGGCAGCCTGGAATATCGAGAGCAGAGAAAGAGATACCATTCCTCATTCATCCTAAATTCCAGGTACAGAACTGAATAACCCCTCCTAGAGAATTCTTTAGTTATTCACTTGGCAAAAACAAACTTAACTTAAACTGTAACTTTCTATTCCCGCCCACGCATTAGACTTAGGTCAGGTACACGGGGTAGGCGTATTTAGAAACACCAGTTGAGTACGTTTAGTCAAAATGTATATGTGTATGTAAATATATTTTAATCATTTTAAACATCATATGGCTCAGAAACCATATCAATGTTTTTACAGTATTATTTTATACTATTGCTTCTAATGTATGCACTTTACTTAACTATAAGTATTGCAATAATATCGATCCATTTCTCTTGTACGAGAAAAGAGACTGATCAATAAATAACATCTTTTATTGAACACGCCCGTCTCTTCCTTTTCTCTACATTCTGATGAGACTAAGAATGCACGTACTGACTGAGTAAAATAATTGCCTTGTGCTCACACGACTCTCGAGATTGACTCTTGATTAGGGGAGAGCAAAGTTGTCATGTTCTATGGTTGTCAGAAACTAAATCCCTTCTTGTCTAATCAGGGGAGTTAATTCCTTCCTTGAACATTCGAGAAAGTTTCTAGCGAACTCTGAGCTTAGCTGGCAAACCCAAAAATTAAGTCTAGTATCGACAGTAGTAGACCTAGTTAACGTCTGGTCTAGGCCTTTACTGCTGTAGGTACTATTCCAATGCGCAGAGCCTATTGGGAAAATAGGAGCTACACTACAAAATATAATATTGATTGTGGCCTCATTTTTTCTTTTCTATATAACAGAGCGGGGCCTCATTTTCCCGAGCGGTTGCCGGGTGAGGTGAGGTTATTTCCCACACAACGCTGGGTGAGTACGAGATCAGGGAAACTATCATCTGAATAAAGATAAAATTCTCAGAAGTACTACAGACTTCTGTTTAACGAAGAGACACCTCTTCATTATTTATGTGTTGTCTGTGCTGTCTTTCTTTTTTCATCTTGAGATGTTTGTATAGAACTTTATTGCAGACTTTGTGCATTGTTTTCCTTCTTTTTAGGAAAGGATAAATAACTCAATCCCACCAGTTTACATTGGGGACCCAAGTTCCTGGTAGGAGATATTGAATTTATATTGCACAGTATCTATATTTTGTACACTTTGTGTTTCACTTACACTGTTTTGCAGTAGCTAAAAAATCTGGGTCCTGAAGAAAGCCGGACAGTTTGTTTGATACGGCTGAAACATGTTGACCTCACTACTTAGCGCCACAACATAGTCATAATTTCAGACTATTTGGCGTCATTTTAACCTTGACACTAGGACAATACCTATTAAACTTCATTTTTTGTCCTAGGAGCCAATTTTATCATTCACTCACGTTTTCACAGCACTGCACACCATCAGCATCATCTGAATCACACTGTGGCTAGAGATTCCACCTCAGAAATCCATCTCTGCACCATCAACTGATGGGTTGGGCGAGGTTTGGATTAACTATCTGTATCCCACATGATGATATTCCGCCATAAGGGTGGTCTGATGGGAGTTCTCAGCCCTGTTTTACTTCATTTTGTTGCTATACAAACCCCATTTTGTCTTTAGTTTTCAGTACAGCACACGTGTTTTTGACCGGACATCTCTCTTTCGTTGTTATTACATTTGAGCTGGGGTGTTGAGATGTCAGGGTCATTAAAGTGAACCCCTTTAGACCTTCCTAAATCTTATTTTTTCTAGTACTCTTAAAGGTATTCCAGTACCTAAAGTACATGGAATCATTTTAGAGAGGAAGCAGCGCGGCTGGGGTCCTAGATAGCAGGACCCCAGCCAGACTAAAGTCGAAAAACAGTGAAACATCAGCAAAAAGTGGGGGTATCTATAAGAAGCAGATCCTACTCTCCTACAGTAATGTTTACCTGGAAATTCCTTACATCTAGTGATATAGTTTTTGTACCAGTTTTCAGAAACCCTAGACCCTCTGGCAAAAGCACAGGCTCAAAGCCAACTTACAAGGTTGAGATAGGGAATCTTATGGACTACAACCACACACTACCTGTGGATGGATGGTGCATCCTCTTCGGTGAGTCCTCTAGACTACAGGATATTTTTTTTTATTGAGTTTCAAAACTCCTTTCACCATGAAAGGACAGACACAAGAAATCTAAACTATATATTTCAAACACTTTATTGAAATTAATGGACCAGGTACTTACCTACGGTAATGCCTTATCTGGTAGAGCCATGATCTAGACGCAGATTCCTTACCTTTGAACTTCAAGGCATCAGGCAGGATCCAGAAGACTTTTCTTAGCATCACCCCTGTGCGCCAGTAGGTGGCGTTGGTCGACTCCGCATGACGGTGTCGTCGTCGTGTTTGTCATATTGACTATGTCTGCGTCCCCAATATAACCGCGACTCCGGCGCGCTGACGTCAGTACTTTTCACGACTTTCCACGACAGAAGCACCAAGCCATTAAGTGACTGACCATGGTGTGTTAACAAAAGAAGATCTAGGGCCTTTTTTGAAGGGGAACATCCATGACACTTCAAACAAATTCCGCAGTGATGGGAGGATCGGTGGGTTGGTAAGGAATCTGCTGCTAGATCATGTCTCTACCAGATAAGACGTTACCGAAGGTAAGTAACTTGTCCATCCGATAGAGACATCTAGCTGCAGATTCCTTACCTTTGAACAGATACCCAAGCTATACCATCCCGAGAAAAGGGACTGCGGAATGGCTTAGACCAGAAAGTCCTGTAAAACAGAGGGACCAAACAGGCCTTCTCTGTAGACATGGGAATCCGGGCAGTAGTGTCTGGCGAACATGAGTAGAGATACCCACATAGCGGTTTGGCATATGTCAGAGACGGGTACGCCACGCTGGAGAGACGTGGTGGAGGCCTTCACTCTGGTGGATTGGGCCCTACGCCCTTCAGGAAGATCCTTCTTCGCTAGGGCATAACAAAGTTTAATACAGAGGATAATCCATGGGGATATAGTCCTCTTCTGGACAGCACAGGCTTTCTTTGCACCCATGTATCCAATAAAGAGTTGGTCATCCAACCGGAACTCTTTAGTTCGATCAAGGTAGAATGATAATGCTCTTTTTGGGTCCAGACAATGGAGATGTTCCTTCCTTCCTTCCTTGCAAGGATGCAGGGGTGCATAGATGGTGGGAAGGGAGACCGACTGTCCCAAATGGAAGGGTGTCACCACCTTAGGCAGAAAGGATGCCCTTGTCTGGAGTACTACCTTGTCCGGAAAGATCCTCAGGTAAGGAGGCTGAGAGCACAGTGTCTGCAGTTCGCTCACTCTCCTGACAGAAGTTATAACCACCCAAAAAGCTGTCTTGATGGTGAGCAACTGCAGAGGCCCTAGTTTGTGCAGCAGTGGTCAGTATCTTGCATGGCTCTGCACTTCTGGCGTAGAAAGACGTGTACAAAACTGACGTCATCGCGCGAGGGCGGCATCCATGTAGCTACTGCGATGTCATCCCGGCGACCACAACACTGACGAGACAGACGCGGAGTTGACCAACGTCACCTTCCGACCTGCAGGGGCACTGCGAACGAAAAACTTTCTGGATCCAGTCTGATGCCTGGGGGTAATTCTAAGGTAAAGAATCTATAACTTCTTCAGATGTTCACTTGCTCTCCTGGCAGAGTTAATTGCCCCCAAAAAAGCTGTCTTGCTGGTAAGCAACCACAAAGGGGCAGCTAAGCAATAGCTCAAATGGCATACACATCATGAAAGTGTGTACCAAATTAAGCTCCCACTGTGGCATGATGAAGGGTGAAGGGGGGCACAAATGCGTTAACCCCTTCAAAAACGTTTGCACTAGAGTAGATTTTAAGAGAGAAGGCTTATCAGGCAGCCGAAGAAAAGAAGAAAGGGCAGAAAGGTAGCCCTTCAAGGTGCCTGGAGCAGAGCTCTGCTGGGCCCAGGAAAGAATAAACAGAATTACTTAAGATAAAGGAGCAGATAAGGGGCCAATAGACCTATCTATTATATTTACAAAACTTGGTCCATCAGCAGGCATATACCAACTTTGTGGAGGGATGCTTGGCTGCCAGAATAACCTCACAAACTTCGGGAGTAATGCCAAAAGCTGTCAACTGTTGCACACTCAAGCTCCCCACAAGAAGGCCGAGAGTGGACAGATTCGGGTGGAGAATCATCCCCTGCTGCTGGGAGAAAAGATCCTACCCCCTGAAGAGAAAGCCTGACCGGAGGTTGGATGCTCGTGTCTAGAAGCTTGGGATGCCAAACTCTCTCTGCCCAGTCCAGAGCCACAAGAATAACTTGCGCCCGGTCGCTCCTGATCTTCTTGAGCTCTCTGGTCAGGGGTGGTATGGGCGGAAAGGTGTATCGGAGGCCTGAGCTCCACTCGCGACAAAAAGTGTTGCCGAGCGAGTGCCGCCTTGGAAACTCTAATGCCCAAAACAACCGACATTGCGCGTTCTATTTGGAGGTGAACAGATCAAACCAAGGCTCTCCCCACCGCTGAAAGAGACCTTGTGCCAACTCCGGATGGAGACACCATTTATGATCCGCAAGGCATCTTCAGCTCAGCTCGTCTGCCCTGGTGTTCAGAGAACTGGCCAGGTGTTAAACCACCAGGGAAATGCCCTGATGTTCCAGCCAAGTCCAGAGAAGCAGGGTCTCTTCACAAAGAGTCCACAACCCCAGTCCGCCCTGTTTGTTGTACTATCACATGGCAGTAGTGTTGCCCGTGAACAGCTGTACGATCCTTTCCTTTATTGACAGCAAAAAGGCTTTCAGTACCAGCTGGATCGCCTGAAGCTCCAACATAGTGATTTGGAGCTTGGCTTCCGCTGGAGACCAGAGTCCTCTGATCTCCAACTCTCCCAGATGGCCGCCCCATCCCAGAAGGGACGCATCCGTCCCTGCTGTGGAGTCAGGGTGGGGAAGGAAGAGGGGTCTGCCCTTGAACCAATTGCGGTTCGTTAGCCACCAATGCAGGTCCTTTGCAGTGCCCTCTGAAATCTGAACCCGGTCAAAGAAATTTCGTCGATGCAGCACCAATTGGAACTTCGGGTCCCACTGCAGAGCCTGCATGTGCCACCTTGCATGGATCACTAGCAGGATGCAGGAGGCCATGAGGACCAACAGCCTTAGAGTAATTCTCATCGAAATCCAAAATAGAGGCTGAAATATTGGTATCATAGCCTGAATATCTTGAACTTGTTGGGCAGGAGGATAGGCCCAAAACTGCACTGTGTCCAGAACCGTCCCAATGAAAAGGAGCGTCTGACAGGGAGTCAGGTGTGACTTCGGCACAAGATTCACCGTAGCCTCGAGGTGGGAGACATATGCATGGGGTGAACCCGCCTTCAACAACCAGTCGTCGAAATAGGGAAAGACTGGAACCCCGAATCTCTGCAGATGGGCTGCGACCACTGCCATCACGTTTGTGCCTGAGGGGCTCTAGTGAGGCCAAAAGGGAGCACAGCAAATTGAAAGTGCTGGTGACCCACCGTGAACTGCAGGTAGTGATGATGGGCAGGCAGCATGCGAATATGAAAGTAGGCATCCTAACGAACGAGTTACTTACCTTCGGTAACAATGCATCTGGCAGAGACACAGTCTAGCTGCAGATTCCTTAACTTAGAATATCCCCAAGCGTCAGACTGGATCCGGAAAACATTTTCCTAAGCAGTACCTCTGCACGCCGGGGGGCAGCGTCGCCTGGCTCCATCCTGACGTCTTCCATGGAAGTGACGTCAATAGAGCCATATAAGATCCCCTCGGCGTGCTGACGTCAGTTTTCTGCAGTGAAACTTTTCCGCACCACAACGCGGAGTCACTACAAAAACTGTTAGAGTATAGGAACAGTGTGCCAAAAAAGAAACAAAAACCTTTGAAACAACAATGATAAGAAACCATCCCATGTTGAAAAGCACTCAATACTTGGAGGGATCGAAAGAAGCGAACAAGCAACCACTCCAATAAAAATCCCATAAAGCAAAGAACCGTGCCCCCCTAAAGAGGCAACGGCAGTAGAAATGAATAACATGACAATCAAAGGATAGAACGCAGCCACTGGATGGAACTGTACAACAGAGTCTGTGAGCAAGGAAGTAAACAACCACATAGAAGTGGTACCACACCCCCACAATGACCTATGCACTGAGCATAGTCCAATAAAAGCTCAACCCAAGCGTCTACAGCAGAGACAAGGAGACCCCAAAAACAGGGGGAGACAGACGAGGGTGGAGGGAGGGTTAGAAAACATGATAAACTCCATTTTGGGAAGAACAAGGATGGAGTAGCAGCAAAAACACATAATTTAGACACCCAAACGAGAAGGGTGGTAGGCTAACGTGCCTAAGGCAGAAAGACACACCCTGCCCCTGAGGTGGGTGAACTAAAGCACCCCTTAGGAGTATCATGGCCTCCTTAAAGGAGGCAAGGTGGTAAAACCCCACCTGGAACGGTCCTCAGAGAACGGGGAGGATGGGCGGGCGTTAAGGAATTGCAGCTAGACTGTCTCTACCAGATACATCGTTACCAAAGGTAAGTAACTCGTTCATCCGATAGAGACATATAGCCGCAGATTCCTTAACTTAGAATAGATACCATAGCCATACCCCATTGGAGGAGGATCTGCGACTGAACCCCACCACGGTCACGAAGGAAGTAGACTGTCAACAACATTGACTGACACAAGGTGGGGGCCACAATGCCAGCGTAGCTGACACCAGACCCATAAGGTTCAGCATTGCCAGCATAGCTGACACCAAACCCTGAAAGTCAGGGCGGAGCATGAGCAAGGGTCCACAGTCCATTAGAGGACAACACAAGGCCACTGTCGGCCAGACATGGATGAAACGAAGTCATAGGACCAGAAAGTCAGTGCACAATGATAGAATACCACAGATTTCCACAAAAAGAGGGAAACTGAGTATAGGACCCCAGGGTCCGAAGAGACAAAGGTCCAGCGAAGGGATGGCAACAGATGGCATGTCAGGCAGAGGGCATCCTGCCGAAACACACAACTATGGCTACCAGGAGGTGCATGGATGTGAATGACAAGAACACACGAAAACAGGTGGGGTGTACCTTGAGAACACTCCACACAATGGAGAGCTCAATGAACCGTAGCAACAACAACATGTGCGGGCCGACCGAGAAGACAGCACAGCACCAGGTAGCCAACCAATCAAAAGGACCCCTGGGAACAAAGACCAAGGGCGACCGTCAAGCCGAACATGCCCAAGACTAGCTCCCCAGAGGGAGAGAGGAGAAAAGAGATAGAAACAAAAGGGGGACCTGGAACAATCCCCAGGATCCACCGCAGGGAGACTCTGCACGCCTACCCCCTCGTGTGCGAACACAGCACACCAAAATGCTGGAAAAGTCAGGAAATGACAAGCAAGGGAGTAAACCAGAAGGACACCCTTAGAGAATGGACAGGCGTCCGAAAGGGAGAAATGGAATCGCCATCTGTGAACCGTAGCGGGACAACAGACCAACTACAAAGAGGGCGACCCAAACTCCCCGATCCTGGAGTGAGACCAACCACCCGCGACACAGGTGGTAATACTGACCATCACACCAAGAAGAAGAGGAAGTCAGTAACATGGAGACAGGATGAATCCAGAGAAAATCCGGAGAATCTGTGGAAACTCGTTGCAGCGGCCAGGAAAAGAATACCTGAGCAGTGTGCGACAATGCCAGGTCGCGGCCACTCCAAGGGAGATCAGTAACACAAAGCAAAACGGAATAGAGCTCCGTTCTGGTAAAAATGTACCACTTATTGGCCAACCCCGACAGGGTGTACCCAAGCTTTTGCAACACCAGGGAAGTAAGCCACAGCAACAAAGCGCATGCAAGACAATGGTCTAAGGAACCCAATGCATCCCCTATGAGAATACATACACATAGGACTGGTCACAATCGGTGACCGAAAGAACCAATCCGGAGCGGAACGGTGCGCCCACAGGGATGCAAACCCACACGCGAGACCGCCTACGGCGCTTAAGGTAGAAAGAAGGCAGAAGAAGAACCAAGGCAAGGCAGGGGAGACAAGAAAACCCCTCTGGGGTGAGCCGGAAATGGCAGAGCCCCAGCAAAACACCAGAGACAACTGCGTCCATAGATGCCCGAGAATGCCATGGAACAACTGTAGGCAGCGATAGAGTAGCACCAGGAGAGGACCACGTCAGTCTGTGGGACTCAGAGGATACGTACCACCACAGCAGGAAGGCAATAGCAAGAGAGCTCCACGGGAGCCTCCGAAACTTTCTGATAAGGAAAAGCTACACCACAGCAAACGAATACCCCACATAGGGTTCGTCACATCCCTACAAAAGCAAGGGGCACCTCTTGAGACAAGCTCATAGGCAGAGGTCAAAAGAAACAAACAGCTGTCCCAGCTGCAGTAAAGTGATGGGAAAAACCTCTGGTTGAACAGCCATATAATCGTGGGACGAACTTCTTGGACCCAAAGACAGAAACAGAAAAACAGTGACAACACCGTGACATGAAAATATAGATCCACCATAGTGGACTAAAACCTAAGAAGTCAATGAAATCCTGAAAAGAAACGCTGTACTGCCAATTCGGCATGGTCGTCAAACAAATGGGCCCCATCACAAGGAAAATCTCTGAGTCGCTCCTGAACATTTTTGGGGAAACTGCTGTCGCGTAGCCAAGCATGTCGATGCAGGGCAACTGAGCTGGCCATAGCACGAACCACTGAGTCAGTGGTATCTAAGGCCGACCGGATGGTAAACTGCGCCTTGTCGCGGTCATCCCGAACCAGCTGGAGCAGGTCAGCACTGTAGGAAGGTGGATATCTGACTATGGTTACCCTCAACTTTTTGCCTAGTGTTTATCTGGTTTTCGACCTAGTTGGCCTGGGGCCCTGCTATTCAGGACCCCAGACTAATTGCTCTCTCTGTAAAATGGACTCCATGTACCTTAGGTACATACTTAATTGGATGCTGGGTCACCTTATCAGCCCCTGTACAGTGTACCTTAGGTACCCAGGGCATAGGTGTACCCAGGGCCTACCAAGGGCTGCAGCATGTATTATGCCACCCCTGGCTGGCCATCCAAACTGACACAACTGGCTGCTAAGACAGCTGGGGCAAGGTGGTGTAATCACCCTTTGCTGTAGATATAGTATACCTATATCTAACCCCAAAATTGACACATATACTCCTATAAGTCACTCCTATGGCAGGCCTTATCAATCCTGAAGGCAGAGTGCTTGGAATTATGTGAGATGGTGCTCTAGCATGAGCTGAGCCTGTCTGCAGCTTGAGGAACCAAGTCCTTATAGCTGTTCCATTATAACGCTATACCATATACTCTTAAGTGCATTATAATCCTCGCGGTTATTGCTAACTTTGGTATAGCATTATCAAAACATGTCGAGTAAGGTGTCATACGAATTGGAATACTACCCCCTCGCCAGTTCTGGCGACGGGGGTAGCATTCCACCCTTTTAGAGGGACACGACATGTATGTAACTGCGAACCCCGGATAAAGTTAACCCGAGCCTCAGCATCACAAAATGGATGCTGCCACCACAGACACAAGTCTGACCTCCTGCTGCTGGGAGTCCTTGCAGCGAGGGAGGCCTGGACAAAGTGTTTCCTGCCTTGGGAGGTGCTAGCACCACCCCAGACAGGATTTTGTGTATTGAGGTAGGGAGGCCTGAAAGGAATGAGAGATGCCTGTGGCACACAAGGTGCCCTGTGCATACACCAGTTCAAACCAGTTGCTGGGGCACTCCAGCCCCAGCTCTGGCGCGAAACCGGACAAAGGATAGGGGGTGTAACCACCCCCCTTCCTGGTCCCACCCATAGGAGGGACCTAGTCACAGTACAGCCCCCTTTAGCAGGATAAAGGTAGGAATTGGTCCCATTCCACATTAGATTAATCCTGACTTGAAACTTTACAAGAAGAAACTCTGGACTTCGACGTTCTGCTCCACAGAAGACTGAAGAAATCTCCCTTGTGGGCAAGGAGTGTCCACCCTGCATCCGCAGGCACCATCAAGCGTTCAGCGGCTTCACTTTGTCGTCTTCCCTCGAGGATCCAGACTTCAGAGCCCGACGAGACCCGGATTCCCAGACCTCTCCGACCTCAACTCACATCTGCAGCACAGCTGAGATCCGTGGGTGCGACGAGACACGTGGGACCGGCGATCTTGGAGAAACTGCACTTCGCTTCCAGCATGACTTCTGAGGTAACCTCGACAAAGTGCTTTGGGGATTGAGAAGCCCCAGCCCCGAGTAGCTCCTGCACCAAAGACCAGCCCTCCAGCATCCACGAGATCTGCGTGGGGCCCTTTTGCTCGATTGCTGCTCGACGCGTTGTCTGGTCACTTGCCGGCTGGCTAGTGGCCTCCCAGACGACGATCCTTGAAATCTACACTGTTGGTCTGGTTGCTCCAGACTGGCCCTTGCTCCCTTCCAAAAGAGGAGCACCCTGGTCCACTCCAGACGCCGTTTCCACTCACTGCGTGGGTTGCCTTTGCCAAGGCCTGTTGACTCCAAATCCGATCCGACACCGCGAGCCTGTGTGGGACAGCTCGTGCCTCCATCCTGGTCGTCGAAGACACCTCCTGGTCCACATGGCTGCAGAGACAAGCGTCCACTCTTCACCTGATCGCGATAACGACCTCTGGTTCCTTCCTGGTTCCACACCGGTCACTGGCTAGTGACTTTGAACATTGTCCACTCTGCTTGCAGGTCTTCAACTTCCTCGATCCACCCGTGGATCGCACCGGACATCTTCCTCCTGGTCGCCTGCAGCATCTTTTCTTTCAGGCTCCATAGACTTCAACACAGAAACCCGACACGACTTCGCACCTATGCACCCGCAGCCCGTGGGTGAGGTAACAAGAGCATTTCGGTGCTCAAGGGTAGATTAACTCTCCTAGTGTCCAGATTCACAGTCGTTTTAGTCCTAATCAGTCAGGATTGTCCGTACCCACCTTTTTCTTGAACTGTACTGTCCATAGACGTTGTTACGCATCCCGCGTGTGAGTTCAGACTCTGCACACACGTCCCGTGGGCCTCCTATTACTTACCTAAGGTTAGGATAGTGTAGTCCCAGCGATCCTACAGCCTCTGGACAGCTCCATTCCTTCTATCGATTTCCTTATACCATTTACTTAGTATATGGTTTGCCGTGCCCCTAGGGCACCATTGTAATTTTGTGCAACTTATCGTATTTTTCCTAAGAGATTGTCATGTGCTTAGCCCTCTGATCTCATAAAGAGTTCAGAGGTGTTTGTTATTAATAAATATATTGTTTATTTTCATAACAACCTGTGTGGTGTCCTTTCATCTGGTATTCAAGGGGTTATATGTGGTAAAACAGCTGGCTTCACATGCCAAAAGAGTTTAGCCTAAGACTGCTTTGTCCATGCTACCATTAGGATAGCTGGTCTATAAGGTTGACTTACAACCAATCACCATAAGGGTTGTTTGGACTGATACAAGGTGATCACTAGAACTAGTGAGCATCATATATCAGGCCAACTTCTCACAAGCACGAGGGCTCTCCAGCAAGGAGGGAAGGAGTAGCTCAGCAGTGTCCCAAATGGCAGAAGTAGCCCAAGCAAACACGCAGCTCGTGTTGAGGGAACGAAGGCCGGAACAAGTGGACACAAAAACATTGTGGCCACAAGACTCCAACCACCTAGACTCCCGAGTAGGAGGGAGCAACAGTGGAGGAGAGGAAGGATGTGCAGCCTGGACTACCAGCCCATGAGCCCTAGGATAAAGGGACAAACCGGCAGGGTCATCTGGAGCCGGTCGGTGGCGATGCGCCACGGCACCAGCCACGGGGTCACGAGGGTCTGGTCCAAGTCCCTAGAAGGACATCATATAATGACCTGCCAAAAGGCAAAAGACGCTCCACATCCACGAGCCCTGGTGAAGAAGATCCAACAAGGGATCTGAAGGCAAGGGGACAGAGGGCGGCTGCATGTTTAAGACATGGGTAACCCTACCAACTGCCCGCACAAACTCAACGCTGGCCTCCGTGGCCATCCGAGGTGGAGACAACAAGTCATCCGTTGGGGATGGCTGCAGGCTAATTCGTCTGCCCAACGACAGCAGATCTGCAGAGAAATGAGCCTGCCAGTGCCCCATGGGATTCTGCTCCGTGGCGCATGGGAACACATGTGTGAAGCCCCCTGGGGTCACGTCCTCCAACCGAGGGACAACTGGGGACCAAACCGGCGTCGGCTCGGCGCTGATGGCCTCCGAAGAGGGCTCGACCACCCGTGTCGGACTGGCTTCGACTCGGCCTCCACCAAGGCTGGAGCCGGCGGGAAGGAACAAAGCCGACTCAGAGACGAACTCCGCGCTGCAGCCGTATCCAGTGATGACGGAGGGAGCCCCGCAGGACTGTGCGAAGACGCGTCAGGAGGGCTAGACGTCAGAGTGGGATGCCCATCCGAGCCGTGCCCCGACGTCACAGCGACTCCGGAACCGGAGTCAAGGCACTCGGTCGGCGCCAAGGGCGAACCCGCCAACGAGCCCCTGACCTGAGTCCTTACCTCCAGTGTGGGGCCTGAAGGCGTGCCAGGGAGAGGGGGTGACCCAAAAATGGCCTGGAGAACCCTGGAATAGGCTTCCATCTGGGTCCGAGTCGCCCCAACACCAGGAAATGGCGTATAGGCGGGGGCGACCCCTGAGGACTCGTGTCCGGTGAAGACTGGGAGCGGCGGCCCCCAGTGTCACACATGTGCGAGGTCGACGACCTCCGTGACTTCCTCCGGTGCTTACCTGAGGCAGTTGAACGACGTCCACGGGAACGACTCCGGGATCTGCCCCGAGGAGACACCTCAGCTTGGGAAGATGAAGCATTGCTCATTTTGGAGACCTCCACTGGAGACTACAGCCGGCGCTGCGAGGACTCCGACCATTATATCTGGTCAGACAACAGTTTCATCCGTTGGTCCCGCAGGGATCTCTGCTTCAGCTGCCGGCAGGCATCGCACTCAACGGAGTTGTGTTGCTCGCCCAAGCACTACATACATATCTCGTGTGGATCCGTTGCCGACATCTGCCGCGAGCAGGACGCACACGACTTGAAGCCCACAGGCATCGGCACACTGTTCCAGACGCGAAAAGGCGTCGCAAAGGCCGGAAAACAGGTCAGAGGAACCGCTAAACTCTGGATCCGCGTTAGGACGTGGAAAAGAAGAAAATTAATGTCAGCACGCCAAGGGGTCTTACATGGCTCCACTTACGTCACTTGACGTTGTCAGGACGGAGCCAGGCGACGCCGCCCCCGCGTGCAAAGGTACTGCTAGGGAAAACGTTTTCTGGGTCCAGTCTCATGCCCGGGGATATTCTAAGTTAAGGAATCTGTGGCTAGATGTCTATCAGATAAGTCCAGCGCTACCATCCAGTCTCCTGGGTCCAGGCAGACAGGACCTGAGCAAGAGTGAGCATCTTCAATTTCTCCTTTTTAAGGAAATAGTTGAGGGCTCTGAAGTCTAGGATAGGACGAAGGCCTTCGTCCTTCTTTGTGACCAGGAAGTAGCAGAAATAGCAACCACTGCCTACTTCGGGCCCAGAAACCCTCTCTATTGCTCACTTGGCCAAGAGTTGAGACTTCCTCACGGAGCAAAGCAAGGCGATTCTCTGTCAGCCGTTCTTACACTGGTAAAACAACAGTTGATGGACAGAATGCAGAACAATGTCATACATTCACCCCAGTACAGAGATCTGGGCCTAAATCCATCGTTTTTTTGCACTCCACGCCACCCCAGTTCAGACATGGCCATATGCAAATCAGCCTTGACCCTGTGCCTCATGGGAACAGTCCAGTCCGAACTGCCAAGCCATGTCTTTCCTGGACGAGAATCAAGCCTCCTAGGACCGGTTTCTGGCTATCAGCCGTCTTCAGCCAGGATAGCTTAACTCCAGTGGTGTGGAGAGCATGGGACTCACGTCTGAGCATACCCATCCCACTTGGGGTGACAAATGCAAAACAACAGTTGATGGACAGAATGCAGAACAATGTCATACATTCACCCCAGTACAGAGATCTGGGCCTAAATCCATCGTTTTTTCGCACTCCACACCACCCCAGTCCAGTTCTTGTGTGTTTTGCTGTTCTTACACTGGTGGCATCGATGAAGAGGTAGTCTCGAAGGGGAGGGAGTAGCCCCTTCGGACTATTTGCAACACCCACCTGTCCGATATAATGTTGTGCCAGTGGTGGAGATGATGGCGTATTCTGCCACCAACTGGTCAATAATGATCCTGGGGATTGGACTAGGAAGGTTTTGCTGTGGAGGAGGGGATGGTGGCTTGACTTGATTTCTGGTGTCCTGACCCACGAGGCCGGGGTGAACCACGTCCACGACCCCGCAGAGGTTGCTGAACATGCCGGGTCCGTGGGCAAGAGTAGGGTTGGTGCAGCTGGTACGCTCTTCCGTAACCGCGAAAGGAGCAATAATTGGAAGAAGCCACAGGGTGGCAGCGAGGCTTAAAAGACTTGACCAATGTTCACGACTCTTTAAAAAGCTCAAGGGCAACATCCGCCTTGTCTCCAAAGAGACAGGAGCCATCAAAGGTCATGTATATGAGGTTGGCCTGGATATCCCCGGAAAAAAACGGTGTTCTCAGCCAAGCGTGGCGACGTACCGCCACCATCATGGAAATCGCTCTGCTAAGTGAGTCTGTTTTGTCCAAGCCACATCTGCTGGCGAACTTAGCTGCGTCCCTCCTGTCTGATATGGCTTGGGAGAGGAAACCCCGTTCCTCCTCCGATACTCTAGTCAGCACCTGTGCTACCATATCCCATATGGAATGGGAGTAATGGCCCAAGAGACAAGCTGTTTCACCTACCGGAATGCTAGGCTAGTGGAAGAAAACATTTTCTTCCCAAAGTTCTCCAGCCTCCTGGATCCCGGTCAGGGGGTGTGGAAGGGAATGCGCCACAAGAAGTGGAAGCCTGGACCACCAAGCTTTGGGCAGTGGGGTAGGTGGTGAGGAAAGTTGGGTTGCCCGGTGCGGGGCGATGGGCGATCGTCCTATTCGCAGGAGACCCTGTGCTGGATTTGGACCATGTCCTCAGAAGGACGTCTGTCAAGGCCTCATTGAAAGGCAGTAGGGGTTCTGAACTCGAGACCCCAGGCTGCAGGACCTCCGTCAAGACATTTGTCTTGGCCGTCACTGTAGGAAGCTGCATGTCAAGGACCTCCGCAGCCCTAAGCACAATCATGGCAAAAGATGCCCCCTCCTCCATAGCCAGGGTATGGGGAAAAGCATGCCCATGTCTGGGGAGGTGTCCAATCCACTGGCTTCACCCAATTCATCATACCAGTTAAGATCTTGTTATTGCGGGTTTTATAAAGGATCCTGCTCCCCATCCCAATTCTCTTCCTCCACTCCTAACCCTTCAGAATAGGGCACAAAAACGGCATGGAGCTGTACCGCTCCATAGGCGCTGGTTTCGGTGTTAGAGGACGCCCGACCGGCTCAGTGTCATCAGGAATGAGAATAGTGGGGGGCGTGGCCAGCAGCATGGCCGAGTAGGACGTGTGCCTGTGCTGCTCTGGCCAGCTGAAGAGATCCGACGTACTTAATTGTGGCCAGCGGTCCCTATATATGGCGAAAACATACTGCTGAGTGTCCCCATGTACCCTGGCGACAGAAGATAGTGCGGCAGTGGCGTGAGGTATCTGTAACTTGTGGCGACGGAGGCTGGAGTATAGGCCCCCGGGAGACGTCCAAGATGGCGCCGCAGTAGTGCTGGAAGGAGGAGCGGCGCGGCCGAGGATATCGGCGGAAGTGCGGGTCTGACAGTGCCCGGAGGAGTGCCCCCGCTCGGCAGATGGGGCTGCGGTGACGTGAGGAGCGCCCGCGGAGCTCGGCCTGGGCTCCGGACTGCACAACGACACCTGGGGACGGAGCCGCGGCGGCGGGGACCCGCCGGCTGGACCACAGACTTCGGCCTGGGCGGCTTGTGGAGAGCGCCGTAAATGTGGGGCAAGGCGAGGTGGCGGGTAAGTGCGGCACTGAGAAGATCTGCCGTCCGGGGTGGGCCCGCAGCTGTGTTTCCGCTCTGCCTCTGAGTACGAGGTGAGAGGCGCGGAGCATCCGGGGGCTGGTGTCGGCTCTGACGGGCCCGGCGGTGAATTAAGCAGAGGCTGCCGAGACCGCGGCCTGGTGGAAGTAGGCGGCGGAGTGAGTGGCGACGGGAGAGAGCTGTGGAGGGGACCCTTGAGGAACAGTATCATTGATTTGGCATTCACCACCTGAGAGGCCCCCAGGGCCCACGCAAGTAAGGAGGGTCTGGACTGTGCCTGACTGGTGGGAAGGCCCTGGAGGCCTAGCTGAGGTGAGGAGAGGCCCAGAGAACCGGTTGGTCTGTGAGAAAGGAAGGTGCCTTAGCCCTGATTACTCTGCTTTTTGAAAACAACAAGGGAACCCAAAGAAGTCGGCAAGGGACCTTGGGAGTCAATATTATTAAGGCAACAGTGGTCCCTTACAAATAATAATGCTTAATCAATAAATATAGACAAAGTCGTTGCTATATTTGAAAGTGACATGCCCAGCCGGGCAGAGGTCTTGGTATTTACTTTTCAGTCAATGTAAAACAGGAATAACACAATATACAAGAGAGGGCACATGCCTGTACCCAGTCAATCACACAAGAAATATCAGGACAGGGAACAATTAAAGGGAACAAACAAAAGGGCTTAGGCAAGAGCTTAACGTTCTGTAAACTTGTTAATGCACAAGTTACTTACCTTCAGTAATGATATATCTGTAAGAAACAGTAGTTAGTATTAGATTCCTTACATTAGAATATCCCCAGGCGTCAGACTGGATCCGGAAACTTTTGCGTAGCAGTACACTTGCGCGTCGGTAGGCGTCGTCTGCAGCTCCGCGTCCGATGACGTCGCCGGAGTACTTAGACGCCGCCCACGCGTGCGGACGTCAGTTCTTATACATAGCTTTTCCGCGCCAGAAACGCAGAGCCATGATAAAAACCACACTGGTGCCATGAAACTTGGGCCCTGAAAGGGGATGACCTTAACCCTAGATATCGGTTCGCAGAACGAGGAGGATAAGTGGGGCGGTAAGGAATCTAATACTAACTACTGTTTCTTACAGATATATCGTTACCGAAGGGAAGTAACTTGTGCATCTGAAAGAAACAGGTTAATATTAGATTCCTTACCTTAGAATAGATACCCCAGCAATACCAACCCCTGTGGTGGCTCTGCGAACCAATAATCACACCAGAAAGTCCTGGAGGACGGAACGGCCAAAGAAGCCATCCCTTAGGACTTGGCTGTCCAGGCAGTAGTGTCTTGCTAACGTGTGCAGCGAGGCCCACGTAGCTGCCTGACATATGTCCTGCAAGGGGACTCCCCGGACCAGGGCAGTAGTAGCCGCGGTGGCGCGAGTGGAATGGGCCCTCAGCCTAACAGGAGGTTCCTTTTTAGCCAAAGAGTAACAGGCCTTGATGCACAACACGACCCACCGAGAGATGGTCCGTTTGTGCACTGCCCGTCCCTTCTTAGCGCCCACGTAACCAACAAAGAGTTGGTCATCCACCCGGAACTGGCGTGTGCGATCCAGATAGTATGAGAGCGCACGTTTTGGGTCCAGAAGGTGGAGCCTCTCTTCCTCTTTCGAGGAATGCGGAGGCGGAAAGAAGGTGGGCAAGGTGATGGACTGCCCGATGTGGAAGGCTGTGACTACCTTGGGCAGGAAATAGGGTCTTGTCTGCAACACAACCTTGTCCGGATGGACAGAAAGGAAAGGAGGTTTAGAGGAAAGAGCCTGGAGCTCACTCACTCTCCTGGCAGAGGTGATGGCAACCAGGAAAGCAGTCTTAAGTGTAAGACGGAGAGGACAGTTATGAAGTGGCTCAAAAGGAGCGCACATCAGGTAAGTCAGAACCAGATTCAAGTCCCACTGGGGCATCACGAAAGGAACAGGGGGGAACATTTGAGTGATGCCCTTCAAGAATCTGTTAACAATCGGGGACTTGAACAAAGAAGGCTGATCAGGTAGCCTCAAGAAGGCGGAAAGGGCAGAAAGGTATCCCTTGATAGTGCCCAGAGCAGAGCCCTGCTGGGCAAGAGAAAAAAGGAAGAGGAGAACCTCAGAAAGGGGGGCAGAGAGTGGATTCACAGCCTTTGCTGTGCACCATGCCACAAATCTGTTCCACCTGCAGGCGTTAACCGACTTTGTGGAGGGACGCCTGGCTGCCAGAATCACATTACAAACTTCAGGAGGCAAGTCAAATGGCCTCAACTGCTGCCGCTCAATCTCCAAGCATGGAGATGGAGACTGGACAGGTTCGGGTGGAGGACCGTCCCCTGCTGCTGCGACAGAAGGTCCTCCTGAAAAGGCAGACGAATCGGGGGATCGACAGACATGCTGTGTAGCTCTGGATACCAATATCTTCGTGCCCAGTCCGGAGCCACAAGGATACCTTGGGCCCAGTCGCGCCTGATCTTCTTCAGCACTCTGGGCAGAAAGGTGTACAACAGACCGCAGCTCCACTCGCGACGAAAAGCGTCTACGAGCGAGTGCCGCCTTGGAAATTCCAACGCGGAGAACTGATGACATTGCGCGTTCTCTTTTGTGGCGAATAGATCTAACCAAGGCTCTCCCCATTGCTGAAAGAGGCCTTGCGCCACGTCTGAGTCAGATGCCATTCGTGATCCATCATGCACCGACGGCTGAGTTTGTCCGCCCTGGCGTTCAGGGAACCTGCCAGGTGTTGAACCACCAGGGTCACGCCCTGATGTTCCAGCCACTGCCAGAGGCGCAGAACCTCCTGGCATAGGGTCCACAACCCCACCCCGCCCTGTTTGTTGCGGTACCACATGGTGGTGGTGTTGTCCGTGAACACCTGCACTACACTCCCCCGGACAGAGGGGAGGAATGCCTTCAGTGCTAGACGAATCGCCCGTAACTCCAACAGGTTGATGTGGACCCGGGACTCCGCCGGAGACCAGAGGCCTCTGATCTCCGCCTCTCCCATGTGGCCTCCCCAGCCCTGGAGGGACGCGTCCGTCACAACTACGTGCTCCGGTTGGGGTAGGGAGAGGGATCTGCCGCTGACCCAATCGCGGTCCGTGAGCCACCACTGCAACTGTCTTGCAGTGCCCTCCGGGATCAAGACATGGTCGGACAAGTTGCCCTGATGCTGGGCCCACTGAAACTTCAGGTCCCACTGCAGAGCCCGCATGCGCCACCGGGCGTGATGCACCATTAGGATGCAGGTGGCCATCAGCCCCAGAAGCCGCAGCGTCAACCTGACCGAGACTCGGGATAAAGGCTGAAAGATCGGAATCAGAGCCTGAATATCCCGAATTCGCTGTTCGGGAGGATAAACCCGAAACTGCGCCGAGTCTAGAACCGGTCCGATGAAGAGGAGCTTCTGAGAGGGACACAGGTGTGACTTCGGCACATTGATGGAGAACCCCAGCAGGTGCAAGAGGTCGGCCGTAGTCTGGAGGTGGCTGACGACTGTCTGGGGCGAGCCCGCCTTCAACAACCAGTCTTCAAGGTATGGGAAGACTGAAACCCCTAACCTGCGCAGATGAGCTGCGACCACCGCCATCACTTTCGTGAACACCCGTGGGGCGCTGGTAAGGCCGAAGGGGAGCACGGTAAACTGAAAGTGCTCGTGGCCTACCGTGAACCGCAGGTAACGCCGGTGGGCCGGCAGGACGGGGATGTGATAATAAGCCTCCTGCAAGTCCAACGCTACCATCCAGTCTCCAGGGTCTAGGGCAGCTAAGACCTGAGCCAATGTCAGCATCTTGAACTTCTCCTTCCGGAGGAAGCCGTTGACGTTCCGTAGGTCCAAGATTGGGCGTAGGCCCCCTTTGCCCTTCTTGGGTACCAGAAAGTTGTGGGAGTAACAACCACACCCTACTTCTGGCCCAAGAACGCGCTCGATGGCCCCCTGTGCCAAGAGGGCCGTAACTTCCTCTTGTAGAAGTTTCAAGTGATCACCGACATGGGGTGGTACTGCGGTGGCATGGCTGGTGGGGACGCCTCGAAGAGGAGGGAGTAGCCCCTTCGGACGATTTGCAGCACCCACCTGTCCGATGTGACATTGCGCCAGTGGTGGTGGTGATGGCGGACCCTGCCCTCCACTGGCGTCACATGGGCCTGAAAGCACGGACTAGGAGGGTTTTGAGGCGGATGCTGCAGGAGTAGGTGTGGACTGACCTCGCCGTTGTCACCGACCGCCGGCATGGCGGTTTCCACGTCCGCCACCGCGCTGGATGGTAGTCTGTGGCCCGTGGCTGGCAGGACCTGTGGAGGCGCGCCTTCCTTGGCCACGAAAGGGGCGAAAGGCAGCCGTTTGCTGGCGCGGGACCGAGATGCCCAAGGACTTGGACGTAGCCCTGGAGTCCTTAAAGCGCTCAAGCGCATGGTCTGCCTTGTCGCCAAAGAGGTGACTGCCATTAAACGGCATGTCCATAAGGGTGTTTTGGACATCAGCTGAAAAGTTGGCGGACCTCAACCAGGCGTGGCGACGAATCGCCACCGTCGTTGCCATCGCTCTGCCCAGTGAGTCCGTGGTATCCAGCCCACACCGGATGGAATACCGCGCAGCATCTCGACCCTCCGCAAGGGCTTGGGTGAGTTTAGTCCGGACCTCCGCCGGACATTGTGGCAGCACGTTCGCGACCGTGTCCCACAGAGAGTGGGTGTAACGGCCCAAGAGGCATGCGGTGTTGACTGACCGCAATCCCAAACTCAGGGAGGAGAAACCTTCTTTCCGTATTGCTCATACCTCTTGGATTCCCGATCGGGAGGAGCCTCCGGGAATGCGGTCTGGGAGTTAGAGGCCTGGATGACCAAACTCTCGGGAGTGGGGTGGGTGGACAGGAAGCAAGGGTCGCCCGGAGCCGGGCGGTGGCGCCTGGCCACGTTCCTGTCTACAGGCGGACCTGTAGCGGGCTTGGACCAAGTGCCCAGAAGAACGTCTGACAAGGCCTCATTAAACGGCAGCAGAGGCTCGGCCGAGCTTGCCTGCGGTTTAAGGACCTCAGTGAGGAGGTTAGTCCTCACGGCCGTGACGGGGAGTTCAAGGCCCAAGGCCTTGGCAGCCCGCGTAAGCACCACACTATAGGTAGCCCCCTCCTCCGTAGCCACGGTAGGAGGGGAGACAAAACCAGTGTCGGGCGAAGTGTCCAGACCACTGGCCTCCCCAAGCTCACCTGTCCAGTCCAGAGAAAACTGGCACTCACGTGCCAGAGGGTCCTCGGATCCCTCCCAATCCCCCTCGTCACCCATCGCCTGGTACTCCGGTGCAAAGGATGGGGCCGGGTCGTAGAAATAGAAATCTCCAAGCGGCATCGCATGCGGCGCCGCTCCGACGCCGGACCCGAATCGAGGGTAGGACCAGGGATGGTGTCGTCCTGGGACCCAGTCAGGACCGCTGGGCGCCGCAGAACCCGACGGAGGAATGAGCAACCTCATGGCCACGAGGAAGGCCTCGATCTCCTCTGTCGTCACGTCCTGCCCAGGGACCGGCGGGTGTGGAGCAGGCCGTGACGCCTGCGGCTCCGGCGGAGCCGTGAGGGCGGTGTCGCCCGAACCCCTGGCCGCGTTGTGCGAGCGTCGGGGGGAGTCAGAAGAGTGGTGTCGTCTCTTCGACTTCTTGTGCCTCTTACCTGAGGACTTCGAGCCCGAAGACCGATGCCTAATAGTAAAGCGGCCTCATTTGCCAAGAGGGAAGCCAAGGGGTTCAAGACTTATTGTGTACCCGATCACAGGAATTTCTGGGCGGGCTGTTGCTGTGACCTGCTGGGGTCAGCTTGGATTCGATTCCGGTTAGCAATATGCTTGTGTAAGACTGAGGAAGGGCCTAAAAGAACGAATAGGGGTGTCAAAGTGACCTGTGATCGGGTACACAATAAGCCTTGAACCCCTTGGCTTCCCTCTTGGCAAATGAGGCTGCTTTACTACTAGGCATACATTAAATGTCCTGATGAGATCCGTAGAATGTGTTAAACGGATCGAAACGCCGTCGACAACTATGAGCACCTTACACAAATGGAATGATTTATTTGCCCTTTAAAAGTGTGAAGGTGTCAATATTGTTCTGTTTTATAATCAAAACTGTGCGATTAACAAGTTTACAGAACGTTAAGCTCTTGCCTAAGCCCTTTTGTTTGTTCCCTTTAATTGTTCCCTGTCCTGATATTTCTTGTGTGATTGACTAGGTACAGGCTTGTGCCCTGTCTTGTATATTGTGTATTATTCATGTTTTACATTGACTGAAAAGTAAATACCAAGACCTCTGCCCGGCTGGGCATGTCGCTTTCAAATATAGCAACGACTTTGTCTATATTTATTGATTAAGCATTATTATTTGTAAGGGACCACTGCTGATTACTCTGCTGGCACATATCCCTTGTACTGTGGCTGGAGTGGGGGAGGCAGCCGGGGCGCCATTCCTTAGCAAGAAGCAGTAGGGTCACCTATACGGGGCCTGCTTTGCTTTGCTCCGCCGTTCTATCTGACTAAGAAGATTGCTGCAGTGGGTGGAGGAGCGGCGAGAACCGGATGGGCCAGCGGATAGTTAGGTCCCTGCCGAAGCGCTGATAGTGGACAGCGCAACATGGGCAAGAAAGATAGAGACACTAGGACCACCTGACAAGGGACTCTGGACCGATACACCACGGCGCCCCTCCCCCCGGAGACCGACTCACCGGGAGTGCGTTCAGACACAGCACTATTGATGGGGGCCATACAAGCGTCCTGGGAAGACATACAGGCATCCCGTGCGGCCCTGGAAACCAAGATCGAGGAAGTGGGCTCTGAGGTCACGCTTCTACGGCAGGACTTTCGCAACTTAACGGAGCATGTGACAGTGGCGGAGACTAGACTGGGGGAGGCCGAAGACCGCATCCAGGACCTGAAGAAGGGGATGGCGGAGCTCCAATCCTCGCATAAACAGCTCCTGTGGAAGGTTGGCAACGCAGAAAACCGGGCCCGGCGCAATAACCTCCGTTTTGTGGGCTTTAGGGAAGGAATTGAAGGGGCCAATATGGCGGAGTTCCTGCACTCCTGGCTGATGCGGACTTTCCCGAAAGATAAGTTCTCGACCTGTTTTGTGGTAGAACGGGCACATTGGGCACTGATGGCAAAGCCACCAGTGGGGGCTAGGTCACGGCCAGTCATTGCCCGCTTCCTGAATTTCTTGGACAGAGACATGATCTTAAGGGAAGCTAGGAAGCTAGGGGAAATCCGTCTGGAGAATGCACAGATCATGATATTTCCGGACTATAGTCAGGAAGTGCAGAAGCAGAGGCGCTCCTTCGACGCGGTGAAGGCTTAACTGAGGGATCTTCGCATTCAGTACATGCTCCTCTTCCCTGCAAAGTTAAAAGTCATCTACAAGGAGAGAACGTATTTCTAGTTTTTGCACCCGGAAGACGCGTGGCAGTGGCTGGAGGAGCACCCCCCTGAAGAGACTTGCGGCGGGGGCTCGGAGGGCAACGGAGGCTGGGAAGCCCACGGAGACCCCGAGGGGGTCACCACAGAGACTGAGACAAACGCGTGGAAGCAGAAATGTGGCGACCACCCCTTACCCAGTACAAGGATCAATATGGCGGCGGCGGAGCTCGGCCTCCTTGGATCCCGGTCTGCTGCCGGGTTCCAGGTTTCACTGCCTAGCTGGGAACGCACGGTCAGAGGGAGAGGAAGAGCCTGGTGGTACTTCTTCGGAGGGTGACGACGCAGTGGAGCAATTACTGCATCCCCTGGTAGGGGCGATCAACGACTTGGAGCAGGAGTCGGTCCAGGAAGCAGGAGCATCGCAAGGGGACCCCCCAGGCTCTAATTCGTGAAGCAGGGACACGCTGGACTGACCACGTATGGACTCAGTGACCGGAGAGCACGCAAGTTGGATAAGCCCTTACAATTTGCTCTGTTCTCTGGCCTAATGTTCTTTCTTGTTTTTATCTGCTTGAGAGTATACCTCTGTATGTTTCCTAGTTAAAGGTTTCAGAGCGGGCTTCTTGGGGGTAAGATTGGGAGGGCGACAGACCTCCTTCACCTGGAAGGCCTACTCTTTGTCTTAGGATGGCGATGGGACTGGAGGGGAGAGGGCGGTGAGGTGGGGTGGGGGGGAAGTTCTCCTTTATCGGGGTTGGGAGGGGAGGCGGATTTACATGAGTCAACACTACGGTTGGCGTTGTTGATTGGGGGGGGGTTTGTTTCAGCATGTCATGATGAGAATTGTCATTCACACCTGGGATCCCGGAGTCCTATTCCCTCTGCAACTGAGAGACTTATGTTACGAAGCCAAGTACACTGCCAGTTAATCACGACACGGTGGCCCTGGTTCGGGGGGGGGGGGGGGACCAGAAGTCTAACTTGGAACGTGAATGGCCTGGGCAACAAAGTTAAAAGGGGTCTGGTACAAGCCTACGTGAAACGGGTTGGGCCTGATATTGTCCTGATGCAGGAGACACACCTTCAGGGTACCAAGTGTGGCTTCTTGGCGAGGGGTCCTTACAGAGTGCTAGCGCATGCGGGGTACACCAGGGGCTCTAGGGGGTAGCCTTTGTGGTCACGCAGACTTGGATAGACCCTTTGGGGACCTACGTGGGGGTGCGGGGCTTGTGGGGACGACAGGAATGCACAATCATTTCCGTTTATGCACCGCCTAATCTGCAGGCCGGGACACTGTCGGGAGTCACATACATTCTACTGAACACTTCGGCGACCCTTCAGGTGGTGGGGGGGGACTTTAACGATGTCATGTCTCCGGCGCAGGATAGATCAGGCTGTAGGTCTAGGGACTCGACCCCAACTCCTCTGGCCAGAACTGTCTCCACCCTGGGATTAGTTGACGTGTGGAGGTGGCTCCACCCAGATGCTAGCATCTACTCGTACTTCTCGGGGGCTCATAGGGTGTACTCTAGACTAGACTATATCTTTATGTCCAGGCAGGCACTAAGTGTGGAGGATATGGCGGAGTATCAGACAAGAGGTACTACGGACCATTCACCTCTCCTGGCACAGGTGGGGGGGGGCGTCGGGCAGTGGGGACAAAGAATTGGAGGCTGACGGCTTGGGATTTACAGAACAAGGATCTACTGAAGGGCCTAAGAGCGAATGTGAAGGTCTACCCAGCCGAAAACGAGGGTTCTGTTTCGTCGGGGATAGTCCTCTGGGAAGCCATTAAGGCGGTTCTGCGGGATAGGGCCCAGAACAGATTGGCATGGGAAAAGAGGAAAGTGCAGGAAGAGGTCCGGACTCTGGAAGCCCAGATTTTGGACTTGGAACGCGACCAAGTGGTCAATAAAGACCCACAGACTCGTAGACGACTTCTGGATGTGCAGCGACAATACAGGGATTTGGCAACGGGAGAGGCAAAAACGCAGGCGCTTGCGACGTTACATCGGCTGTATGATGTAGGGGATAAATCGGGGAGGCTCTTGGCGTGGCTGGGTAGGAAGGAGAGGGATGCGCGGTGGGTGGAGCAGGTGAGGGACGAACGAGGGCAGATACGGCGGACAGACACGTAGATAGCTCAGACCTTCGCTGCCTACTACGGGGCCTTTTATGAGTCTAGGAACCTGGGTACGCAGGAGGACGTGTTGCGGTACATGGCCCAAATTGATGTCCCTGTGCTTTCGGAGGACGACTAGAGGAACTTGGAGGGGGGGATAACTATAGATGAAATAAAGGAAGCCTTGACTAAATTACGTCCTGGGAAATCCCCTGGCCCCAACGGGTTCCCCGCAGAATTCTTTACAAAAATAAAGCGGATCTTCTTGCAAGCCACCTCCTGGCACTCATTGTTGTGTTTGCAGTTACCACTCTTTGAGGGAGCGGCACAGGAGGGTATGCTGCCGCCTGACATACGCATGGCCACAATTGTCCCGATATAAGGCAGATAAGCCCCCGGAGGACTGTGCGTCGTACCGCCCTATATCGCTGCTGAACGCGGGGTTAAATTCCTCTCAACATTCTTAGCTCTCAGACTACGGCGGGTGATCCAGGACCTGGTCCATTTGGATCAGAAGGGTTTCCTACCGGATAGGGCCACCAGAGTGAATCTTAGACAGACTCATAATTGGTTGATGGAGGTGCGTGCTAGGCGGGACCCCCACCTGTTTTTATCCCTAAACGCCGAAAAGGCGTTTGACGCAGTACATTGGCCCTTCCTCGAAGGAGCGTTGTCCATATTCAGCTTCAGACCTAAGTTCAGGTAGTGGGTGCGGTTGTTGTATACAGATCCCAGGGCCTGAGTGAAGGTCAACGGGGTGTTGTCTGAGGATTTCCCCATAAGAAGGGCGACCCGACAGGGGTGCCCCCTGTCCCCATTGCTTTTCGCTCTCACCATAGAAGTAGTGGCATGCGCGATCCAACAGGACGGGGATATTAGGGGCTTTAGAATCGACCAGTCGGACCCACACGAAGAAAAAATATCATTGTACGCGGACGACGTCCTCCTGTATGTCACCCACCCTGTCACCACTGTCCCGGCGTTGTTCACGGCGCTGGACCAGTAATGCGCTCACGCGGGCTATCAGATTAATTGGCATAAGTCCATTCTCTACGACCCCCAAAGGGGTGAGGACTGGTCCTACTTGCCGGGGATACTGCGAACTACGGACAAGGGGTTTATATATTTGGAGGTGTATCTGACATTGGATAGAAACCTCTCATACAAGAGGAACGTCAAGCAGGTGTTGGATAACTTCGCCGAGGATGCAGCTAGGTGGAAGGCGCTCCCCCACATGATCTTGGGCCGCACAGCCATGTTTAAAATGATTACACTACCGAGGTTTCTGTACGCCTTACAGAATGAGTACTTTCCGCTTCCTCGCCAGGTGTTCCGTGATATCAACGCAGAATTGAGATCCTTGTTGTGGCTAGGGAAACAGGCCAGGGTGGCACTGGGAACTCTGCAGCAGAACCAGTATAATGATGGAATTTCCCTGCCAAACATCGAAGCCTATTATTGGGTGGAACATCTCTCACCTATTAATGAATGGTTGCATGCCCCGACAATGCATCCCACTTATGGCCTTGAGAGGATAACCATGGCGGGGCGCACCTGCCTATATTGTATTTATTGAGGCAAGGGGAAGGAACGACTGCATTCCGCCACCAGAGTCACCCTGGGGATATGGGAGAGGGCGACTAGGGCAATAGGTTGGACGCACACACCAACGAAACAGACCCCAATATGGCACTGTTCCTGGCTGCAGGAGCTACACAAACTGCGTGGGTTCCAGAGATGGGATGACATAGGTATCTCCGTACTGGGGACCTGGTGAAGAGAGGGGAACTAAAGTCCTTCCAGGTTTTGAGGGCGGAATATGAGCTGCACCACACACAATACTATAGATATGCGCAGCTGCAACATGCATGGCGGGCGGAGGAGGCTTTGGTGGGGCCCCTGCCGGAGTATGCCCTATTGGAGGGACGCCTGTTGCAGGAACATATCCCGAGCAAGGCAGTCTCCCCGACTAATAAAACAGTGATCAATAACACACCGGATGGGCTAGTAAAACTCAGAGAAATATGGGAGCAGGATGTAGGGTAGATGGATACGGTGGATTGGGACACAGCCCTGATGCACCCGAGGGAAGTTGCCATCAAGTCCCGCCTACAACTTATCCAGTATAACATTTTGCACTGGGTCTATTATGATATGGTACGCTTACACCGTTTGGGGAGGGCTAGCGACACACAGTGCCTCAGGTGTGGTCAGGAGATGGGGGATTTCTACCACATTACTTGGCAGTGCCCTGACATACAGAACTATTGGACGGAGGTCTTGAGGGCGATGGGGGCGGTCCTGGAGGTCACCCTACCACTAGATCCCAAATTGGTCCTGCTGGGCATAACGAGTGATTTCGACTTGAACCGCCCACTCCTGATCTTTGTGGTTTTGGCCTTGGTGGTAGCTAAGAGGGTTGTGGCGAAGGCATGGGGAGCTTCTACCCTGCCAAGGCTGGATGAGTGGAGGAGGGGCATGGATCTATACATGGCGGCAGAGAGGGTCACATACAAGGCAAGGGGCTGCCCTACGCAGTTCAATAGAGTGTGGGGGAAATGGCGCCGATATAATGGCTTGGATGGGGGATTGTGAACCAGGGTGGGAGGGGTGTGCGGTGGCCTGGGTTGGGGGCGGATTTATCTGGGTCTGTGTTCTAGTATCTTGGGGTCCTTGGAGGAGTAATGTAAAGCCCAAAGGAGTGGAGGATGGAAATATGATTTTGTGGGAGGGGGAAGTGGGTGGGGAGACGAAGGGGGGTGTTTGATGATCTTTTGTGACATGCCGGTTGTGTTCATGCACTGAAAAAAGCAAATAAAAATATATATTAAAAAAAAAACAGGAATGAGAATAGTGGAGACACCAGCGACGCCAGGGAGGGGTTGTTGTGGCGGTGCGACCGGTGGCGGTCCGGACCCGGACCCGGGTCCACTCAGAGGCCGTGGCACTGGGGTCAGAGCCGCAGGCATGGGTAAACACGGGTGCCCCTTGGTCTTCTAAGCCAGGGGGCCCGAAGGTGCGCCGGCAGGATCAGGCTGCTCAAATATGGCACAAATTCTTTCTTCTTGGCGGGGTTCGCTCCCGGCCCAGGAAAGGGAGGGAAGCGCAGAGCCGACCCAGGCACCCAATCTGTAGAGCGGGGCATCAAGCGCCTAGGTTCCTCTGCCGTGTCGTGAGACGGGCGGGGCTAATACTTCTTGTGTTTTTTGTGGTACCTCTTACGTGACTTCGACCATTTAAACTAAGAGTATTTTGATTCACCGGAGCGGTGTTCGGACCTTCCTCTTGACCGACGAGGCGACCTCCGCGGTGCAGGACACCAGGCCACAAGAAGCTTTAAGGACCACTCACTCAAAGCCTTCGGTGCCACGGCCTGGTAGTCGGGGCACGACTTGGAGTCGTGGTCGCGCTCCAGGACACCAAAGACAGACCAAATGGGGGTCTGTGACCGACATGGCACGGTGACAGACCGAGTGCGGCTTGAACCCCGAAGTTTTCTCAATCGACATGACACACCTACACACCAATGAAGTCGAAAAAAGTCTTTAAAAAAATTCCAGTGGGTTTCTCTCTTCAACAGATTGGTGCTGAGGGCGTGGAAAGAAAAGAACTGACATCAGCGCACCGGAGTGGTGGTTATATTGACGACGCGGACATCACAATGACTACTTACACAAGGCCGACGACATCATGCAAAGTTGATGGATGCCACCTGTCGGCGCGCTGGGGTACTGCTAAGAAAAATCTCCCAGATCCAGCCTGATGCCTGGAAGTTCAAAGTTAAGTAATCTGCGGCTAGATGTCTCTATCAGATGTCCTAAACTAGTACAGATAATGTAGATAGATGTAACTATAGAAATAAAGACAATAATGGCGATGGAAGCAATTAATAAGCAACATATTAAAAATAATTGCAACACTGTGATGCTATTTTAGTAAGTCATTACATTAATCCCTCCCTTCTACCCCTATATTAACTATCTATTCACAAAAAATGCCTGTCTGACGTTTATTTAGCTGCCCTCGAGCAGCAGCTAAACAATAAGCCTATACTTTGAGAAGGTCACCCTCTACCTTAGTTTTGGTGTGCCTGGGTTAATAAGGACCAGATGCCTCCCAGGAGCCAGTGGCCTTCACCAGGGATGTTTAATGCACATCTGGCATGAACCATTTTCCCAGAAAGCAACCTAAAAAATTCCTCTCTGCCTAATACATGTCTATACCGGGATTAAATAAATGTTTCTGATTGTTTTGAAAGTTCAAGCCTTGTGATGAATGATGTAAAGTATACGAATTAGCATATTAATCCCTTAGGTCCATGTGTCGGTTTTCGGCTGACACCAGCCCCCTCTCCCCAATGGGACTGTCGGCCATTGGCTTCAACATCAGAGGACTCCTATTTTCACAACAAATGGTGGGGAGACGTGGAATCACTTTTGTGTCAGCCCCTGCCCCGCCCGTCTGTGATGTCAGCGTGCCACACTGACATCCCAGACTCCCACTGGTGGCAAAGGAGACAAGTGAGTTTTTGTTCTGCTATCCAGTGGGGTTTTAGGGACTAAGAAGCCTCCCTAGATTTCAGGGAGGCATCGATGGAAAGGGAATAGAAGAATTAAATTGTCAGGGTGTTTGGCCCTCCTGACATACGGGTTGACTCCCTGTGGGCCCCAATACTTTTAGTAAATATGTGTTTTCCCTGGGAGGCTGATCGCAGTCCCTGTGGGAAACTACACATTTGCTAAAAGATTTACAAGAAATGAAGTTGGCGGGTCACATTAGGCGCAATTGTGCTTTTTCTTTTAATATATAAATCGGAAATTGTAGATTATATAGCTTTTTTTAAAAAAAAAAAAACAGAAATGTGTGATTCCTCCTGGGGTAGCGATTGTGCCCTACAAGGGAAACATTTTTTTTTTTAAATCCACATAATCAATAGTTTCTGCAGATTTTTATACAAAAATATGTTTGTAGCTTAAATTGATAAAAAATGACTGCATTTGGCAACATGTGTTTGCCCACAGTGTGTTATATTCCATATAGGTACCCTATACTGGTGTGATAACATTGCAACCGTTCACCTATATTCTTCCCTACATTACATACATAACGGTTCTTAGGGACTGACCTTTTACCTAGATACAACACCAGAGACGCTGAGGTTCCTGCTTACAGACACTCCAGCTCGCAGCGGTCTAACATCCCTCGCGGGTATCCATCTTGAGGCCAGTTCCATATTCTCTCATTCTCAAGTAATGGGGTTGACTAGATCCTAGAGGGATTCTTGCATAAAACCTACACAGATGCTAGGTACATCTAGTTAGGGAGGCATCGTAGCAGTACGCACTTTCGATCATGTATTTTATGTACTTGTATATATTTATGATTACTGCAAGATGGTAGAACTTTACCATTCCTTTACTTTCATAGAACTTCTAATCATATCTCTCTGCTACTGTCTAATGGTTGTTGCAGCTCATCTATTCTACACTAAGATAACAACTGTTGAATAAATTCTTATTGAAAACGCCCAGCCTGTTTATTCTGTGTATCACGCTGAGACAAAGTAAGTGAGCACGAGTGACTGAGCGAAAAGTAGTACATTGTTTCCACGATTCTGAGAGATCAGATTTGACATGTTCTGAGGTTGCCAGAATCTATTCTCTCCTTGGTAAGAGGAGATTATAGTGGCACTGTGAGCTAGCTGATACAGACAGGCTAAAATACCTGGTGGGGGTGCACGGAATCAGTCTGCCACCAATCCCACAGCGTGTTATCCAAACGTGCAGATCCTGTATAGCTTATATAGGAATTACACGACAAGTGAAAGGCACTGTGGGAAAATTGACAGGCCGTCATTCAGTTGCTTATTTATGTACTTGGTTGCTATAATGCTGCTATTGAGGCAAAACCTTTGCCCAGGCAGTATTATCAGGTTTTCAGATCACATAAATTAAGTAATACTGTAATACATTGTGCTGCCTAATGAACAAGTTACTTACCTTTGGTAACGATATATCTGTAAGAAACAGTAGTTAGTATTAGATTCTTTACCTTAGAATATCCCCAGGCGCCAGTCTGGATCCGGAAACTTTTGCGTAGCAGTACCCCTGCGTGTCGGTAGGCGTCGTCTGCAGGCGTCCCCTGCGGCTCCGCGTCCGTCGTCGGCGTTGTGCGCCGTGATGACGTCGCTGGAGTATATAGACGCCGCCTCCGCGCGCTGACGTCAGTTCTTTGCACACAGCTTTTCTGCGCCAGAACACGCAGAGCCATGTAAGAACCAACACTGGTGCCATGCGAAACTAGGGCCCTGAAGGGACTGACCTTAACCCTATGTATCAGTTCGCAGAACGGGGAGGATGGGTGGGGCGGTAAGGAATCTAATACTAACTACTGTTTCTTACAGATATATCGTTACCGAAGGTAAGTAACTTGTTCATCTGAAAGAAACAGGTTAGTATTAGATTCCTTACCTTAGAATAGATACCCCAGCGATACCAACCCCGGTGGTGGGTCTGCGAACCAATACAGCTTACACCAGAAAGTCCTGGAGGACAGAACGGCCAAAGAAGCCATCCCTCCGGACTTGACTGTCCAGGCAGTAGTGCCTTGCAAACGTGTGCAGCGAGGCCCACGTAGCCGCCTGACAAATGTCCTGCAAGGGGACTCCCCGGCCCAGGGCAGTAGTAGCCGCCGTGGCCCGAGTGGAATGGGCCCTCAGCCCAACAGGAGGCTCCTTCCGAGCCAAAGAGTAGCACGCTTTGTTGCACAGGACGACCCACCGAGAGATGGTCCGTTTATGCACCGCCCGTCCCTTCTTCGCACCCACGTAGCCAACAAACAGTTGGTCATCCACCCGGAACTGGCGAGTGCGATCCATATAAAATGAAAGCGCACGTTTTGGGTCCAGACGAAGGAGCCGCTCTTCATCCTTTGAAGGATGCGGAGGCGGGAAGAAGGAGGGTAAGGTGATGGACTGCCCAATGTGAAAAGCAGAGACTACTTTGGGCAGGAAAGAAGGCCTAGTTCTCAGAACCACCTTGTCTGGATGAATGGACATGAAAGGAGGTTTGACAGAAAGAGCCTGGAGCTCACTCCCTCTCCTGGCAGAGGTGATGGCAACCAGGAAGGCCGTCTTTAAAGTCAGGAGACGGAGAGGACAGGAATGAAGTGGCTCAAAGGAAGCACACATCCAGAAGGTCAGAACCAGGTTCAAGTCCCACTGAGGCATCACAAACGGAACAGGTGGATACATGTGCGTGATGCCCTTCAAGAATCTCGTTACAATAGGGGACTTGAACAAAGAAGGTTGATCAGGCAGCCTTAGAAAGGCCGAAAGGGCAGAAAGGTAGCCCTTGATAGTGCCCAGAGCAGAGCCCTGCTGGGCAAGAGAGAGAAGAAAGAGGAGAACCTCGGAGAGAGGGGCAGAAAGAGGGTCCACAGCCTTTGCTGTGCACCATGCCACAAATCTGTTCCACCGGCAGGCGTGTACCGACTTTGTGGAGGGACGCCTGGCTGCCAGAATCACATCACAAACTTCAGGAGGCAAGTCAAATGGCCTCAACTGTCGCTGCTCAATCTCCACGCATGGAGGTGGAGACTGGACAGGTTCGGGTGGAGGACCGTCCCCTGCTGCTGCGACAGAAGGTCCTCCAGAAGGGGCAGGCGGATCGAGGGACCGACTGACATGCTGAGTAGCTCGGGATACCAGTACCTTCGAGCCCAGTCCGGAGCCACAAGGATAACTTGGGCCCGGTCGCGCCTGATCTTCTTCAGCACTCTGGGCAGAAGTGGTATAGGCGGAAAGGCGTACAATAGACCGCAACTCCACGCGCGCCGAAAGGCGTCGCCGTGCGAGTGCCGTCTTGGAAACTCCAACGCGCAGAACTGATGACATTGCGCGTTCTCTTCTGTGGCGAATAGATCTAACCAAGGCTCTCCCCATTGCAGAAAGAGGCCTTTCACCACGTCCGAGTTCAGACACCATTCGTGATCCACCGAGCACCGACGGCTGAGTTCGTCCGCCCTGGCGTTCAGAGAACCTGCCAGGTGTTGAACCGTCAGAGTCACGGTCTGACGTTCCAGCCATTGCCAGAGACGCAGAGCCTCCTGGCAAAGGGTCCACGACCCCACTCCGCCCTGCTTGTTGCAGTACCACATGGCGGTGGTGTTGTCCGTGAACACCTGCACTACACTCCCGTTGACAAAGGGGAGGAATGCCTTCAGTGCTAGGCGGATTGCCCGCAGCTCCAACAGGTTTATATGGAGTCCGGACTCCGCCGGAGACCAGATGCCTCTGATCTCCGCCTCTCCCAAGTGGCCTCCCCAGCCGCGTCCGTCACAACCACGTGCTCCGGTTGGGGAAGGGAGAGGGATCTGCCTCTGACCCAATCGCGGTCCGTAAGCCACCACTGCAGTTGTCTCGCTTTTCCCTCCGAGATCAAGACATGGTCGGACAAGTTGCCCTGATGCTGGGCCCACTGAAACTTCAGGTCCCACTGCAGAGCCCGCATCCGCCACCGGGCGTGATGCACCAGAAGGATGCAGGAAGCCATCAGCCCCAGCAGCCGCAGCGTCAACCTGACCGAAACCCGGGATAACGGCTGAAAGATGGGAATCAAAGCCTGTATATCCCGGACTCGCCGTTCCGGAGGATAAACCCGAAACTGCGCCGAGTCGAGAACCGCTCCGATGAAAAGGAGCTTTTGAGAGGGACACAGGTGTGATTTCGGCACATTGATGGAAAACCCCAGCTCGTGCAGGAGGTCTGCCGTCATCTGAAGGTGGTGGACGACTGTCTGGGGCGAGCCCGCCTTCAACAACCAGTCGTCCAGGTAGGGGAAGACTGAAACCCCCAACCGGCGCAGATGGGCTGCGACCACCGCCATCACCTTTGTGAACACCCGTGGGGCGCTGGTAAGGCCGAATGGGAGCACGATAAACTGAAAGTGCTTGTGGCCTACCGTGAACCGCAGGTAACGCCGGTGGGCCGGCAGGACGGGGATGTGAAAATACGCATCCTGCAAGTCCAACGCTACCATCCAGTCTAGCGGGTCTAGAGCAGCCAAGATCTGAGCCAAAGTCAACATCTTGAACTTCTCCTTCCGGAGGAAGCCGTTGACGTTCCGTAGATCCAAGATAGGACGTAGGCCCCCTTTGTCCTTCTTGGGTACCAGAAAGTAGTGGGAATAGCAACCACGCCCTACTTCTGGCCCAGGAACGCGCTCGACGGCCCCCTTGGCCAAGAGGGCCGTAACTTCCTCCTGCAGAAGTGTCAAGTGGTCCCCCAACACACGGTGGTTCTGCGGTGGCATGGCTGGAGGAGTGGTCTCGAAGGGGAGGGAGTAGCCCCTTCGGACGAGCTGCAGCACCCACCTGTCCGATGTGATTGCGCGCCAGCGGGAGTGGTGATGGCGAACCCTGCCACCCACTGGCGTCACATGGGCCTGAAAGCACGGACTAGGAGGATTTGGAGGCCGATGCTGCGGGGGGAGGTGTGGTCTGACCTCGCCGTTGTCCCCGACTGCCTCCACGGCGGACTCCACGGCCGCCACCGCGTTGAGAAATGTGTTGCGGCGCGTGGCTGGCAGCACGTGTGGGATCGCCCCTTCCTTGGCCACGAAAGGAGCGAAATGAACCAGTTTGCTGGCGCTGGGTCGAGAGACCCAAGGACTTGGCCGTGACCCTGGAGTCCTTGAAGCGCTCCAGCGCGTGGTCCGCTTTGTCGCCAAACAGGCGACTGCCATCGAACGGCATGTCCATCAAGGCATTCTGGACATCTGCCGAAAAGTTGGCGGACCTCAGCCAGGCGTGGCGACGAATCGCCACCGTCGTGGACATCGCTCTGCCCAGCGAGTCGGTCGTATCAAGACCACACCTGATGGAGTATTTTGCTGCGTCTCGGCCTTCAATCATAGCCTTGCCGAGCTTTGCCCGTACCTCCTGCGGGCATTCTGGCAGCAGGTCCGCGACCGTATCCCACAGAGAGTGGGAGTAGCGGCCCAAGAGGCATGCGGTGTTGCAAGACCACAGTCCCAAACTCAGGGACGAGAAGACCTTTTTTCCATACTGGTCGTACCTCTTGGATTCCCGGTCGGGCGGGGCCGACGGGAATGCGGTCTGGGAAGTCGAGGCCTGGATCACCAGACTCTCAGGGGTGGGATGGGTGGACAGGAACTTGGGGTCATCCGGACACGGACGGTGGCGTCTGGCCACGTTCCTATCAACAGGCGAACCTGAAGCGGGCCTGGACCACGTGCCCAAAAGAACGCACGGCGTGGTCGGGGCCCAGACACCGGAGGCAGAGTCGGTGATGATCCGTGACCGGCATTGTGCGGTCACAGTCGTCACAGTTCTTAAAACCGGGCATCCTACCGGCACCGTAAGAAGAATCAAGGATTCACAAAAACTTTGGTCAAAAGACCGGAGTACTGCACTTCTCGGATCTGCGCTAACTGGCGCGGAAAAAAGAAGAACTGACGTCAGCGCACGGAGGCGGCGTCTATATACTCCAGCGACGTCATCACGGCGCACGACGCCGACGACGGACGCAGAGCCGCAGGGGACGCCTGCAGACGACGCCTACCGACGCGCAGGGGTACTGCTACGCAAAAGTTTCCGGATCCAGACTGACGCCTGGGGATATTCTAAGGTAAGGAATCTAATACTAACCTGTTTCTTTCAGATTTTGCTTTTCATGCCACATAATTTAGTCAACCCTGTCTCATAATTTGATACTCTACCACTGCATAATTCCAGTGACTCTGGTGACAGGACTGAGTTTTTACAAGGAGCACGCCTGGGCACAAAGTTGCAGAGGCTACTATGTAAATATGCGCTTCTTGAGATCTAAGGTAGATTTTTGGTTTCAGGAAATTACTTTTATACTGGCAGTCACCCACTAGCTTCCCCAGCAATAAAGTATTGCGACAAAAGTGTACTGTGGCATTTGGTGTGTGGCAAGGTGAAGTATTACTGTGCCGTTTTTTGTCTTTTCTAGTGTCTTTGGTTACAGCTTCAGCTAGAAAGAGAAGCCTTTTTTGTTTATTTACTGTTGCAGACATCTCAGAAGCGCACACACCCACCGACTGATTTAGAACAATACTTCAACCTTCTAGGTAGGAAAGGTTTTTTAGACAGTAGGTTTTAGCCAGTCATAAGAGATGTTGATTTTCTGGATGATTGCCCAGGCCCTAACTCGGGCTATAGAGTACAGCTCTGAGGCAGAATCAGCTACTCAGACAAAATCTGAGGGAGAGGAAAATTGAGCAGAATCTGGGATGGATTTTGAAGTCGGAGGAGTTCTATCCGATGACTCGTCTTCCAGTGACTTTGAGGGACATGATTATGGCAGTTGTGCTGTCCCTTCGCAAACACAGTGTGTGCAGCCGAGCAACCATAGCAGGATAAACCAACCCAGAAAGAAGGCACATGCGGTGTCAAGAACAGACTGAGTGCTCTACTGGTAGCCCCTCAAATTTAGTGCAACCCCAAATTCTGCATTTTACTAGTGGCGCAGGGTGTAAAGTCGTTGCAGCCAATTTTTGGACAACTGACTACGTCAATGTCTTGAACAATTTCTGAAGGAGCATGGAAAAACTCTAAGGCCTCATTCTAGGTCTAGGACATACTGGTGGATTCCAGTTTCATTTGAGAAGTTGAAGACATTTTTAGGTATTACGCTCAAAACGGGGTGAGGGCAAAACCGTGTTTGCAATACTACTGGTCTACTTGCACAATTTGGCGAACACCTATCTTTGCACCATACAGGAGTAGAGACTCTTTTTTCCAACCACAGTGCATTCAGCATTTCAATAATTATTCTTCTGCATTGCCCAGGATCATTCAGACCATGACAGGTTGTTCAATATTCAGCCTGTCGTGGAACATTTGCCTGCCAGGTTTCCAAAACTTTCTACTCCTGGAACGAATAGAGTCATTGATGAGTTGTCAATCCTGTACAAAGGGCGGATTCTGTTCAGGCTGTAAATTGCAAGCAAAAGAGCTTGCTGTGGCATCAAGATGTACAGGCTATGTGACAGTTATACTGGCTATGTAAACAGCTTGAGAGTGCATACAGGGAAGGACTCCAATCTAAACTCTGTAGGTTGTCCTCCCATGCTAGAAGTCACTGGATTGTATGGGTGGCTGTCAATCAACTCCTTCACAAAGGTTATTACCTTTACGTGGACAACTTCTATACAGAATAGAGCTGTTCGGTGAGCTGTACAAAGATGGCAATGTGACAAATGGCACAGTTTGTTACCACCGCAAAGGATTCCAGAAGGAGCTTGTTTTAGAAAGCTTCAACGTCCCCAGAGCACTGCATTGCGTTCCAATGAATTGCTAGCAGTCAAGTTCTCTGATAGGCATGACTTGTATGTGCTCACTACAATTCATGATAAAATCACTTCCCCAGTCACGGTTTGGGGGCAGACAGCTGAAGTTCACAAGCCCACCTGTATACTTGATTACAACAAGTACATGGGTAGAGTGTATGAGAATGACCAGGTTCTTCCGCCATACAATGCCAAAAACTAACACTTGGTATAACAAGTATTACTCACCTGACTCAGATGGCAACATACAATGTGCATGTTGTTTATTGTCAGACCACCACAATAAGACATATCTTTCCTTGATTTTAATTGACCGTCATTGAAAACCTTACTGCTACCAATACAACAGCCTCCACTTTCCTCCACTTTATATGCTCTGGAGGATGTGGCAAGGCTGCAGGATCGAAACTTTGCGGATACGATTCCTACAGCAGCCCAAAAAGACTTGATTATGTCGTCATGGCAGAGTCTGCTCTAAGCACATAGTAGATGTTCAGTTTGTCGTATGACAAGTGCATTACAATCACAGCACTGCACAGAACAGTGGACGGGACAGATGCTACGTTCTCACTGACTACCCTGAATGTCAAAAACTAACCTTCTTCGTAGTTTAGGACATGCTCTTTAGTGAATGTAGGCAGTCTTCCCCGGCATATTTGCCTTAGTTTCAAAGATAGATATGCTCAATCACTTCAAGGACTGTGGGCCTTGCATGGAAGTCTCAGATACACCCAGCTTGCATCTACAAAGTGAAAGGAGTTGAATTTAGCACAGTGAGTGTACTAAAGGCACATGAAAGACATTGTCTTACTAAGCCTCATGTGGCCATCATGGGAGCTATTAGTAAAAGTTCACTATGCACAAGTTGGGTAATGTTCAGAACGTTGACAAAGCGGACACTTAGCAGGTAGTAAAAACATGGCCAAACTTTGTATTTATTTGTAAAGGTTGTATAGTTCAAGTTCAAGTTCAAGTTCATGCATTTATAAAGCGCACTACTCACCCAGAGGGTCTCAAGGCGCTGGAGGGAGGGGTTTACTGTTTATCGAATAGCCATGTTTTCAGTTCTTTTCTGAAGGAGATGTGATTCTGAGTAAGGCGGAGGTGGGTGGGGAGTGAGTTCCAGGTCTTGGCAGCCAGGAAGGAGAAGGATCTGCCACCCATGGTGGTTTTTCGGATGCGCGGGACTGCGGCGAGGGCTTGATTGGATGATCTTAGTTGGCGGGTGGGATAGTAGAAGGACAGTCGGGTGTTGAGGCATTCAGGTCCTAGATTATAAAGGGCCTTGTGTGCGTGGGTAAGAAGGCGGAAAGTAATTCTTTTGTTGACGGGAAGCCAGTGGAGGTTTTTTAAGTGACCGGTGATGTGCTCTTGGCGCGGGATGTCTAATATGAGTCTCGCTGATGCGTTTTGGATGCGCTGGAGCTTTTTCTGCAATTTTGCTGTAATTCCGGCGTAGAGTGTGTTGCCATAGTCCAGTCGACTCGTGACCAGTGCATGGGTGACAGTCTCTCTTGTTTCGAGGGGGATCCAGCGGAAGATCTTTTTGAGAATGCGAAGGACGTTGAAGCAGGAGGACGATACGGCGTTGACTTGTCTGGACATTGAGAGGGAGGAGTCTAGAATGAAGCCAAGGTTACGTGCATGGTCTGTGGGTGTGGGCGTAGATCCCAAAGCGGAAGGCCACCAGGAGTCGTCCCAAGCTGAGGGGGAGGATCCTAGGATGAGCACCTCCGTTTTGTCTGAGTTGAGTTTCAAGCGGCTCTGTTTCATCCATTCGGCTACTTCTTTCATACCTTCGTGAAGGTTGTTTTTTGCGGTGTTGGGTTCTTTGGTGAGGGAAAGGATTAGCTGGGTGTCGTCGGCGTAGGAGATGATGTTGAGGTTGTGTTGACGTGCGATGGAGGCGAGGGGACTCATGTAGACGTTGAAGAGGGTGGGACTGAGTGAGGAGCCTTGAGGTACGCCGTAGATGACTTCGGTGGGCTCTGAGTAGAAAGGGGGGAGTCGGACTCTCTGGGTTCTCCCGGCTAGGAACGAGATGATCCAGTTCAAGGCTTTTCCTTGTATGCCGATGTTGTTGAGGCGTTGTATGAGGGTGTTGTGACAGACAGTGTCGAAGGCGGCGGAGAGGTCGAGTAGAATGAGGGCCACTGTTTCACCGTTGTCCAGGAGTGCTCGGATGTCGTCGGTCGCCGCAATGAGGGCGGTTTCGGTGCTGTGTTTGGCTCGAAAGCCGTTCTGTGAGGGATCCAGGGAGTTGTTGGATTCAAGGAAGGCTGCGAGTTGGCTATTGACGGCTTTCTCGATGACTTTGGCCGGGAAAGGGAGGAGGGAAATGGGTCGGTAGTTTTTCAGATCTGAGGGGTCTGCTGTTGGTTTTTTCAGAAGGGCGCTGAGTTCGGCGTGTTTCCATATTTCTGGAAAGGTGGCGGAGTTGAAGGAGCAGTTGATGACATCGCGGAGTTGGGGAGCGATGATGGAGTCAGCTTTGTTGAAGATGTAGTGGGGACAGGGGTCAGAAGGTGAGCCAGAGTGGATTGAGTTCATGAGGCGAATGGTGTCTTCAATGGTGATTGGGTTCCAGGAGTTGAGGTAGTTAGTTGGAGGGGTGGGATCTGAAGGGGGTGGGGTGAGTTGGTCATTGGGAGTATTCTTGAAGCTGTTGTGGATGTCGGCAATTTTGTTGTAGAAGAAGGAGGATAGCGCATCGCAGAGGTCTTGGGAGTTAGTGATGTCGTTGGATGCTGCGGGAGGGTTGGTGAATTCTTTGACGATATTGAAGAGTTCCTTGCTGTTATGAGAATTGTTGTCGAGACGGTCCTTAAATGCTGATTTCTTGGCGGATCGAATCAGTTGGTGGTGATTGCGGGTGGCTGTCTTGAGGGAGGCCATGTTGTCTGAGGTTGGATCTTTTCTCCAATTCTTCTCCAGGGTGCGGCATGTCTTCTTGGATTTTTTAAGGTCATCATTGAACCAGGGAGCTTTTTTGCTGGATGATTTCGACTGGTGTTTTTTCAGGGGTGCTAGTTCGTCCGCACTGTGGGTAATCCATTGCCTGAGGTTGGTGGCCGCTAGGTCTGGGTCCGTTGCTAGGGTGGGAGTGTTTTGGCTGAGTGATGTGAGGAGTTGGTCGGTGGTGATTTTGTTCCATTTTCTTCGGGGAATGGGTTGTGGACGGTTGTGGGTCAGGGTTGTTTTATAGCTGAAGTGAACACAGCTGTGATCCGTCCAGTGGAGAGCTGTAGTGTGATCGAAGGAGATGTGCTTGCTGGAGGTGAAGATAGGGTCGAGCGTGTGTCCGGCTGTGTGAGTGGGGGTGTCAACAAGTTGTTTGAGTCCAAGATTGGACAGGTTGTCCAGAAGGGTGGTGGTGTTGTTGTCGAGAATGTTGTCAAGGTGGTAGTTGAGGTCTCCTAGAAGAATGTAGTTCTCGGAGGCGAGGGCGTGCGGGCTGACGAAGTCAGTGATGTCGTCGCTGAATTGAGATCGGGTGCCTGGGGGCCTGTAAATGCGGGTTCCTCTAAGTGTGGTCCTGGGGTCGGTGTGGATCTGAAAGTGGAGGTGTTCGGCGGTTGCAAGATTGACGTCAGAGCTGGTTGTAATTTTGATGGTGTTTCTATGGACGATGGCGATGCCTCCTCCAGTTTGATCGGTGCGGTCTTTTCGAATGATCTTGTAAGTGTCCGGTATGGCTATGGCGATGTCGGGGGCAGAAGATGCATTCATCCATGTTTCAGTAAGGAAGGCGATGTCAGGTGACGCAGTGTCGATTAGGTCCCAGAGTTCAGTTGCATGTCTGTGGACCGAGCGGGTGTTCAGTAGGATGCATTTCAAGTCGTTGGGTTCGGAGCTGTGTGTGGAGGAAGTGTGTTTGGCGAGGGTCCTGAAGCAGATGAACTTACAGGATAGGCAGGAGAATGGGCCGTGGGTACGTCCTGGGGTAGCTTCGCAGCAAAGTGGGGTGCGTCCGGCGTTGAGGGCGTGGAGAGTAGCGGCATCATAAGTTACTCTGGGGGGTTGGGAGTGGCATAGAGCAGGGGGACGGGCGCTGGGCGCGGTCCAGGCGCGGACGGGCGCAGACGGGCTTACCTTTGGCGCACCTTCGGCGCGCATGGGGCGCGTCCGCTGCGCGTAAACGCTGCGCGAAAATGCATCTGTCATATGTTGATAGTGGAAAGGGAGGGGCGAGGGAGGAGCAGCTGGGGGGCGTGAGCAGGGCGGAGGGCCGGGCAGGGAGGCACAAACAACAATAAAAACACAAAATGGCAGTCAGCCCAATGCGAACCCGGGTTGAGGCACACTATTCAGAGAGAGACGCGATGTGAAAGTCACTGGAATCGGCACAAGGCACAATCTAGCACTGAAAATTCAAGAAACAGGCAGCACAGTTAAGCAGAGCGTTGCAGCGCGCTTTGTCTGACTAGCGCCACGATATTATGCAGATTAGCGCTCGTGAGTTTGGCAAGGCAGCGCAGCACAATAGAATCAGGTGAAAAAGCGATATGATGCGATCAAGTACAACGAGGGTATGCAATGGTTAAATAAATAATGCAGGCAGCAGTCTGGCTGTGGGCGCTACGATACCACTCAGTCTCGCAGGGCAGGGAGCAGCGTGAGGAGCGACCGCCTCCGAAGGAATCAGGACGGTCACCAACCGTATAGGCACCAACCGTAAACATGTCTGGATATATGTGTTTATAGAGGTTTGTTTGTTATGGGTTTGTATGCAAGTTGGTTGATGACTGGTTTCAGACGTTGTTTTGAATGGCAATTCCGTCCTGTGGCGTATGAATGTTACTTACATTTGGTAAGGATATATCTGTAAGAGACATATATTAGTTATAGATTCTTTACCGTGAAATTACCAGGAATTCCCCAGATCTCTGGATCCAGAAGTCTCCGGATCCAGTCTGACCCCTGGGTTACTGGATACGTAGATTTTTTTTCTCAGCAGTACCCCTGCGCGTCGGTAGGTGCCGTTGGTAGACTCCGCGTTCGTCGTCGCTGTTGTGACGTCACGGATCTACTTAGACGCCGCCACTGTGCACTGACGTTAGTTCTTTTACACAACATCCATGCCAGAAGCGAAAAGCCATGCAAGACACTGACCAATGGTGCACAAAACTAGGGTCCTGAGTCAGTTTGCAGCACGGGGAGGATGGGTGGGGCGGTATCTAATCTGTAACTAATCTATGTCTCTTACAGACATATCGTTACCGAAGGTAAGTAACTTGTTCATTTGAAAGAGATTATTTATAGATTCCTTACCTTAGAATAGATACCCCAGCAATACCAACCCTGGAGATGGGTTTGTGAACTAAGTTCACACCAGAAAGTCCTGGAGAACCGAACGGCCAAAGAAGCCATCTCTCAGGACTGACTGTCCAGGCAATAATGTTTAGTGAACGTGTACAGTGATGCCCATGTAGCTGCCTGGAAGATGTCATTGAGGGGGACTCCACGTCCCAAAGCAGTAGTGGCTGCCTTCGCACCGGTGGAAAGGGCGCGCTGCCCTACCGGAGGTTCCTTTTTCGCCAAGGAATATCAGAGTGTGATGCAAAGGAGGACCCTTTGAGAGATGGTCCCTTTTTGCATGGCCTGACCTTTTTTGGCGCCCACATAGCCAACAAAGAGTTGATCGTCCACCCAGAATTGTTTTGTGCAATCCAGATAGAATGATAACACACGTTTTGTATCCAGACAGTGGAGTCGCTCCTCCTCCTTGGAAGGATGCAGGGGTGGGAAGAAGGTTGGCAAAGTGATGGTCTGTCCTATGTGGAAAGAGGTAATCACTTTGGGCAGGAAAGGAGACCTAGTGTGGAGGACAACCTTGTCCGGATGGACAGCAAGGAAAGGAGCTTAAGAAGAGAGCCAGAAGCTCACTCACCCTGCGAGCAGAGGTGATGGCAACCAGATAGGCAGTTTTAAGTGCCAGATGCCTGAGAGGACAATTATGTAGCAGCTCGAAAGTAGTGCACATAAGGGAAGGCAGAACAAGGTTCAAGTCCCACTGGGGCATCATGAAAGGAATAGGTGGAAAAGAGAAGGCTGATCAGTAAGGCGAAGAAAGGCCAAAGAAAGCAGGAAGAGGAGAACCTCAGAAAGAGGGGCAGAAAGGGGATCCACAGCCTTTGCTGTGTACAATGCGCCAAATTTGTTCCATCTACATGCATATACTGTTTTAGTATTGGGACCCCTGGCTGCCAAGATAACATTACAGACTTCAGGAGGAAGGTCAAAGGCTGTCAAATGTCGACGCTCAATCTCCACGCAAGGACGTGGAGGCTGGACAGGTTCAGGTGGAGAACTGTGCCCTGCTGCTGCGACAGAAGATCCTCCTGAAGGGGCAGTCTGATCGGAGGATCGATGGCCATGTTCAAGAGCTCGGGATACCATAATCTTCGTGCACAGTCCAGAACCACAAGAATGACTTCGGACTGGTAGCGCTTCATCTTCTTCAGCACTCTGGGCAGAAGTGGTATAGGCGTAAAGGTGTATAGAAACCACAACTCCACTTGTGACGAAAAGCCGCCTATCTAGTGCCACCTTGGAAATTCCAACGTGCAGAACTGCTGACAATGCGCGTTTTCTTTGGTGGCGAATAGATCTAACCAAGGCTCTCCCCACTGCTGAAAGTGACCGTGCCCCACCTCCGAGTGAAGACGCCATTCGTGATCCATCAAGACCTGGCAGCTTAGTTTGTCTGTTCTGGCGTTCAGGGAACTTGCCAGGTGTTGAACCACCAGGGACATGCCCTGATGTTCCAGCCACTTCCATAGACTAAGGGCCTCTTGACGAAGGGTCCACGACTCCACTTCGCCCTGTTTGTTGCAGTACCACATGGCGGAAATGTTGTTTGTGAACACCTACACTACTCTTCCTTTTACAGAAGGGATGAATGCCTTCAGTGCTAGACGAATCACCCAGAGCTCCAGAAGGGTGACGTGGAGCCAGGCCTCTGCCGGAGACCAGAGGCCTCTGATCTCTGCCTCTACTATATGGCTTCCCCATCCCAGGAGTGACAACACATCTGTCACTACTGTGAGCTCTGGTTGGGGAAGGGAGACGGATCTGCCATTGACCCAATCCTGGTTTGTGAGCCACCACTGTAACTGATGCGCAGTCCCTGCTGAGATCTGGATGACATTGGAAAGATTTCCCTGATGCTGCACCCACTGGAACTTCAGGTCCCACTGCAGAGCCCGCATATGCCACCTGGCATAATCCACCAGCAGGATGCAGAGGCCATCAGGCCCAGTAGCCGGAGGGTCAACCTGACCAAAAGCCGGGACAGGGGCTGAAAGATCGGAATCATAGCCCGAATATCCCAGACTCGCTGCTTGGGAGGATAAACCCGAAACCGCGCCAAGTCTAGAACCACTCCAATGAAGAGGAGCTTCTGAGAGGGAATCAGGTGCGACTTCGGCACGTTGATGGAGAACCCTAGCAAATGCCGGAGGTCGGCCGTAGTCTTGAGGTGGGAGACGACTGCTTGAGGGCGAGCCTGCCTTCAACAACCAATCGTCGAGATGGGGAAAGACTGGAACCCCTGATCTGCGCAGATGAGCTGTGACCACCGCCATCACTTTTGTGAACACCCGAGGGGCACTGGTAAGGCCAAAGGGGAGCACAGTAAACTGAAAATGCTCATGGCCTACCGTGAACCATAGGCAACGCCGGTGGGCAGGCAAGACGGGGATGTGAAAATACGCGTCCTTCAAGTCCAACGCTACCATCCAGTCTCCAGGGTCGAGGGCAGACAAGACGTGAGCTAGCGTCAACATCTTGAAGTTCTCCTTCCGGAGGAAGCGGATGATGTCCCTGAGATCCAAGATAGGACGCAGGCTCCTGTTCTTCTTGGGCACCACAAAGTAGTGGGTGTAACTACCACAACCTACTTCTGGCCCAGGAACGCGCTCGATGGGCCCCTTGGGCAAGAAGGCCGTGACTTCCTGCTGAAGAAGCGCATGATGGTTCCCCGACATGCGGTGGTACTGAGGTGGCATGGCTGGAGGGGTAGTCTCAAAGGGGAGGGAGTAGCCCCTTCGGACAATTTGCAGCACCCACCTGTCTGAGATGATGTTGCGCCAGTGGGGGAGATGATGGAGAATTCTGCCGCCCACTGGCGTTTGATGGTCCTGAAAGGTCGGACTAGGAAGGTTTGGAGTGGATGCTGCAGGGTGGAGTTGGGTTGACCTGCCCGCTGGCCCCCAGAACCGCCTCGCCGGTTCCCAAGTCCGCTGCCGCACTGAGGATGTTGCTACGCTGACCTGTGGCTCTGAAACGAACGTGTTGCGGCACCCCTTCCAAGCCAAAAAAAGGAATGAAAAGCAGAAGGCGGAGGAGGGCGAGCGGCTGACAGGTCCAAGGACTTGGCCGTAGTCCTTAAAGCGCTCAAACATACTATCTGCCTTGTTGCCAAAAAGGCAAATGTCATCAAAGGGCATGTCCATTAGAGTGTTCGGACATTTCCTGAGAAGCTAGTTGTCCTCTGCCAGGCGTGACGCCGAAGAGCCACCTTCGTGGAAATCGCCCTGCTCAGCGAGTTGGCAGTATCAAGCCCACAACGAATGGTGAACTTAGCTGTGTCTCTACCAGGTGCTATAGCTTGGGAGAGGACTGTCCGTGCCTTCTCCGGACAGTTGGGCAGCACATGTGCAACCGTGTCCCACAGAGTGGGAATAACGGCCCAAGAGGCATGCTGTGTTCACTGACCGCAGCCCTAAGCTGGCAGATGAAAACAGCTTCTTGCCAAGCTGCTCCAACTTCTTGGATTCCCTATACGGAGGTGCGGAAGGGAACGCGCTCTGGGAAGCAGAGGCTTGGACAACCAAGGACTCGGGATTGGGATGTTGGGAGAGAAAAAGGGGGTCGCCCGGAGGCGGGCACTGGGGTCAGGCCACGTTCCTGTCCACCGGAGCCCCTGTATTGGGCCAGGACCAAGTGCCCAAAAGAACGTCTGAAAGTGCGTCATTAAAGACAGCAAGGGCTCCGAAGAGGTTGCCGCCGGCTCAAGCGCTTCTGTCAGGAGGTTAGTCCTGACGGCCACTGTGTTCAAGGTGGAGGGTCTTCGGGTGCCCCACACAACACCGCTGCGTAACTGGCTCCCTCCTCCGTAGCCACGGTAGGAGGAGACAGCATGCCAAGGTCAGGTGAGGTGTCAAGACCACTGGCATCCCCCAAAATCCTTTGCCCAGTCCGGATCATAGTCACACTGTTGTGTGAGAGGGTCCTCAGACCCCTCCCAGTCCCCCCCGTCCTCCGAAGTCTGCGAAGCAGGCTGAAAATAAGGAGAACGGACATAGGGGTAAAAAGGCCCCATCGGAATCGGCGTCAAGCGACGCCGATCCGGCGCCGTGTCCTGCTGAGACTGGGGCCGACGTCGGAGGTGGGGTCGACACCAGTGGAGGTGTTATGAGGTCAATCGGTGTTGCCCGGGATCTGAGCCCGGATTCAGGAGGGTCCTGCAGTGCCAGGGATGAAGCCGCCGGGGCCAAAGAAAAGATGTGGCGATGGAAGGACAGGATCCCCCAGTCGGGCCCGTAGGCGCACCAGCGGGGCCAGACGGCCCAAAGTGTCGGGCCATGGCAGCAAGAAACACTTGCACTTTAGCAGGCATCGCCGACGGACCCGGAAAGGGCGGGTAGGCCGGCGGCGACGTCGCAGGCTCCGCCGGAGCCGCGGGGTTGGCACCACTCGCACCCTCAGCCGCGTCGGGCAAGGGGAAGTCAAAAAGCGACGACGCTTCTTCGACTTTTTCTTGGAATGTTTCGACTTACCTGACCCTGAATGCGAAGACTTCAATCCAGAGGAACAATGGTGACGGCTCTGCGACCGGTCCCCCGACCTCCCACGGGACCGGGACCGGGACCTAGAACGGTGCGAAGCCGACTGCCGGACTTCCAGCAACTTTCGGGACCGCTGCCGCAAAGTCTTCGGTGCCATGGCCCAGCAGTAAGGGCATGACTTGGAGTCGTGATCACGCCCCAGGCAGTAGGGACACAAGCGGTGTGGGTCCGTCATCGACATCATGCGGTGACAGTCCCCACAGTTCTTAAACGCGGGCATCCCTATGACACCAGGAGTCGATCAACTTAAAAGTATTGAGACAAAAGGCCTCGAAAAAACTCAGTCAAAAAGTGACTGGGGGTACTTGCTCTTCCCGGATCTGTGCTTCCTGGCGTAGAAAAAGAAAGAACTTACGTCAGCGTGCGTTGGAGAGTCTAAGTAGCCCCAGCGACGTCACCTCGCGCCAACGACGCACGCGGAGCCACAGGACGACGCCTGCCGACGCGGAGGTACTGCTGACAAAAACTTTCCAAATCCAGTCTGACGCCTGGAGGTAATTCTAAGGTAAGGAATCTATCACTACGTGTTTCTTTCAGATACCTTAGTACCCAAAGAACAAGTTACTTACCTTCGGTAACGATATATCTGTAAGAAACATTAGTTGGTAATAGATTCCTTACCTTAGAATAACCCCCAGGCGTCAGACTGGATCCAGAAAGCTTTTGTCAGCAGTACCCCTGCGTGTCGGTAGGCGTCGTCGTATGGCTCCGCGTAGGTCATTGGCGTCGTAGTCGCTGAGATGACGTTGCTGGAGCTACTTAGATGCACCCATGCGCACTGACGTAAGTTCTGTACACAACTTTCTGCGCCAGGAACGCAGAGCCATGCAAGATACTGACCACTGGTGCTTTGAAACTAGGGCCCAGAAAGTAATGACCTTAACCCTAGAAATCAGTTTGCAGATGGGGTGGTGCGGTTTGGTGGGCAGGAATCTATCACTAACTAATGTTTCTTACAGATATATCGTTACCGAAGGTAAGTAACTTGTTCATCTGAAAGAAACACGTTAGTGATACGATTCCTTACCTTAGAATAGATGCCCCAGCAATACCAACCCGGTGGTGGGTCTGCGAACAAAGACCACACCAGAAAATCACGGAGAACAGAACGGCCAAAGAAGCCGCATCTCCGGACTTGACTGTCAAGGCAATAATGCTTAGTAAAAGTGTGCAGCGACGACCACGTGACTGCCTGACAGTTGTCTTGCAGGGGGACACCATGTCCCAATGCAGCAGTACCTGCTGTCACCCTGGTAGAATGGGCATGCAACCCCACCGGAGGTTCCTTTTTAGCCAGAGAATAACAGGCTTTGATACACAAGACGACCAAGCGGGAGATAGTTCTCTTGTGTACAGCCCGGCCTTTCTTGGCGCCCACGTAGCCAACAAAGAGCTGGTCATCCACCCGGAACTGTTGTGTGTGATTCAGATAAAAGGAGAGCACACGTTTTGGGTCCAGACGGTGAGCTTCTCTTCCTCTCTGAAAGGGTGCGGAGGTGGAAAGAAAGTGGGCAAGGTGATAGTTTGCCCGATGTGGAAGGCAGTGACAACCTTTGGCCAGAAGGAAGGACGAGTGCGAAGAACAACCTTGTCCAGATGGACCAACAGAAAAGAAGGCTTATAGGAAAGAGTCTGGAGCTCACTCAAGCGCCTAGCGGAGGTGATGGCAACCAGGAAAGCAGTTTTCAAAGTTAATAAACGAAGAGGACAGTAGTGAAGCGGCTCAAAGGGAGCGCACATTAAATAGGTAAGAACCAGATTCAAGTCCCACTGTGACATTACAAACGGAATAGGAGGGTAAAGGTGAGTAATGCCTTTGAGAAATCTAGTTACAACAGGGGACTTGAAAAGAAAGGGCTGATCAGGGAGCCTGAGAAAGGCCGAAATTGCAGAAAGACAGCCCTTAATAGTGCCCAGAGCAGAGCCCTGCTGGACCAGAGAAAGAAGGAACAAAAGGACTTCTGAAAGAGGGGCAGAAAGTGGATCCACAGTATTTGCTCTGCACCATGCCACAAATTTGTTTCACCTGCAGGCGTATATCGATTTAGTGGAGGGATGCCTGGCTGCCAGAATGATATCACAGACTTCAGGACGCAAGTCAAAAGGAATCAACTGTTGACGCTCAATCTCCACGCCTGTAGGTGGAGGCTGGACAGGTTCGGGTGAAGGACCGTCCCCTGCTGCTGTGACAGAAGATCCTTCCGAAGAGGCAGTCAGATCGGGGGATCCATGCTCATACTAAGTAGCTCGGGATACCAAACTCTTCAAGCCCACTCCGGAGCCACAAGAATGACTTAGGCCTAGTCGCGCCTGATCTTCTTCAGCACTCTGGGTAGAGGTGGTATAGGTGGAAAAGCATACAATAGACTGCAGCTCCACTCGTGATAAAAAGCGTTGCAGAGCGAATGCCGCCTTGGAAATTCCAATGCGCAGAAGTGATGACATTGCGCATTCTCTTCGGTGGCGAATAGATCTAACCAAGGCTCTCGCCACAGTTGAAAGAGACCTTGCGCCACTTCCAAGTGAAGGTGCCATTCGTGATCCATCATGCACCTGCAGCTGAGTTCGTCCGCCCTGCCGTTCAAAGAACCTGCCATGTGTTGAACAGTCAAGGAAATGCCTTGATGTTCCAGTCATGTCCAGAGGTGCAGAGCCTCTTGACACAGGGTTCAGGACCCCACCCCACCCTGTTTTTTGCAATGCCACATGGCGGTGGTGTTGTCTGTGAACACATGCACCACCCTCCCATTCACAGAGGGAAGGAACGCTTTCAGTGCAAGAAGGATGGCCCAAAGCTCCAGAAGGTTGATATGGAGCCGGAACTCCGCCGGAGACCAGAGGCCTCTGATCTCTGCCTCTCCCATGTGGCCACCCCATCCCAGGAGGGATGCATCTGTCACCACTGTGTGCTCTGGCTGGGGAAGGGAGAGGGATCTGCCCCTTACCCAATGCTGATTCGCGAGCCACCACTGCAATTGTTGTGCAGTGCCTTTCGAGATCTGGACGTAGTCGGACAGGTTACCCTGATGCTGCGCCCACTGGAACTTCAGGTCCCACTGCAGAGCCCGCATATGCCATCTGGCATGGTTGGTTAGCAGGATGCAGGAGGCCAAGAGGCCCAGCAGCCTCAAGGGCGTCCTAACCGAAACCCAGGACAAGGGCTGAAAGATCGGAATCATAGCCCGGATGTCCTGGACTCGCTGTTCGGAGGATAAACCCGAACTGCGCCGTGTCCAGAACCGCTCCAATGAAGAGGAGTTTCTGAGAGGGAATCAGGTGCGACTTTGGCACGTTGATGGAAAACCCCAGCAAATGCAGGAGGTCGGCCGTAGGCTGGAGCTGGGAGATGACTGTTTGGGGCGAGCCCGCCTTCAACAACCAGTCGTCGAAATAGGGAAAGACTGAAACCCCTGATCTGCGCAGATGAGCTGCAACCACCGACATCACTTTCGTGAACACCCGAGGCGGCTGGTAAGGCCAAAGGGGAGCACGATGAACTGAAAATGGTTCTGCGCTACCATGAATCACAAGTAACGCAGGTGGTCCGGCAGGACGGGGATATGAAAATTTGTGTCCAGCAGGTCCAATGCTACCATCCAGTCTTGCGGGTCGAGGGCAGACAAGACTTGAGCAAGTGTAAACATCTTGCGCGACTGTAATGGAAATCGCCCTGCCCAGCGAATTAGCAGTGTCAAGACCACAACGGATCGTGAACTTGGCTGTGTCTCTTCCCTCAGAAATAGCTTCAGAGAGTACTGTCCGAGCCTCCACCGGACACTGAGGCAGCACTTGTGCAACCGTATCCCACGCAGAATGGAAATAACGGCCCAAGAGACATGCGGTGTTCACAGACCGCACTACTGAACTGGCGGAAGAAAAAATCTTCCCAAACTGCTCCAGTTTCATGGATTCCCTGTAAGGTGGTGCGGAAGGGCACGCGCTCAGTGACGCAGAGGCTTGGATAACCAAGCTTTCAGGTGTTGGGAGAGGACAACGGGGTCGCTCGGGGCCGGGCAATGGCGTCAGGCCACGTTCTTATTCACAGGAGCCCCTCTGTTGGGCCTGGACCAGGGGCCCAAAAGAACGTCCGCGAGTGCATCATTAAGGGCAGCACCAGCTCCGTAGAAGAAGACGCCGGCTGAAGCACCTCTGTCAGGAGGTTAGTCCTGACGGTCACAGTAGGAAGCTCAAGATGGAGCGCCTCGGCCGCCCTACGCAACACCATAGAGTAGGAACCACCCTCCTTCGTAGCCACGGAAGAAGGAGACAGTGAGCCAGGTTCAGGAGTATAATCCTGGTCACCTGCATCCCCCAGATCCTCATCCCAGTCTGGGTCTAACTCGCATTGTGCTGCGAGAGGGTCCTCAGACCCCTCCCAGTCCTCCACAGCCTGCCAAACAGATGGAACATAAGGAGGTGGTTGAAGAAAGGGAAAGAAATTACCAAACGGCGTCGGTATCGGCATCGGTTGACACCCTTCCGGCACCGTCTCCACATCAGGAGGAGGCCAGGGATGGCGTCAGCCGGTGCCGCGGCCGAAGCCGCTGGCAGCGCCGTCTCCGTCGATGTCAGTGGAGGTCGTACTGGGCCAACCGACATGGACAGAGATCCATGCTTGGATCCATGGGGGTCTCTCGGCGTCCAGACCGAAGTCGTCGATGTCGGGCCGGAGCCTGCGACGTCGAATAACAAGGACCCCCAGTCGGGCCCACGGGGCCCGAAGGCGCACCGGCGGGACCAGACGGTCCGAAGACGCATGCCATGGCTGACAGGAACTCCTGCCGATGGGCCGGAGTCGCCGATGGACCCGGAAAGGGCGGGTAGGCCATCAGCAACTGCGGAGGCTCCGCCAGAGCCACCCTCAGCCGCGGTGCGCGACCGGCAAGGGGATGGCGAAGAGCGACGGCGCTTCTTCGACTTCTTGTGCTTCGCCTTACTAAACTCCAAGTGCGAAGACTTTGAATGGTGGTGATGGCTCCGCGGCCAGTCCCTCGACTTCCCATGGGACCGGGTCCTGGAACAGCACGGAGCCGACTCCCGGGCCTCTAGGCACTTTCGGGACCGCTCCCGCAATATTTACGGATCCATGGCCCGGCAGTGGGGGCACGACTCAGAGTCATGGTCACGCCCCAGGCAGTAGAGAGACTCACGGTGCGGATCCATCACCGACATCGTGCGGGGACAGGCCGCGCAAGACTTGAAACCGGACATCCCTATGCAAAAAGTCCCAAAAACTCTGTCAAAAAATGACTGGGGGTACCGCTCTCTCTGGATCTGCGCTTGTTGGCGCAGAAAAATAAATAACTGACGCCAGCGCGCGTGGGCGCGTCTAAGTAGCCCCAGCGATGTCATCTCGGCGACGACGCCAATGACGCACGCATAGCCGCACCACGACGCCTACCGACGCACAGGGGTACTGTTGACAAAAACTTTCCAGTTCGAAGCCTGGGGGTAATTCTATGGTAAGGAATCTATCACTTAGAACTCAAAATCCTTAGAACTCAAAATACCTTAGAACTCAAAATCGCCGAACCGACTAGCTATAGTGTTTCGTTCGTTCCCCTCCAAAAATCACAAAGCTACAAATGATTAGACAATCCAGAACACAACACTCCCAACTCTATCAGGAATCGCAGTAGCAAGACATACGTTTTCGCTCGCTCACTTGTACTTGTCCACAATAAGAGTTGGCAGAGTCACAATAATAGTTCAAAATGTTTATTTTACCTATCGTGTTCTACAATACAGTATATGAGCCACTACCAAAAGCAAAATGCATACACTCAGCATAATTAGCATTGTTACAATTCCAAAGAGTACAAAGGTGGAAGTCATTATATAAAGACAGTGGAAAACAAGCATTTGCAATGCAATAGGTCTCGCATTAGGAAAGTTTGAGCTATTGGTATTGTAAATGACAATTTTTTTATTTATGTGTTGGTTTTGAAAATAGCGAAATTAATAGCTTTGTCATTTACAATGCCAATAGTTATAACTTTCGCAAACGTGACACCTATAGCATTTGTAATGCAATATGTGTTGTATTTACGTGACTTAGATGTATTGATATTACCACTAACAATGGCTTTTAATTTTTAAAAATAATGAATACTTAAATAAAAGTTATTGTAATTTATAATGGCAATAGCTTAAACTTTTGTAAATAACTTTTGTGAAGAATATGTTCAATGTATTTTATTGTGACGAAAATCCAAGAACAGAAGTGAAATATTAACATCTTTTTGTGACATTTGTAATAAAGCTTGAAACATTGATAGAACATATTTGAACCAGTTGTTGTTGAATGGTTGCACAGATTGATGCTGTGGTGGCGCATAGTGATGTTGTGGTGGCGACGAGTGATGCTGTGGCGTTCAGTGATGCTGTGGTAGCGCATAGTGATGTTGTGGTGCCTCTGAGTGATGCTGTGGTGGTGCTGCGTGATGCTGTGGTGATGCGATAGATAGATACAGTGAGTGCAATAGATAGATAGAGTGAAGGCGATAGAAAGAGGGCGGGCGATAGATAGAGGGAGGGCGATAGAAAGAGGGAGGGCGATAGATAGAGTGAGGATGATAGATAGACAGATAGATAGAGTGAGGGCGATAGATAGATAGATAGATAGATAGATAGATAGAGATAGATAGATAGATAGATATATATAGAGTGATGGCGATAGATAGTGATGGTGATAGAGTGAGTGCGATAGATCGACAGAGTGAGTGCGATAGATCGACAGAGTGAGGGCGATAGATAGAGTGAGGGCGATATATAGATAGAGTGAGGGCGACAGATAGATAGAGGGCGTTAGATAGAGTGAGGGTGATAGAGTGAAGGTGATAGAGTGAGGGCGATAGATAGATTGATAGAGTGAACGCGATAGAGTGAGCACGATAGCTAGAGTGAGGGCGATAGATAGAGTGAAACCAATAGATAGAGTAATTATGTGGCGTGTAATTATGTGGCACTGAGTGGTATTTGGAGTGTATGTTGCGTTGAGCACAGTGTAAATATGTAGCATCACACAACACATTCCCCCTTTAAACCCCAGCCTCTTTGATCACCCTCTTTGTGTTGCAGTTTAATGAGAGAATGAAGAGCTTTATCCTGAATCATAGGATATTACGCTGAGGTGGCGACCAGCTGCAAGCCCCATCATAAACCAGTGCTGAAGAGCCACTGTGTGCTCTACCAGTGACCCTCAATCCTGAGCCTTGCTATTGTACTTGTGAGGCTAATTCACAGCTCTGCCAGTGTGACTGAACCCTGATTTGCGCCACCCCTGCTATTCCCACAAAGACCCACACGCAGCTGTCCCAGTGGATCTCAATCAATCCTGGACTGCAGCCCCCCATTTGATTCCAGTTCTGAGACCATACACTCTTCTTCTAATGCACCTCCTTCCAAAACGTACACCCCTGACGTTCTATTATATTCAGCTCCCCAAGTGTACCTGCAGCTCTGAACCCACATGTTGCTCTCCCAATGCACCTCACTCGTAACTTACACCACCCCCTCCATTCCACCTACTTGAAATACAGCTCCCCCAGTCTACCTGCAGCTCTGAGATCACACGCTGCTACAGCTCCCCCAGTGCAGTGTACCTGCAGCTCTGACCCCAGACGCTGCTCCTACAATGCACCTCCTTCCTAACTTACATCACATCTGCCATTCCATCACATATAGCGTCCCAGTGTACCTGCAGCTTCGACCCCACACACTGCTCTTTTGAGACACCTCACTCCTAACTTATCGTGGCAGCACAAGAAAACTTAAATGGCCAAGACACATAAGGCCACAGCTGGGTGAGCTGCGAGGAGCAGGCACAGACGAGTGTCCGATGCTCCGAGGCAGGCTGCAGCATAACCCGCCTTCTCCGTCCCCTGGCTCCGCTGCTCTGCTGTCGTCGAGAAGACCGTCAACAAGCAGCTGGCCGCCTTCCTCGAGACGAACGGATCCCTCGACCTCTCGCAGTCCGGCTTCCGGGCCAACCACAGCACCGAGACCGCCCTGATCGCAGCCACCGATGACATCCGAGCACTGCTTGACAACGGAGAAACAGCAGCCCTCATCCTCCTAGACCTCTCCGCGGCCTTCGACACGGTCTGCCACCGTACACTAGTGCAGCGCCTCAGCAACGTCGGAATCCAGGAGAAGGCACTGGAGTGGATCATCTCCTTCCTCGCCGGAAGGACACAGAGAGTCCGCCTCCCCCCGTTCAGATCTGAAGCCACCAAAGTCATCTGCGGAGTTCCTCAAGGCTCCTCGCTCAGTCCAACCCTCTTCAACGTCTACATGAGCCCCCTCGCAGACATCGCACGCCAGCACAACCTCAACATCATCTCCTACGCCGACGACACCCAGCTGATTCTCTCCCTCACCAACGACCCCGCCACCGCCAGAGCCAACCTTCACGAAGAGATGAAAGAGGTATCCGAATGGATGAAGAACAGCCGCCAGAAACTGAACTCAGACAAGACGAAGTCCTCATCCTGGGATCCTTACCCTCCGCCTGGGACGACTCCTGGTGGCCCCCCGCCCTAGGCAGCGCACCCAAACCAACAGACCACGCACGCAACCTAGGCTTCATCCTGGACTCCTCCCTCTCCATGACCAGACAAGTCAACGCCGTTTCCTCGTCGTGCTTCAACATCCTGCGCATGCTACGTAAGATCTTCCGGTGGATCCCCACCGAGACCAGGAAGACGGTCACCCAGGCCCTCGTCACCAGCCGCCTGGACTACGGCAACTCCCTCTACGCCGGAACCACCGCCAAGCTCCAGAAGAGACTCCAGCGGATCCAGAACGCCTCAGCACGTCTCATCATGGACATCCCCCGCCGCAGCCACATCTCCGGACACCTGAGAGACCTGCACTGGCTCCCGGTCAACAAGAGAATCACCTTCCGACTCCTCACCCACGCACACAAAGCCCTACACAACCAAGGCCCAGGATACCTCAGCAGCCGCCTCAACTTCTACGCTCCCAAACGCCAGCTTCGATCGTCCGGCCACGCCCTCGCCACCGTCCCCCGTATCCGAAGAGCCACCACAGGGGGACGGTCCTTCTCCTACCTCGCCGCCAAGACATGGAACTCCCTCCTGACCCACCTCCGCCTGACCCAGGACCACCTCGCCTTCAGGAAGCAACTCAAGACCTGGCTGTTCGAGCAGTAGCGGACCCCCCTCCCCCAGCGCCTTGAGACCCTCTGGGTGAGTAGTGCGCTATATAAATGCCTTGATTGATTGATTGATTGCTGTAGCCCCATGACTGATTGCGAGGGGGGAGCTCAGAAATCGAGAACAAAAAGTGAAACCAGCTACGGCATCGCTGCTGGTTGATGTTTGACTCTATCCTGTTTGGGAGTCGGGAGGGGTATTACTAGCATGCAAGTATTACGGGCGCTGTAATGGGGCACTTATAAAAACCAGCGAGGGTAGTGCTGCTGCTGTCAGGGGTGCAGCAGGTGCAGTGGCACCAAGGCATATGTGAGCAATGGGGCCCTCTGCTTCCCAATGGTGGCTCTGTTTTACGACCAAGCTGGGGTCCATTTCCCATGCTTGCTTCGTGTTCACGGGACCCTAACTCTGCTATTGGCTTCCGTGCCGCCTGGCTTGGAGTCTCTCGCAGCCTGAAGCACAGCAGCACTGAAATAGTGGTGCTGCTGTGCTGCTTGTCTAGAGTTTTAACAAGTTCTAAGAACAGATATTTAAGAGTATTAAAACGTCGATATATTATCGGGAAAGATGAAAGGAGGCATGTTTTTATGTAAAAATAGAACACAAGACTAGCTGCATGCTATTTAAATATAATCAGACTTCAGGAAACCTTGAACGCACGGATTTTTCTTTATTTATTTCATAGATAAAATTGACATTCCAATTGAGTCATGTGATTCGATCTGCGATCCGCATTCTATGCTTTTTATACATTTATGGAGCGCTGGAGGATGTTATATAGAATCGTTTCATTTACTAAAACAGAATTAACTCACACTCAATTTCGCAATTTAAATATATTTTATTACAAAAGGAGCTTTATATTATAAGCGAAGCTCTCTTTGAAAAGTGTGTCTTTACCCAGTGACGTGAGTTCCTGTGTATAACTTAGCATTGTTCACCGAGGTGTTGCCTGCTTCTAAGTCTATTGTTTCTTACCTCCCAACCCCGCAGCGAAAAGAAAGGACATCTGGGGCTGGAAACAAGGGCTGATTTCATGTCCTCCGGCACTGAATTAGCTAGTGTGAATTAGTCTAGAATACACACAGATTAAAACCAGCTGAGGCCTCTGACGCTCATTCGTGAGGGATGATCTATTTTAAGTGCCCCGATTGGCCCGAGCCGCTGTCAGTCAGCAGACTGGTCTCGTGCAGCCAGGCTGCTCTTCCGGTGGGAGGGAGAAGCCGCTGATGGAAAGCTCGAGGCGGGTGTAGGGCGGCGATGCGAGAGGGCTGGGGGCGAGCAGGCTGTCCAGGGACCGGGAGGCGCGCAGCTTTGTGGGGCTTGCACGTCGGACCTTACCGCTGCCTGGTTGTGGAAGGAGTGTACGGGAAGAGGTGCCAGAGCGAGGACAAGAAGAGCACGGTAGGCGTTAATGGGGACAGCTGCAGGCGCGGAGCACCGAGAGATTTCACGCCTAAATAGAGGGGGGAGGGGAGCGGGCGAGCGTGAGCTATACCGCTGAGGAGGGGTGCTTAGAGGGAAGAGCAGCTAATTGTTACAACGTCTGTGGGCTGGATGTGAAGGGGACATGACGGCTGAATACAACAAGACAGAGCGTGCTGCGCTTGGAGCGCGCATGCGCATTACAAAAACGAAAGTGAAGCTTGCGATGGCGGAAGGGAGATGTGCACATGCGCGTGTTCACGGGCGCGTCCACAGACCCCAATCGCCAGCCCTGCGCGTGCCCCGGTCTGTACCACTTGGCAGGCAAGTCGGTAACAATAGATCTCGCTGGCGACAGCGCTTTCGCGCTGCGTCGCCAGGTGCGAGACCTAAACTATAAGGCCTAACCACCCTCCCCTTGGTTGGATGAAGTTTATTATATAAAGGAAGATCTCTGGGCTTTGACAGCAGACCCCATACCTTAAAGCCTGCATGTAAGGTTTACATCATAGGAACAGCGTAGCTCTTCTCCATGGAAAGGGCTCTCTCCAAGTGTGTGTTAAAACAACATGCATTCCCGTAATATCAAAGCACAAGTCTTCAGCATTGCAGCTGTGTGTAGCATGTTTTGTTTAGGTGCTAGGGACTGACTGGCACAGAATAACAAGGGGCATTATTTATCGACCTTGCACATCGTGTTAAGACTAAACTCCAGGAACTCCGCAAAAAACGTGAAAAGCAGACAGATGTCATTTGAAAAGCAGTTGAAAAGCAGACAGCTGTCATTTGAAAAGCATAAACAGAGTCTTGCAAAAATAAAGTCATATAGTAACTTGTGCAAAAGCAGCATCATGGCAGCAAAGCTCATGCTAACTTAGCAATGTCGACAATGACCCCGAAGGCCATATAACATAGGGGCAGTACTAAGACTGTCTAATGCCCTTCTTGCCATGCGAGATAACTCCCATGTGGAGGGTTGATTTTTTATTTTTAAAAAGAAAGTCCACCTTTGGGACTTTGTTTTTGAGAATAAGAAAAATAAAAACTGATGAGATGGCTCCATAATGTTGATGGAGCCATGCGTCAAATGTAAAAAAAAGTATGGACAACAACCATTGTGACGGCCGCTCCTGCCAATGTTTTTGAAATGGCAGCAAGCTTGGTGGTCTAAATTTGGCAAGCAGAGTACTCTCAGCATGGCCTATGTTAAGTCCACCACCAGGCTGACAAAGTCTTCTCTGTCTGCCAAATTCTGGCCTTTAGTAAAAACTCATCTTTTTTTGGCAAACTAAACACCCAGAGATGTTTGTTCATTGTGGTGTAACTTGCATTGATTCAACAGTGCGTACATGGTTAAGATTACTCATTTATTTACATTCTGTAAAGCAAACACAAGGAGATGATGGACGGAGCACTGAAACTTTTCAGACACTCACCCCCAATCACTATTAGATCATTAGTTCTATAGCTCACTTAGCCACCCCAGTTAAGACCCAGCCATATCCAAATCAGTCTTGACACTATTCCTCATGGGAATAGTCCAGCCCGAACTGCCAAGCCAGGTCTTCCCTGGACCGGAAACAAGCATCCTTGGACCGGTTTCGGGGTAACACCCCTCATCAGCCAGGCTAGCTTGAATCCAGTGGCAAAGTGAGCAAGGTAGCCACATCTTGGCATACTCTGCCAACTAGGGGAAAACAAAGAAAATATAAGGGGATGATGGACGGAGCGCTGAAACTTTTCAGACACTCACTCCAAATCACTATTAGAACTGGGTTGAATCCATCTTCGTTCCTTAGCTCACTTTGCCACCCCAGTTCAAACCCAGTCATGTGCAAATCAGTCTTGCCAGGTCTTCCCTTCCCCTTAAGTGGGAATGGTTTGCCTAGACGTGGGTCTTGTGCTCACTATGCCACCGGTTTCAAGCTAACCTGGCTGATGAGGGGTGCAGCCCTAAAATCAGTCCCAGGATGCTTGTTATCCAAGCCAGGGAGGACCTGGCCTGGCAGTTCAGGCTCGACTGTTCCCATAGGAACAGTGGCAAGGCTGATTTGCATATGGCTGGGTCCAAACTGGAATGGCATGGCGAACAAAATAACGATGGATTAATCCAAGATCTGTGACTGCGGGTGAATGTTTGACAATGTTCAACATTCCGTCCATCATCTGTTTGTGTTGCAATTTAGTTAAGGCATCTGCTCTGATCATTAATAACCATATAGTAGAAAAGCCAAGTATTCTTCAGCAGCAGTTTTCTCCATTAGGGTGGAGTGTTGCCCCCCCCCTTCTGCAAGTGCAGCAAATATGGAAAAAATGGTAATAAACAATCTATTACCACTTTTTTCCAACCCAGCCTAAACCAAGTGTGAGGGCAGGGCAAGCCATTGCAGTTTGGCCACCTGTCTTGCAACAGCCAGCCCAACAGACGCACTTAGAACCTCTCCACCCTGAGCTGTGATAGACAGCTAGTGTCTGGAGGAGCACCGAGTCAGCCCACTCCAGCCAATCCCGGCGCGTCTCTAAAGATGGTTAATATTATTAATAGCGCAAGAGCAGCATCTGGATTGGTAGGCGGAGCTAGCTCTGGGTTCCGTGCTTGGAGCCATCACAGACTGAAAAAGTAGTAAACCTTTTAGCTGTTTTCAGCATGTTGGGTTTCATCTTTTTGACCCACTGACAGGCACTGTGAGAAACTCCAAACGCCAGAGCTTTCAATCACGGACCGTTATAAACAAAACACTATTAACAAGCCACTATTGGGAGCTTTGCCTTTGAGCCTAAAGGCATTTCTGGTTTCTCACCATGCCCGTCACTGGGGCAAAATTATTCGCTCTGCTCGCCCCATCGCTTTCAAACGTCACCATCCGCAACTGGTATTTTGAACTTTGAAGATGTACGAACATTCAAGGAACCAACCACAATAAAATCACTAATATGGAAGTAGCGGTATCTAAGAATAATATTTATCCAAAATTCTAATTGTTTTCCCAAACTGACTCATTGGAAATCAAAATGAAAACTGAACATTTGGAATCAACAGGGAGAGCTGAGGAGATGAGTGATAGGGAGGGTAGAGAGAGGACAGTACGGGTCTGAAAGTTATGGGATAAAAAAAACTGAAGAAAGGAAGGTAAGATGAACGAAAGAAAAAGGGGTAGACCAAAGAGGGGTCGGGGGGGAGGGAAGGAAAGAAAAAGAGAAAAAAATCCTTTTCTTCTCTCTGCTTTTTCTTCCAGTTCTTCGCCCTAATTTACTAGTTGATTTGTTCCATGATAGTTATCTACATTTAACCACCTTGTGCTAATACTTAATAAAATCAAATATTTTTACGACTGACCCACTGCCAAAGCACAAGTTACTTGCCTTCGGTAAAGATATGTCTGTAAGAAACATTAGTAGTGATAGATTCCTTACTTTAGAATTACCCCCAGACATCAGACTGGATCCGGAAAGTTTTTTCGTCAGCAGTACCCCTGCGCATCGGTAGGCGTCGTCGTGTGGCTCCGCGTGCGTCGTTGGCGTCGTGATGAGGTCGTCGGAGCTACTTGGACGCACCCACGCGCGCTGACATCAGCTCTGTACACGACTTTCCGTGCCAGGAACGCAGAGCCATGCAAGATACTGACCCCCTGGGTCCATGATACTAGGGCCCTGAAAGGGATGACCTTTACCCTAGAAATCAGTTCGCAGAATGGGGAGGATGGGTGGGACAGTAAGGAATCTATCACTACTAATGTTTCATACAGATATATTGTTACCGAAGGTAAGTAACTTGTGTATGTGAAAGAAACACGTAGTGATAGATTTCTTACCCTAGAATAGATACCCCAACATTACCAACCCCGGTGGAGGGACTGCGAACCAAGATCACACCAGAAAGTCCCGGAGAACAGAACGACCAAAGAAGCCGTCTCTCTGGAATTGGTTGTCCAGGCATTAGTGCTTGGTAAACGTGTGCAGCGAGGCCCACGTAGCTGCCTGACAAATGTCCTACAAGGGAATGCCGCGTCCCAGAGCAGTAGTGGCCGCCGTCGCCCTGGTAGAATGGGCGTGCAGCCCCACCGGAGGCTCTTTTTTAGCCAATGAATACCAAGCCTTTATGCACCGAACGACCCATCAAGAAATGGTCCATTTGTGCACCGCCCGACCTTCCTTAGCGCCCACGTAGCCAACAAAAAGAGTTGGTCATTCACCTGGAACTGTTGTGTGCGGCTCAGGTAGAAAGAGAGCACACGATTTGGGTCCAGATGATGGAGCCTCTCTTCCTCTTTAGGAGGATGCGGAGGCGGAAAGAAGGTGGGCAAAGTTATGGTCTGCCCAATGTGAGAGGCAGTGACAACCTTTGCCAAAAGTAAGGACGAGTTCTCAGCACTACTTTGTCCGGATGAACAGAAAGAAAAGGAGGTTTTGAAGAAAGAGACTGGCGCTCACTCACTCTTATGGCAGAGGTGATGGCAACAAGGAAAGCAGTCTTTAGAGTTAGAAGACGAAGAGGGCAATTATGAAGTGGCTCAAAAGGAGCGCACATCAGAAAGGTAAGAACTAGATTCAAGTCCCACTGAGGCATAACAAATGGAACAGGAGGAAACATGTTCGTGATGCCTTTCAAGAATCTATTTACCACAGGGGACTTGAAAAGGGAAGGCTGATCTGGGAGCCGCAGGAAGGCGGAAATGGCCGAGAGATAGCCCTTGACAATGCCCAGAGCAGAGCCCTGCTGGGCCAAAGAAAGAAGATAAAGAAGGACCTCGAAAAAGAGGGGCCGAAAGGGGTTCCACAGCCTTTGCTGTGCACCATGCCACAAACTTATTCCACCTACAGGCATATACCGTTTTTGTGGAGGGACGTCTGGCTGCCAAGATAACATTACAGACTTCAGGAGGCAGGTCGAAAGACGTCATCTCCCGCCGCTCAATCTCTACGCAAGGAGGTGGAGGCTGGACAGGTTGGGGTGGAGGACCGTCCCCTGCTGCTGCGACAGAAGATCCTCCCGAAGAGGCAGACGGATTGGACGATCGATGCTCATACTGGGTAGCTCGGGATACCATACGCTTCGAGCCCAGTCTGGAGCCACAAGAATAACTTAGGCCCGGTCACGCCTGATCTTCTTCAGCACTCTGAGCAGAAGTGGTATAGGCGGAAAGGCGTACAACAGACCGCAACTCCACTCAAGACGAAAAGCGTCACCGAGCGAGTGCTGCCTTGGAAATTCCAACGCACAGAACTGATGACATTGCGCGTTCCCTTCGGTGGCGAACAGATCTAACCAAGGCTCTCCCCACTTCTGAAAGGGACCTTGACCCACGTCCGAGTTCAGACGCCCTGGTGTTCAGAGAACCTGCCAGGTGTTGAACCACCAGGGACTTGCCCTGATGTCCAGCCAAGCCCAGAGACGCAGAGCCTCTTGGCATAGGGTCCACGACCCCACCCCGCCCTGTTTGTTGCAGTACCACATGGCGGTGGTGTTGTCCGTAAACACTGCACTACACTTCCCCGGACAGAGGGAAGTAATGCCTTCAGTGCCAGTCGGATCGCCCGAAGCTCCAACAGGTTCATGTGAAGCTGGGACTCCGCCAGAGACCAGAGGCCTCTGATCTCCACCTCCCCCATGTGGCCGCCCCATCCCAGAAGGGACGTGTCCGTCACAACTGTATGCTCCGGTTGGGGAAGGGAGAGGGATCTGCCATTGACCGTATTGCGATTTGTGAGCCACCACTGCAATTGCTGAGCAGTGCCCTCCGAGATCTGGACGTGATCGGACAGGTTGCCCTGATGTTGTGCCCACTGGAACTTCAGGTCCCACTACAGAACCCGCATTTGCCATCTGGCATGATCCACAAGCAGGATGCAGGAGGCCATCAAGCCCAGCAGCCGAAGGGTCATCCTGACCGAAACCCGGGACAGAGGCTGAAAGATTGGAATCATAGCCTGAATGTCCCAAACTCGCTGTTCGGGAGGATAAACCCAAAACTGCGACGAGTCCAGAACCGCTCAGATGAAAAGGAGCTTCTGCGAGGGAATCAGATGCAACTTCGGCACGTTGATGGAGGTCCCCAGCAAATGCAGGAGGTCGGCCGTCGTCTGGAGGTGGGAGACAACTGACTGGGGCGAGCCCGCCTTCAACAACCAGTAGTCGAGATAGGGGAAAACTGAAACCTCTGATCTGCGTAGATGAGCTGTGACCACCGCCATCACTTTCGTGAACACCCGAGGGGTGCTGGTAAGGCCAAAGGGGAGCATGGTGACTGAAAATGCTTGTGGCCTACCGTGAATCGCTGGTAGCATCTGTGGGCAGGCAGTACGGGGATATGGAAATAGACGTCCTGCAAGTCCAACGCCACCATCCAGTCTTGCGGGTCAAGGGCAGACAAGACCTGAGCCAGCGTGAGCATCTTGAACTTCTCCTTCCGGAGGAAGCTATTGGCGTTCCGAAGGTCTAAGATAGGACGAAGGCCCTTGTCCTTCTTTGGAACTAGAAAGTAGTGGGAATAACAACCACGACCTACTTCTGGAGTCTGAACGCGCTCGATGGCCCCCTTGGCCAAGAGGGCCGCAACTTCCTGCTGGAGAGGCTCCAAATGATCCCCTGACATACAGTGGTACTGAGGTGGCATGGCTGGAGGGGTTGCCTCGAAAGGGAGGGAGTAGCCCCTTCAGACTATTTGCAGCACCCACTTGTACGAAGTGATGATGCGCCAGTGGTGGAGATGATGGCAGATTCGTCCACCCACTGGCGTCTGATGGGGCTGAAAGGTCGGACTAGGAAGGCTTGGAAGTGGATGCTGCGGGGGTGGTGGACTGGCCTGCCCGCTGGCCTCCTGAACCTCCTCGACGGTTCCCACGTCCGCGGCCACGCTGAGGTTGTTACTGTTGTGGCCTGTGGCATTCTAAACGCTGTGGGGCGCCCCTTCCGGGGCCACGAAAGGAGCTAAAAGCAGAAGGCGGAGGAGGCTGAGCGGCCGACAGGCCCAAGGACTTGGCTGTAGCCCAGGGGTCCTTGAAGCGCTCCAACGCACTGTCTGCCTTGTTGCCAAAAAGGCGAATGCCATCAAAGGGCATGTCCATCAAGGTGTTCCAGACATCCCCTGAGAAGCCAGTTGTCCTCAACCAGGCGTGGTGCCTGAGCGCCACTGTCGTGGACCTGCTCAGTGAGTTGGCGGTATCCAGCCCACAACATATGGTGAGCTTTGCTGCATCTTTCCCGGCTGTAATCGCTTGGGAGAGAACTGCCTGGGCCTCCTCTGGGCAGATGGGCAGCACCTGCGCAACCGTGTCCCACAGAGAGTGGGTATGACAGCCCAAGAGGCATGCGGTGTTCAGCGAACGCAGCCCTAAGCTGGCAGATGAAAACAGTTTCTTACCAAACTGATCCAGCTTCTTACATTCCCTATCCGGAGGTGCAGTAGGGAATGTGCTTTGGGAAGCTGAGGCTTGGACCACCAAGCTCTCTGGGGTGGGATGTTGGGTGCGGAAGAGGGGGTCGCCCGGAGCCAGGCGTTGGCGTCGGGCCACGTTACTATCCACAGGAGCCCCTGTGGTGGGCCAGGACCAGGTGCCCAAAAGAACGTCCGTCAGTGCTTCATTAAACGGCAGCAAGGGCTCCGAGGAGGTAGCCACCGGTTGGAGCACTTCTGTCAGGAGGTTAGTCCCGACGGCCACCTTAGGAAGTTCGAGGTGGAGAGCCTCTGCTGCCCTTCGCAACACCACTGCGTAACTGGCTCCCTCCTCCGCAGCCACGGTAGGAGGAGATAGCATGCCAGGGTCAGGTGAGGTGTCAAGACCACTGGCCTCCCCCAAATCCTCTGCCCAGTCCGCATCAAAAGCACAGTCCTGTGCCAGAGGGTCCTCAGACCCCTCCCAGTCCTCCCCTTCCTCCGAAGTCTGTGGAACAGGCTCAAAATAAGGAGGATGGACATAGGGCATTAAAAGGCCCCATCGGCGTCGGTATCGGCATCGAGAGACGCCGATCCGGCATCGTGTCTGGGTCAAGGGTGAAGCTGGGGAAGACGTCGTTCCGAGGAGGGGGCGACGTCAGAAGGGCGGCGACACCGGGGCCGGAGCCGCCGCAGATGGTAAAGCAGGGCCCCCCCGTCGGGCCCGCGGGGCCTTAGGCGCACCAGCGAGGCCAGATGGCCCATAGAGTCGTGCCATGGCAGAAATTCTTGCTGCCATGGCTTCGTCCCTGCACCCGGGAAGGGGGGGAAGGCTGGGGGTGACGTTGCAGGCTTCGCCGGAGCCGCGGGGGTGGCACCTCCCGCACCCTCAGCCGCGACGGGCGAGGTGAAGTCGAAGCGCGACGATGCTTCATTGACTTCTTGGAATGCTTCGACTTACCTGACCCCGAGTGCGAAGCATTAGATTCAGAAGAGTGGTGATGAAAACTCAGCGACCGGTCCCTCAAGCTCCCACGGGACCGGGACCTTGAGCGGTGCGGAGCCGACTGCCGGGATTCAAGCAACTTTCGGGACCGCTCCCACAAAGTCTTCGGTGCAATGGCCCGGTAGTCGGGGCACGACTTGGGGTTGTGGTCGCACCCCTGGCAGTAAGAGACACACGCAGTGGGGGTCCATCACCGACATCTTGCGATGACAGTCCCCACAGTTCTTGAAACCGGGCATCCCTACGACACCAAGAGTCGAGGCTCGAAAAGATGAGGTAAAAGGCCTTGAAAAAGTCAGTCAAAAAGTGACTGGGGGTACTTGCTCTTCCCGGATCTGCTCTTGCTGGCGCGGAAAAAGAAAGAACTGCAGCGCGCGTGGGCGCTTCTAAGTTGCTCCGACGACGTCATCATGACGCCAACGACGCACACGGAGCCGCACGACGATGCCTGCCGACGCGCAGGGGTACTGCTGACGAAAAAACTTTCCGGATCCAGTCTGACGCCTGGGGGTAATTCTAAGGTAAGGAATCTATCTCTATGTGTTTCTTTCAGATATACCGTTACTGAAAGAAAAACTTGAATTTATTCTGTTAAGGGCTTTATTATTTTTATTTTTTATTTTCAATTATGACTGTATCTTCTTCGATCAAAGGCACCCACGAAGCTAACAGACGTTTTGGGTTCACCTGAACCTGTGGTGTAGAAGCACAGCTTTGGCCTATGGAAACGCATTCAGAGGACCTGGCCTCGGCAAAAACGCTGTAGAAAGGTTTCAAAAAAGAATAAAAACAGAGATGCTTTTTCTGGTCCTGAATGTGCAGGAATTGCCCAGTCACTTGAGATGAAGTGACAGTATGAATACAGGCCAAAAATAATCTTTAACTCACAGACAGGCAGAATGTGCAGTACAAATGGCAGATGTAATGCATACAAAATAAGGTGCAGTAATGAACAAGTTACTTACCTTCGGTAACGATATATCTGTAAGAAACAGTAGTTAGTATTAGATTCCTTACCTTGGAATATCCCCAGGCGTCAGTCTGGATCCGGAAACTTTTGCGTAGCAGTACCCCTGCGCGTCGGTAGGCGTCGTCTGCAGGCGTCCCCTGCGGCTCCGCGTCCGTCGTCGGCGTCGTGCGCCGTGATGACGTCGCTGGAGTATATAGACGCCGCCTCCGCGCGCTGACGTCAGTTCTTTGCACACAGCTTTTCCGCGCCAGAACACGCAGAGCCATGTGAGAACTAACACTGGTGCCATTTGAAACTAGGGCCCTGAAAGGGATGTCCTTAACCCTAGGTATCAGTTCGCAGAACGGGGAGGACGGGTGGGGCGGTAAGGAATCTAATACTAACTACTGTTTCTTACAGATATATCGTTACCGAAGGTAAGTAACTTGTTCATCTGAAAGAAACAGGTTAGTATTAGATTCCTTACCTTAGAATAGATACCCCAGCAATACCAACCCCGGTGGTGGGTCTGCGAACCAATACAAACCTACACCAGAAAGTCCTGGAGGACCGAACGGCCAAAGAAGCCATCCCTCCGGACTTGACTGTCCAGGCAGTAGTGCCTCGCAAAGGTGTGCAGCGAGGCCCACGTAGCCGCCTGGCAAATGTCCTGCAAAGGGACTCCCCGGCCCAGGGCAGTAGTAGCCGCCGTGGCCCGAGTGGAATGGGCCCTCAGCCCAACAGGAGGCTCCTTCCGAGCCAAAGAGTAGCATGCTTTGATGCACAGGACGACCCACCGAGAGATGGTTCGTTTCTGTACCGCCCTTCCCTTCTTCTCACCCACGTAGCCAACAAACAGTTGGTCATCCACCCGGAACTGGCGTTTGCGATCCATATAAAATGAAAGCGCACGTTTTGGGTCCAGACGATGGAGCCGCTCTTCATCCTTTGAAGGATGCGGAGGCGGGAAGAAGGAGGGTAAGGTGATGGACTGCCCGATGTGAAAAGCAGAAACAACTTTGGGCAGGAAAGAAGGCCTAGTCCTAAGAACCACCTTGTCAGGATGGACGGACATGAAAGGAGGTTTGACAGAAAGAGCCTGGAGCTCACTCACTCTCCTGGCAGAGGTGATGGCAACCAGGAAGGCCGTCTTAAGAGTGAGAAGACGGAGAGGACAGGAATGAAGCGGCTCAAAGGGAGCACACATCAAACATGTCAGAACCAGATTCAAGTCCCACTGAGGCATCACGAACGGAACAGGTGGATACATGTGCGTGATGCCTTTCAAGAACCTCAGTACAATAGGGGACTTGAATAAAGATGGCTGATCAGGTAGCCTTAAGAAGGCGGAAAGGGCAGAAAGGTAGCCCTTGATAGTGCCCAGAGCAGAGCCCTGCTGGGCAAGAGAAAGAAGGAAGAGGAGAACCTCGGAAAGAGGGGCAGAAAGGGGATCCACAGCCTTTGCTGTGCACCATGCCACAAATCTGTTCCACCGGCAGGCGTATACCGACTTTGTGGAGGGACGCCTGGCTGCCAGAATCACATCACAGACTTCAGGAGGCAAGTCGAATGGCCTCAACTGTCGCCGCTCAATCTCCACGCATGGAGGTGGAGGCTGGACAGGTTCGGGTGGAGGACCGTCCCCTGCTGCTGCGACAGAAGGTCCTCCTGAAGGGGCAGGCGGATCGAGGGACCGACTGACATGCTGAGTAGCTCGGGATACCAGTATCTTCGAGCCCAGTCCGGAGCCACAAGGATAACTTGGGCCCGGTCGCGCCTGATCTTCTTCAGCACTCTGGGCAGAAGTGGTATAGGCGGAAAGGCGTACAACAGACCGCAGCTCCACTCGCGCCGAAAGGCGTCGCCGAGCGAGCACCGTCTTGGAAACTCCAACGCGCAGAACTGATGACATTGCGCGTTCTCTTCTGTGGCGAATAGATCTAACCAAGGCTCTCCCCATTGCTGAAAGAGGCCGTTTGCCACGTCCGAGTTCAGACGCCATTCGTGATCCACCGAGCACCGACGGCTGAGTTCGTCCGCCCTGGCGTTCAGAGAACCTGCCAGGTGTTGAACCGTCAGAGTCACGCCCTGACGTTCCAGCCATTGCCAGAGACGCAGAGCCTCCTGGCAAAGGGTCCACGACCCCACTCCGCCTTGTTTGTTGCAGTACCACATGGCGGTGGTGTTGTCTTTGAACACCTGCACTACACTCCCGTTGACAAAGGGGAGGAATGCCTTCAGTGCTAGGCGAATCGCCCGCAGCTCCAACAGGTTGATATGGAGCCGGGACTCCGCCGGAGACCAGATGCCTCTGATCTCCGCCTCTCCCAAGTGGCCACCCCAGCCCTGGAGGGACGCGTCCGTCACAACTACGTGCTCCGGTTGGGGAAGGGAGAGGGATCTGCCTCTGACCCAATCGCGGTCCGTAAGCCACCACTGCAACCGTCTCGCAGTGCCCTCCGAGACCAGGACATGGTCGGATAGGTTGCCCTGATGCTGGGCCCACTGAAACTTCAGGCCCCACTGCAGAGCCCGCATCCGCCACCTGGCGTGATGCACCAGTAGGATGCAGGAGGCCATCAGCCCCAGAAGCCGCAGCGTCAACCTGACCGAAACCCGGGATAACGGCTGAAAGATGGGAATCAGAGCCTGAATATCCCGGACCCGCCGTTCCGGAGGATAAACCCGAAACTGCGCCGAGTCGAGAACCGCTCCGATGAAAAGGAGCTTTTGAGAGGGACACAGGTGTGATTTCGGCACATTGATGGAAAACCCCAGCTCGTGCAGGAGGTCTGCCGTCATCTAAAGGTGGTGGACGACTGTTTGGGGCGAGCCCGCCTTCAACAACCAGTCGTCGAGGTAGGGGAAGACTGAAACCCCTAACCGGCGCAGATGAGCTGCGACCACCGCCATCACTTTCGTGAACACCCGTGGGGCGCTGGTAAGGCCGAATGGGAGCACGACAAACTGAAAGTGCTCCTGGCCTACCGTGAACCGCAGGTAACGCCGGTGGGCCGGCAGGACGGGGATGTGAAAATACGCATCCTGCAAGTCCAACGCTACCATCCAGTCTTGTGGGTCTAGAGCAGCCAAGACCTGAGCCAAAGTCAACATCTTGAACTTCTCCTTTCGGAGGAAGCCGTTGACGTTCCTTAGGTCCAAGATAGGACGGAAGCCTCCTTTGTCCTTCTTGGGCACCAGAAAGTAGTGGGAGTAGCAACCACACCCTACTTCTGGCCCAGGAACGCGCTCGATGGCCCCCTTGGCCAAGAGGGCCGTAACTTCCTCCTGCAGAAGTGTCAAGTGGTCCCCCGACACACGGTGGTTCTGCGGTGGCATGGCTGGAGGAGTGGACTCGAAGGGGAGGGAGTAGCCCCTTCGGACGAGCTGCAGCACCCACCTGTCCGATGTAATCGCGCGCCAGCGGGAGTGGTGATGGCGAACCCTGCCACCCACTGGCGTCACGTGAGCCCGAAAGCTCGGACTAGGAAGATTTGGAGGCTGCAGCGGGGGGAGGTGTGGACTGACCTCGCCGCTGCCCTCTACCGCCACCACGGCGGAATCCACGGCCGCCACCGCGCTGGGGAGCGTTCTGCGGCGCGTGGCTGGCAGCACGTGTGGGACCGCCCCTTCCTTGGCCACGAAAGGGGCGAAACGAACCCGTCTGCTGGCGCTGGGTCGAAAGACCCAAGGACTTGGCCGTGACCCTGGAGTCCTTGAAGCGCTCAAGCGCGTTGTCCGCCTTGTCACCGAACAGGCGACTGCCATCAAATGGCATGTCCATGAGGGCATTCTGGACGTCCGGCGAGAAGTTGGCAGATCTCAGCCAAGCATGGCGACGAATCGCCACCGTCGTGGACATAGCCCGTCCCAGCGAGTCGGTTGTGTCAAGACCACACCTGATCGAGTACCTCGCCGCGTCCCGGCCTTCAACCAAGGCCTGGTTGAGCTTGTCCCGCACTTCCTGCGGGCATTGCGGCAAACACTCCGCGACCGTATCCCACAGGGAGTGGGTGTAGCGGCCCAAGAGGCACGCGGTATTACAAGACCGCAGTCCAGCGCTCAAAGAGGAAAAGACCTTTTTGCCAAATTGGTCATACCGCTTCGATTCCCGATCGGGCGGGGCCGACGGGAATGCGGACTGTGAAGTGGAGGCCTGGATCACCAGACTCTCCGGGGAGGGATGGGTGGAGAGGAAGGCAGGGTCGTCCGAGCACGGACGGTGACGCCTGGCAACGTTCCGGTCAACCGGTGCACCGGAAGCGGGCCTGGACCAGGTGCCCAAAAGGACATCCGTCAGGGCCTCATTAAACGGCAGCAGAGGCTGCTGAGGGCATGACTGCGGTTTAAACACTTCGGTCAGAATGTTAGGTTTGACCTTAGCGACGGGGAGCTCAAGGCGCAAGGCCTTGGCAGCCCTCATCAGGACCACCGAATAGGCAGCCCCCGCCTCTGACGCCACAGGGGAAGGCGAGACAAACCCAGGGTTGGGCGACTCGTCCAGACCACTGGCATCACCCAAGTCACCTACCCAGTCCACGTCATACTGGCAGGCACGGGATAAAGGGTCTTCAGACCCCTCCCAACCCTCTCCATACTCGTCCTCATCGCCGTAGTCTGGGTCGACGACATGGACTGGCTCCTCGGAGCCAACGGGCTCCAACAGCGCCGGACTCGGCGTCGGACGATGCCGGTCCGACTCCGCGTCAGGAGTCAGAGAGGGAATGGGGGTGGCGCCGCGCAGCGCCGGCGCCCCGACGCCGGCCGGAATCGACGGCGGAGCCACGGCGTCGCGCGGAGGCGGCACCACGGGTTGGCCCAATGGAATCGGCGCCGGAGAGGCCGGTAGACCAGCCGGCGACGAACCTGAGGGACCCAGCGGCGCCGGGGCCGGAGCCGCCGGCGGCGTCGGGGCAGGAGCACCCGAACCGCTCGGGCCCCCAGACGGGACCGACGGGCCCGCAGGCGCCGTAGGCCCCGCCGGAGGAGACCTCGCCCTCATAGCCATGACGAACGCCTCAATCTCCTCGCGCGACGCGCCTTCCCCAGGGACCGACGGGTATGGGGCAGATGGCGTCGGCGACCCACGCGGGGCCGCGGGGGTGGGGCCACCCGAACCCCCGGCCGCATCACGCGGGAGTCGGGGGTACGATGACGACGCCCCGACTTCTTGCGCTTACCTGATGAACCGGAGGAATGGTGGCGACTCCCGGAGCGCTCATGGCGGCTCCGCGATCGCTCCCTCGACCGCTCCCTCGACCTCCGACCGGACCGGGACCGCTCTCGACGCGGGGCCGACACTCGGAGCTCGAGCAGCTTGCGGGACCGCTCCCGTCTAGCTTTACCAGTCAAGGCCCGGCAGTCGACGCAGGACTCCACGTCGTGGTCCGCGCCCAGACACCGGAGGCAGAGTCGATGGTGGTCGGTGACCGACATCAGGCAGTCGCACTCGTCGCAACTCTTGAAACCGGGCATCCTACCGGCACCGTAGAAGAATAAGGAATTATCAAAAACTTGGTCAAAAGACCGGAGTACTGCTCTTCGGATCTGCGCTAACTGGCGCGGAAAAAAGAAGAACTGACGTCAGCGCGCGGAGGCGGCGTCTATATACTCCAGCGACGTCATCACGGCGCACGACGCCGACGACGGACACGGAGCCGCAGGGGACGTCTGCAGACGACGCCTACCGACGCGCAGGGGTACTGCTACGCAAAAGTTTCCGGATCCAGACTGACGCCTGGGGATATTCTAAGGTAAGGAATCTAATACTAACCTGTTTCTTTCAGATTAGTTACTTATTTCGATCGCATTTATGAAACATTGAAAACCTTGGGTTAACATGTAAATATAATTTAAGCCTAGTTTTGGAATCAGCTTTTTTTACTTCCAATACCAAAAACCCAATTTAAATAAACATGAGATAATTCCTACCTTTACAATCATGTCTTCAACAGCACACGCATAAACATTTTTCTCCACTTCAACAGGCTGGAAAGAAACTCCTATCTATAAAACAGAAAAGGTCAGCAGATTGATTTATTGGAATAGCACATTTGTGATAGAAAGTCTTATAAATAAAAATTCAAACAGAAAAAGACATGCAAAGAACAAAAATGAAAAAATCCTAATATAAGCTAAGTAGAGCAATGAAATTAAAAAAAGGAAAAAAATAATGACCAGTAATAAACGTTTTCTCCTGACGATTGCTGTCGATCCAATCCAAACAAAGTTACTTACCTTGGGTAACACTCTTTCTGGTGGGTACTGTATCTTACCACAGATTCCTTGCTTTGGAAAACTCCCCAGGGGCTAGACTAGATCAGGAGACTTCTTTTCAGCAGTGCTCCCACATACTGCTTGATGGCCCCCCTGTGGCTTGGTGTTCCCTCCGTACCACACTGGAAGTGATAGAGAGGAGCCACACATGTAAAGGCTAGAAGAGCGTGCTGACGAGGGTTTCATTTTCTTTCTCATTTTACGCCCTCAGACGCAGAGGATGGACTTATGTTGGTATCAGTATACTGAATACTAACTTTGGACCTTTTCAGAGGTTAAAAAGAAGTCCCACCACAGAACGGGAAGGGGTACAGCAGTGAGGTATCTGTGGTTAGACAGAGTATCTACCAGAAAGAGCGTTATCAAAGGTAAGTTCGTCTTCAAAGGGATACTTCTAACCCTACACTGCTCGCAGAACTATTTCACAAAGCGTACTCCCAATATACTTTTAAAGCTCAGGAACAGGGGAGATAGATAACACATGAAGCTCCACAAAAAAGATACATGCTAACCTATTCAATATGTACACAGAATAAATCTTCAATTACTTTCCCACCAATTACTAAAATAAAACTTTTAAATTTATTAACTACGATTATTTATGAAACATTCATATTAATAATTTAGGAAAGCTCATTGATCTATACATCCAGCATTCCTCCCTCCCACTGCGAATGTCTTCTCAGTACCACAGAAAGGAGGCCCCTCTTCAGTCTTTCATCACTGTGGGTCTCCCTTCTCTGCTGCTAAGAAGACCTCGGTGTGAGGGAGGAGTGTCTTGAGAATGTGTGATTGTGCATGCTTGGTATGAATGTGAGAACTGATTGGGGTTTGTTTTATGTTTAATTTTAATTTCATTTTGCGATGATGAAATGTGTTTTTAATGTATTTTTGGAAAAAATAGAATATGCAATTATATAGCGCATGGCTACCCAAGGGCATCCCAGCGCTGCATGTGACACCATTCTGTCCCCACTAATTACGGAAAGAGGAAAGTCTTCAACTGCTTCCTGAATCTACAATGATCGGGTTCAAGACGAATGAAATCTGGGAGCTGATTCCAAAATTTAGCTGCATTATAGGAAAACAGCCGACCTCCAGACCGGGCACCTGCTGCTGGATGTATAGATCAATAAGGGTTCTTAAATGATTAATATGAATGTTTCATAAATATTCATAGTTAATGAAAACAATTTTTTTTAAAGAAGTTGGTGGGTTAGTAATAACTGAAGATTTATTCTTTGTAAAACTTAAATAGGTTAGCAGGTATCATTTTTGTGAAATGTTATTTGCCAAAGTAGTACATCCCAAAGATGAGGGACTGTAGAGAGGACACGGACCAAAAAGTCCAGTGAACAGAGAACAAAAAGGCCCTTCTCCCGAGACATAGCTGTTAAGGCAGTAGTACTTTGTAATCGTATGCACAGACAGCCAATCTGCCAGATGCCAATGGCTGGTACTTTGTGAACCCATGCAGTGGTAGCTGCCTTAGCACTAGTTGCAGGTGCCTGGCAGTAAAGATAACATCCATCTCTGTCGGTAGATCAAATGCAGTCAGTTCAGTAGCTCAATATTCACCCATGTAGGTGGAGATTGTGCATACTAAGACGACTTGGGCCTGGTCGTTCTTGATCTTTGTCTGGACTCGAGGTGGGGCGGGAAGGCAAACAGGATTTCCCACACTCTATTCTGGTCAGGATTTAACTCCTAACAAGCTTTCCTGCAGGAACTCCAACGTGCAAAACTTTAAACATTGTGGGTTCTCAACAGTGGTAAAAGATCTAGCCATGGTTCTCAGTACTGGTGGAAGATGCACCACCTCGGGATGTAGACACAGTTTGTGATCTTCCAGACGCTGCCTACACAGCTCATCTATTCTGGCATTCAGGTACCCTGCCAGGTGGATTGTGATCAGGGAAACGCCCGGGAGCACCAACCAACCCCAGAGATGCAGGGCCTCTTGGCACTGGACCCTAATCTGCCCTGCTTAGAGCATTACCAGATAGCAGTGGTGGTGTCTGTGAGAGCCTGTATCAGCATGCTCTTGCTGGATGGCAAGAAGGACTGCAGAGCCAAACAACTGGCCTGCCACTCCAACAAACTGTGGTGGAGCAGTGTTACTGTTGGAGATCCGAGTTCTCTGATCTCAGCTTCCCACAGATCATCTCCCTGCCCAGCAGAGACTCATCTGTCACCTCTGAATGGAGAAGGGAGAGGGGTCTGCAGCTGGACCAACTACATAGTGCAGCCACCACAGCAGATCGTGAACTGTCCCCTCCGAGATATGGATGCCACCAGTCAAATTTCCTTGACGCTGGGTCCATTGTAATTTCAGTTTCCATTGTAGAGCCCGCATGCGTCACCTGGCGTAGCTGGCAAGGAGAATGCAGGAGGCCAAGGAACCTCTGAGCTGCTCTCATTGCGTTCCATGTCTGAGGATGACACATCGGGATCACAGATTACATGTCCTTGACTCGTTGCAGTGGAGGCATGGTTCTGAACTGCACTGTCCAGGTTAGTGCCAATAAATGTAGGTCTCTGCAAAGGGCGTCAGGTGCAATTTTAGCTTGTTGACCGAGAGCCGTAGTGATGCCAGGAGGTTTGCTTTTGTCTGGAGGTGGTCTACAACTGACTGGCAAGCCCGCCTTTAAAAGGCAGGCATCTATGTAGGGGAAGACTGGTATCCCTGACCTCCGGAAGATGGGCAGCCACCACTGCCATTACCTTTGTAAACACCCGAACGGCGCTGGTGAGAGCAAAGGGGAGCAGAGCAAACTGAAAATGCTCCAGGCCTACCTTGCATCAGGACTGCAGGGACAGGTATAGGAAAAGATTAATCCTGCATGTCCAAGGATCACATCAGGTCACCCGTTCCAGGGCAGACAAGATCTGGTCCAGTGTGGGCATTTTGAATGTGTCCTTCCACATATAGGCATTCATAGCTGGCCTGAGACCACTGTTCTTCTTCAGAACAGGGAAATAGGGAGAGTAACAACCCTCTTCTCTTTCAAAGTCTGGTACCATCTGGTGTCGGAAGAGGCTTTTGCAACTTTTAAGGGATGCCTCCGAGATGTGGCCAGATGGATGAACGCCAATAAACTTAAGTTGAATGCTGAGAAGACTGAGGTTATCTTTTTTGGCAAGGGGCTGCCCCCCCCTGCTGAACTATGGTGGCCGGTAGAAATGGGAACACCTCCGTCACCGAGCCAGAGCGCGAAAAATTTAGGAGTCCGCTGGGACTCTCCTTTGCTTTCCATATTCAGCAGGTCGCTGGATGCTGTCTCAACAAGTTGAGAAACCTACGCAAGATCCTGAGACTTCTGCCAGTGCCGCAAAATGGTGGTCCATGCCACAATAACGTCGAGGCTGGACTACGCTAACGGACTCTATCTGGGCCTCCCCCGTTATCTAATCCAGCGCCTTCAGACGGTGCAGAATGCGGCTGCAAGACTGTTGAGGTGCATTCCTTTCAAACATTCTGTCTCTCCGCATCTACGAGCAATGCACTGGCTCCCAGTGGCCAGCCGGGTTAAGTTCAAAACCCTGACGCTGGCCTTTAGGTCCCTGTTTGGCACCTGCCCTAATTACCTGAAAGTTAGACTCCCCAGGTATCACCAGTCTCGGTCCCTCCGCTCCAACGGGCAGGTGAAGATTGTGGTCCCCCGAGTGCGAAGGGCTCGGTTGGGCGGAAGAACGTTCTCGGCCAATGTGGCGGGGCTATGGAACTCTCTTCCTTCCGCTCTCCAACAGGCCCCCTCTGAAGCCTGTTTTAAACGAGTGCTAAAAACCTGGCTTTTCACTGCACAACGCTAAGTTATGCCACACAACCTCTATGGCCTGTCTGTTCTTACAGCGCCGGGATACCTCCTTGTGAGGCAGCTGTTCGCGCTCTATAAAACTCTTTATTATTATTATTATTATTAGCACAATTGGAGAGCAACACTCACACCACTTGAAGTTGAATGGACAGATGATTGTCTGAAATTCCTATTATGTGGGGGGAATATTTGGCAGGACAAAAATAAAAGGCAGGGCATAGTCATGCTAAACAAATTCCAAGATCCATCAGTTGGACATGGTGGAGTACCACCCTGGGAGGAAATTATGGACTCAGCCCCCCATTGGATGGGCATGCAAATGATGTTTAGTGGCTGTAGCTGCAGAAGAGGAAAGGAGGACTGAGGCCGCCCTTGGCCCCTGTGCTGCCTGCCACTTTCACACCTACGTCCATGAAAGGACTGGGGTGACTGCTGTACTGGTTGGGAAGACCGTATCTGCCTATATGCCTGCCCTCTTGAATAGCCTCTGAACATTTTAAATTGGTGTTGAAACTGGCAGGAGTCAACAGACCCAAGGAATGTCTTGTAGCTCTACTTTCTTAAAATCGCTCCAATGTCCAGTTTGCCTTCTCATTGAAAAGGCATGACCCATCAAAAGGCACATCCACGAGGTAGGTCTATACATCACCGAAAAATTCTGTGGAACGCGTCCATACGGGTCAACAAAGTACAACATTAGTACCTCCTCACAATCCTTTTTGATTCCCTATCGGGTAAAGTGATAGGGAATGAGTTGGGATTTACTTTACTGGTAGAAGCCTACACAACCAGGCTCTCTGGAGTAGGATGTTTGGTTAGAAAATCAGGATCAACAAGGAGCCAGTCTGTGACACCTCGCTATTGATGGGTGTGCTGGAATAGGGCTTCAGTCAAGTAGTCAGAAGAACAAGTTACTTATTTTCCTTAATGCCCTTTTTGGTGGCTACTCTATCTAGCTGCAGATTCCTCACCTTGTGAATACCCCCTGACATCACCACTGGGTCTGGAGATTTTTTTCAGTACCACTCCTGCTTCATATGGCTTCAAATCAACTCCATCTTGTCCAGGAAGCAACGCTAGAGCCACATATTAGAGCCAAGTTCATAATGAAGTCAGTTAATTTCTTTCCGTACCTTTGGCCGTTGATCTGGATTTCGCTCCCAACACTTTTCTTGTATTTTGATGCATTTTCTTAAAAAAATATATCCTTTTGCTTGTTCCACAATGTGCAGTAGAACATGTCTCCTCCAAAGGATACAGGGTATAAACCATGTAGGGACAGCCATAAACAGAGCTGTGAGTGACTCCCACAAGTTATGTCTCTGGTGCCTTTGCTCCTCGCATGAGTCCAAGTCTTGCGGGGACTGCACCTGGATGAATCATAAGGCAATCTGGGACTGCAAAGCCAAGTTCTGTGTCATGGAACACAAGTGAAAAAGGCATAAGGGACACTGCTGGTTAAAGTCGAAGACATGACCCGTTCCCTAGGCCGTTCCCAAAACAATGTCTTCTCACACTCCAAGTTACTCGGTAAAAAGAGCACACGAAGTTGAAGCAGGATTAGTCCTCATTCCACCCCTCTCTATCAGAGAACTCACCGGGATATCAAGGTGCCTCTCTGTCCTGGTCTCCTACCAAGGAACTAATTCCACAGCTTATCCTGATGCCCCCGAGATTCCAAGTCCATTGGTGACGCAGCAGCAAGCAGATGGTTTCGAAGAGGGTTATTATCTTCAGCTCCCTTTGACACAACTTTATGCCCCAAGATCCAAGGAAGCCTCAAGGCGGGGAGTCCAGAGAGCCGCGCGACAAAATGGCCGCCACGGAGTGAGGCTTTGTAAGCCGGGTGCAAAAATTCAACCGAAATCAGTGCACTAGGAAAATTAATCATATAACTGCTTGCCGAATGAGCTCCCCACTGGGGCGTGACACTGTTGAGCGCATTTGAGGGAAATTGTGACTGCACCTGGAATGGATGCTGCAGCTGCAGTTAAGAGATACGGTGTATTTCGGGCCTATGCAGCCTAAGTTGCAGGCGCCCACTACGAGCCAGCATGCGAATCGGAAGAAAGACAGAGGCCGAGTTCATGCAGCTGGAAGCAGGCTACATTAAGGGTTGTGCCCAGCCTGACTGACACCGCAGGACAAGATCGGGGACGAGTGGAACCTCTCTGAACCCTCTGAATCAATCAATCAATCAACCTATATCACCCACGAGTATACCCTACCACACTTATGGTACCATCAGGATTCAAGCAAGCCAGGTTCTGAGCTGGGATGGTGCAGTGAGCTAAAAAACGGTGATGGATCAAGCCCTGATCTTTTGACATGGGTAGGAGTGTTCTGCTTAATTCAGATACTCTGTCCATCACCACCCCCTTTCATGAATTGTTTTGACCACCATAAGTGAGGTAGGGTATACTCAGATGTGAGTCCCTTGCTCACTGCACCATCAGGATTCAAGCAAGCCGGGCCGAAGACGGCTGCAATGCCAGAAACGGGTCCCCGGGAGCTTGTTTCCTTTCCAGTAAAGAATTGGCTTGGTAGTTTGGTCTACCCTGTTCCCATGATGCACTGGGCCAGGCTCAGAATAATTTGCATGTAGCCAGGTTCTGAGCTGGGATGGTGCAGTGAGCTAAAAAACGGTGATGGATCAAGCCCTGATCTTTTGACATGGGTAGGAGTGTTCTGGTTAATTCAGATACTGTGTCTATCACCACCCCCTTTCATGAATCGTTTTGGCCACCATAAGTGTGGTAGGGTATACTCAGATGTGAGTCCCTTGCTCACTGCACCATCAGGATTCAAGCAAGCCGGGCCGAAGACGGCTGCAATGCCAGAAACCGGTCCCCGGAAGCTTGTTTCCTTTCCAGTAAAGAATTGGCTTGGTAGTTTGGTCTGCCCTGTTCCCATGATGCACTGGGCCAGGCTCAGACTAATTTGCATGTAGCCAGGTTCTGAGCTGGGATGGTGCAGTGAGCTAAAAAAACGGTGATGGATCAAGCCCTGATCATTTGACATGGGTAGGAGTGTTCTGCTTAATTCAGATACTCTGTCCATCACCACCCCCCTTTCATGAATCGAATTGGAGGTTAACCTATTTTATTTTTAAAGTGTGCTACTGTTTTAACCAATCTCTTGTCATAAAATGGAACGCGGTTAGCAAATTGAACAAAGCCTGAGTGGTATAAAAAAAATTGTAATTTTTTTTTTAACTGCTCAGCCTTTCGACATGTGGTCAATGGTCCTTTTGTTAAAAGACGATATGGTCCCTAGGTTAGAGATTGCCATCAATGAAGCCGATTGGGTGGCTAATTTTTAAAGATCTATTCTGTCCCTGGATCGACATAATTGAGGATGGACTAGGTTATTGTTGAGGAATTACCAGGGCACTGTAGTTGCGTTGCTTTTTCATTAGAGAAGGTCAACAGGGCCCATACTAACAGGGGCGGGAAAGTGTAGAGACCCGGTGGTAACCCAATTTACCTTTTTATGGTTAATATACTGCTTTGGAGACCAAAATTGACTAAGGTGCCATAGGCCTGCTGTAGATCGGGCATTTTCAACTCATGGTTGGACTCTGATAATTCCCATTTATAGGAAGGGGACCGCTCAAAACTAGCATGTTACTGACCCAGTTCCCTATTTGAGTCTTTCGGGAATGTCACAGGTAGAATATCACAGGGTAGGCTCGAAGAACGGGTATAAAAAATGATACTCTGTCCAATCTACAATATAGCTCCTGTAGGGTGTTTGGCGATGATAGAACAGGGTCTTAACCCTGATAATTGGGAAGTACATTTAAATTAAAAAGGGCCACCTGTTTTTAGGCATTTGTTGAACTTTGGAGTGCTTTTCACTGTGTGGCACATGACAAATTGTGGAAGGAATTATCCGAGCTATGAGTCGACCGGCTGATAATTTCTTTCCTCAGGGAGATGTACATGGGAGCAAGGCTAAGGTACGTTATGGGCTTAGGGGCGAATGCACCGGCGAATTCGGCATAGAGAAAGGGGCTAGGCAGGGCTGCGTTCTTACGCCGTTCTTATTTACTCTTTACATTAACAGCTTAGGTTCCGTTTTGACTGAGTGGTGTGGGGACCTCCCTCGTATCATGCATCACCTGATCCCAGCCCTACTCTATGCCAATGACGTAGTGCTCATGTCTTGCATTCCCCTGGGTATGAAGCGGCTACTCACCTACTTCATTGGTTGTACACAAGATTTGGGTTAGAGTGTAAATTTGTGCAACACTTAAATTGCTGATTTTAAATGAAGTTTCACTGCACCTTTTCCTACCTAGGGGTCTTATTTGAGGTACATGGCTCATGGTAACAACCTACTGATTCTCATAAACTGTATTTTGTAAAAGCCTCAGAATATTTTGATAACCCTGATTCTTTACATCACATAAGCAGGAGGGAGGTAAAAAAGTGTTATATCTATCCGCTGAACTAGTTAAATCTAGCGTAATTAATAACGAAATGATGCTTAACCGACAGTATACAACCTTATCTTAAACATGTTTTTTTCAACAACCTGACAAGATTTAGATTTGGCATTTTCGACTGACTTGTAACTTTTCTTAAAATCAATGACTGGTCTGCTACCGTAGCCAAATGCCTGTGTGACAGCTTATCTGATCAATGCACGTTGCACATAATGTTCTTTTGTACATTTCATAAGATACCAATGAAATGTTTTATTTTGCCTAGTTTACGAGGCTATAAATTTAAGCAATGCTCCCCTGCTTGAATATTTTTGCAACAACTGAAACCAATTTGTTGTAATGTATCTAACTATCTATAGTCTGAAATTTATATCAGGAAAAAATTGGATTGGGTATATTAATCAGGCTATAGTTTGTGGCAGTGCTATTGTAATCCATCATGTGCAATATCGTTATACTCTAATTTCAATGCACTGTTACTGCATTTTATTGTTTGCTTTTATAATTTTAACCAATATCGACTAAAGCAATAATGACTATTAAACTTTTTTTTACAGCGATTAGATCATCAAATAATTATAATAAATCTATACAGATTACACACTGTAGAGATTCAAGATTTCGAGCCCGGCGTCTCATGTTTTGGGGATTAAACAACTGACAGCTATTCTCAATGGGAATATGATAACTGGCTATTGAAATCAAAGTGTTTGAGATTGCAGGGATTTTGATCTGATGATAACACTATGACCACTAGGATGCCACCATTCAGTAAGAAATTGGTATAAGCAGAATGCTGATAATTTAAGAAATCTAAAAAGTTTCCAATACATTCAACATGAGTTATTGGTCAATCAGATGAGCCAACTTGGTTAAAATAATGTTCCAAATATTAATTTGTTTTACAAAACTACTACTATTGCCAGCTGGCATATAGGGCAGCAACACAGGACCTCCACTTCTGTTTATCTTGAGCACGTTTCTGTATGGCGGCCCAGGTGTGGTTCAGAGTCTTCATTCTGTTTCCATAGATCGCCTCCAGTGTTCTTTGGCCTGCCCTTCTTATGTTTGCCTTTTGTTGTCTTGTAGCAAGCTGTTCTTGTGAGGGAGTCTTTTTCTCTTCTGATGGTATGTCTTAGCCATCTCCGTCTTCTCATAATAATAGTTTCCATGCTCTCCTGCTAGCATCTGGTGAGCAGTTCCTGGTTGGCGATGGTTCGCAGACAGTAAATGTGCAAAATTATTCTCAGGTAACTGGTGTGGAAGGCTGACAATTTGGTGATGTTGCTTTGTATCATCTGCCAGCATTATGAGTCACATAAGAATGTGGACAGAACACAACTCTGGTAAAGCCTTACCTTGGTGTTGGTGCTGTACTGAGATGACCTCCACACTTTGTTCAGTATCATGAAGGCATTTGTTGTAATCTCACTTGGTTCCTTCCGTTCCCCCCCTTCCCCTGCCCCCTATTGGTATTGCCCACTCAAGAATGCATGAACATTCCACAGCTGCCTTCAGCTGACTGGAACCCGTGATGGTGTTAAGATGCAATAAAGAAGACTCCTATTCAACTTCAGTGTACCTCGTTATTTTATTACACTGGCGACGAGGATGATTTGTACCTTTGAAATGTGTTTGAGCATTATAGGTTCAGGGTTGAGTGTTCCTGGCAAGGTTTAGGGGCAAGGGAGCGACCATTTCTTGTGAGGTACATCATTTGTTATAATATTGAAGTATAGTCATTGTTTTATTTTTCCAACAGCATGGCGAGCACAAGTATGTGTCAGCCACCACCATTTTTGAACGAGGTGGGGGAGCCACAGTTACCTTGGAAACAATGGTTGGGACTCCTAGAGTCTTATCTGATAGCCATTGGGGGCGTGACATTTTCTGCCTTAAGAAAACTGCACACCTTACTTCATAATTTAGGTGTGGAAGGGCGTAAGACTTATGATAACATATCTGCAGAGGCAGAGGAGGACAGTGATGACGATGAAAATGTTTATTTAGCAGCAGTTAACAGGCTGGAAAACCATTTTGGGAAGACCATTAACGTTGTTTTGGAGAGTCATACATTGTTCTCTAGGGTGCAAGGTAAAGGGGAAAAGGGGAAAACTTATATTGCAGCACTCAAAGGGTTAGCAAACACTTGTGAGTTTGATAATTTACAAGATTCCCTTATTAGAGATCAACTAGTTAGGTGCACTAATAACAACAAAATTCAAGAAAGACTGTTGGTTGCAAATCCAGATCTCAAGCAGGCTGTGGATATTGCTGTAGGAATCGAGCACACGGCAGATTGCATGGCAGCCATGAAGGGAGAAGGGCAGAAGAACACTGAGGTTAATGCCATAAACAAACAAGAAACTAACAGGGAAATTAAAGGGAAAAGTCAAGGGCTGGTTCCTCCTGGGACTAAACTTAAGTGTTTCAGATGTGGGAGCCCTAATCACTTGGCCAATCATGCAAGTTGCCCGGGTAGATCAGTCATGTGTCACAAGTGTGGCAAAAGGGGACACCTAGCTAGACTGTGCAGGGATTTTCAACCTAAATCAGTCCACTCAATTGAACAGGAGACTGACCAGGAGGTCAAAATAGTGTTCAAGGTTGATGATGAAGATGAAGCTGAGAAGTTTCCATCTTGCACTATTACTTTAGACCAGAGGGAGGTTACCGTTTTTGCCGATTCCTGTTCACCATATACATTAGTTGAAGAGGAGACATTTTCTAAAGTGTTTCCAACAGGACAGCATGACTTACAACCTGCAGACATACACCCAGGGGGGACAATAAGGACCCTATACCTTTGGTGGGAATGACAACGATGAGGATTGGGTTCAAAGGAAGGTGCACTGTGGGTACAATTTATATCACAAAGAAAGGCTCTTGACTGTTGGGATGGAGACACCAACGAGAGTTAGGCATCAAACTTGACCCCAACAGTCCTGACCAAGTACTCCTGGTGGATCAGTCTGTAGGGGGCGAGAATGTGTGTGAGGAGTTTCCCCAGGTGTTTACGGATAGATTGGGATTACTCAAGGGCTACCAGCATTCTATAAAACTTAAAGGGAAGGCTAAGCCTGTGGCTCATAGGGTAAGGCCTATTCCCCATTTGATGCAGGCTCCGCTACAAGCAGAGATAGACAGACTGTTAGCTAAAGGAGTTATTGAGCCCATAGAGAGCTCACAGTGGTTGGCCCCAATTGTCCTCACAACGAAGTCAACAGGAAAGGACATTAGGCTATGTGTGGACCTTAGAGACCTTAACAACAGCATATGGGTAGACACGAGGTCACCTTGATCAAAGGGGCTAGTTATTTCAGTGTCCTTGACCTTTCATCTGCCTACCACCAGGTAGAGTTACACCCCAATTCACGGCACTTAACCTCTTTCATCACCCCATTGGGAGCCTTCCAGTACATCCGTAAGCCTTTTGGTTTAGCCTCGGTTGCTGCTGCATTCCAGAGTATCATGCAACATGTGCTGGGGGCCTTCCTAAAACGTTGTGCTTCCAGGATGACATCCTCATCTATGGCAAGGATGTTGAGGAGCATGATTCCATTTTGAGGGGGGCGTTGACTAAACTAGAGGTTGCGGGGTTAACCCTAAAAAGAGAGAAGTGTCAAATTGGGGTGGGGTTAGTGGAATACCTGGGCCACACAATTTCAGAAGATGGTATTAAGCCCAAGTTAAACTTGGTTGAAGCTATTCAAGGTACTAAACCACCTACAAATGTTGATGAGTTAAAGTAATTTCTTGGGCTTTCAGAGTACTATGCCAAATTCGTGAGAAATTATGCCAGTATTGTTGAACCACTAAGAATGTTGGTGAAAGCAAGAACTCCGTTTACTTTGAATGAAAATTGTCAAGTGGCGTTCCCCACAGTGAAAGACAGCATTGCCTCAGCCCCATCTTTGGGGAGATTTGACCCGACCAAACCCACCATTCTATTTACCGATGCAAGTAACAAGGGAGTGGGGGCTAGCCTCGTACAGATGGATAAGAACAAAGAACAAGTAGTGGCTTTTGCGTCACGCGCTCTTAAAGGAGCAGAGGTTAACTACTCTGTAGTAGAAAAAGAGGCGCTAGCATGTACGTGGGCTATAAAGCATTTCCGTTTCTTCCTATGGGGCATTCCTTTCACTGTGCGGACCGACCACAAACCCCTCATGTATGCCTTCACTACGAAAGGATCGGAGAAAACCACGCCACGTATTTCAAGGTGGATTTTAGGTTTGGAGGGGTACAATTTCAGTGTGAAGTACATGCCAGGCTCACAAAATGTGGTTGCAGATTTCCTGTCCCGCTCACCAAACAGTGTTGATGAGAACGAAGAGGTAACAGAGGATGAGGAACGGGTGTTGAAACTCACTTGTTTGGGCAAAGAGGAGTGGGAACAAGGTTTGAACCAAGACAGATACTTGCAAGCACTCAAAGGCTATATAGTAAATAGATGGCCGGGTGAAAAGAACAAGGTGGTACCTGAATTGAGTGCATTCTGGGAGGTGAGGTTGGAACTTAACATTCATGATGGTGTGGTATTCAGAGGAGAAAAGGTGGTCCCACCTGATTCCTTAAGACAGCAAATTGTTGACCTGGCACATGGGGGACACTTGGGCCGTAGCTTAACTAAAAGTAAGATCAGGATGGACTACTGGTGTCCGGGGATGGATGCCATGGCAGAACTCGTTGTGACAGACTGCATGGAATGCTGCAAAGCTGATAAAACCCATCAAACCAGGAAACCTCCCCTGTCCCCGGTGTCTATACCAGAAAGGCCTTGGTCCAAACTAGCCCTGGACATAATTGGCCCACTAAATTTGAAAACCTTGAGGGAAAGATTTATGTTTGTTTTGGTGGACTACCACTCGAAGTGGGTGATTTACAAATGTGTCCACCAAATCGACACCAAAGCACTCGTAAGCTTCCTCAATGAAACCTTCTTCGATGAAGTCATCCCTGATATTCTAATTACTGATAACGGGGTGCAATTTACATCAGATGAAATGAAAGAGTTTCTTTCAGACATGGGTATCTTTAACCAAAAAACTGCTTTGTATTGTCCCCGTGCCAACGGGTTGGTGGAGCGCATGAACCGATTGGTAAAAGAGTGCATACAGCGTGCAGAAGTTTTAAACACCTGCTGCACAGGCCCTTCAAGAAACAATTTGGCTCACCGCACTACCCCAAACTTAGTCACGGGAGTGTCTCCTTTCACTTCACTGAAGGGGAGAGTTCCTAAAACCAGACTTTCTCCCCCAATTAAAAGACAGGCCAATTGTCTGGTAAACAGCGGATGTGGTTGGAGAACGCTTTAAAAGCCACCAAGAAAAGTATGAAGCAAGGTACAATGCGGATAAACATGTAAAAACTAGTCAAGTGAGAGAAGGGGATTTGGTTTGCATTGACCTTCCCAAGTCTAGACGAAGAGGTGCCAACAGATTCTCGGATCCCCTGCGGGTGACTAAAGTGGGTAAGAATGTGGTACAGGGGAGGAGCTTGGCGGGCATCCGTGATGGCCGCGTGAGCACATCGCTCTCCGGACCCCCGCCACTCCCGGCATGATATCCTGAACATATCCTGATTTCTCACAAGGATTAATGAAGAGGAACCTGGGCTGATCTTAATATTGTTTTCGGATTTTGAATTGGACCAGGGGCACCGAAGCTACATCGACTCAAACTTTCGGGGCCCGCCTTGGTGGCGCGCCCGGGTCTTGGTGAGGCTCTGTTGCCGTGTCTGAGTTGAACAACAGCGGCAGGGGGACTCGACTCATGGGTCCCCCTCTTAACTTTCGGTTTCGATTCTGACTCAGACTACGTCTTCCAACGGAGGTGTCTGGCCGGTGCTGAATCCAGCGGCGCGAGATTGCAGTTGCACCTTTTGTCTGCTTCGTGTCCTTCCGGGCCGGTTCACACCTCGACTTGCCCTCGCTGCTGACTTTTGGCTCCGGCGCCCTGTCTTCCTGCGGCCATTTTCACCAGGTCGCGTGGGTCCCTTGGGGACGCGGTCTCCGCTATGACTGGCAGAGGGGACCAAGAGCGGCGGAAGACCAAGACGCCCCTTCGCGGGGGCCCGGTCCAGTCTAATATCATGGACCGGTACACACAATCGAAGGTGTCCCCCAGTGCCGCCTTGCCTGGCCCGAGTGTAATGGGGCACCCTTTGGAGGCTTCGGCGGAGCCGTCCCTGCAGGACATCATGGGCGCCATCTCTGGCATGAGAGAAACCATCGGCCAACAGTATGAAGCTCTGGCCCACAAAATTGATACTGTGGCTATTGATGTGAACCTGATTCGAGCCGACTTATCTAAAACCAATGAGAAGGTGAAGTCATTGGACCTCAAGTCATCTAGCCTCACGGCCGACGTCTCGGAGATGCAGACGGAGATCGGCAACCTCAGAAAGGTGAACGATTTCATGACTCAGCGCTTGGAGGATTTTGAAAACAGGGCACGGCGTTGTAACGTGCGTGTGATTGGTGTCCCGGAAAATCCTGATCCGCATTCTGTTGATCTCCTGGTTGAGGACTTGATACAAAACTACCTTTCTCCATCCGGATTGAGCAAATTCTTTGCGGTGGAACGTGCCAATCGTGTTCCCGGTGGCCAGGGCAAGCCGGGCGCCCCGCCCAGGCCCATTGTCGCAAAACTTTTCTATTATAGGGACCGAGACGCTATCCTGCAGGCCTCGAGAGCTAAGGGCCCGGTAGCCTTCGAAAATGCCACGGTGAACTTCTATCCGGACTTCTCACAGCTTGTGCAGAGACGGCGAATGTGCTTCCGTGGAGTCAAGAAGCGTCTTCGGGACCTGGGTCTGCGATACGCCATGCTTTTTCCTACCAGGCTACGAGTGGAGTACAATGAACGGACCCTTTTCTTTGATCGACCTGATTCGGTAAATGACTGGCTGGACTCTCTGCCGGACCGGCCTAATTTGACTGATCCCACCGAGCACCCGGGTGGTGCCGAGGGTGGCGTGGAGAGCTGAACTTGTTATCTGGGCCCCTGTTTCCGTATCATGTAATTTCTTCCTGGGTTCTGTACTTGAGTGATCTGTTTTCTGTGTACTCTCTTCTCCCTTTATCTCTGTCGGGGTGGCGGGTGGGACAGGGCCTTTTCCTCCTCCGGGGTCTTTTTGTAGAATGGGGGTTTTTGGGCGACAGGCACACTGCATGTTGGGGTGGCTTTTTTGTCTACTGCAGGGGTGCAGGGTGGGGGGTGTTTCCTTGGGTGTTGGGGGGGTTGTTGGGGCGTTTGTAGTTTGTGTTTTGTTTTCTCAAGGCGATTCTATTTTGATAATTGTACTTTCAGTGTCATGCTCATTGGGGGATGGTTCCTGCATTACTTCGTGGATGGGGGGTAGCGGGTTGAGGTTTATTTCATGGAATGTCAATGGTCTAGGGGATCGTATAAAGCGAGGGGTGGTGTTGCGATGCCTGCGACGTTTGTCTCCCGATATTGTCTTTCTGCAGGAGACACACCTAGTGGGCAATACTTGTCGCGCGATGAATAGGTGGGGCTATCGTCTTGTTGCGCACTCAGGGTTTACAACGGGTTCCAGGGGGGTGGGCATCCTTGTCCGGGCTTCCCTTCCCCTTGCGATAGATGATGTAATCCTCGATGATCGGGGGCGTTATGCCGTCCTCGTGGGACGATATGAGGGCAAGACCCTTTCCCTGTTCACCGTCTATGTGCCCCCCGGCCTGCAGACCTCTACCTTCTCTGATTTGGGCCGAGTTTTGTTGGGACTCCCTGATGGTGCTCTTTTCATGGCTGGTGACTTTAATTCTGTTCTCTCTGGTCTGAGTGATCGTTACCCCCCTAGGGATACCCCTTCGACCCATTTATGGCTGGATGGCTTTTTGGATACTTTTGGTTTGGTGGACTGCTGGAGGCTTATGCACCCCACTCAACTTCAATATACTTTCCACTCTGGGGCCCATGGGAGTTTGTCTAGATTAGATTACTTCCTCATGCCAGCTGAACAGTCGTCGGCTGTCCGGGAGATTAGGCACCTCCCCCGGGGCATCTCGGACCATTCTCCGCTCTGGCTCTGTTTTGATGTGGGGGTGGAGGCGGCGGGCCGGGTGGCTCCTATCAACCCTTGGTACCTGGCCTCCCCTGAGACCCGTGGTCAATTGATTACGTCCCTGGACAATTACTTTCTGGAGAACGAGGGGTCTGTCTCTTCTGCGGTGTCCCTATGGGAGGCTTTTAAGACAGTAATTCGTGGGCAGGCCCTGTCCCTTATTGCTGAAACCAAAAAGGCAAGGAATCGGGAGGTGGTGGATCTTGAGATGGAAATACTTGAGATGGAGGCTGACCTGGAATCGGGTGTCACGCGTGACAAACTCCATGCCCTGGGTCTGAAGCAATTTGCCTATAAGTCTCTGGTCACAGATGCGGCCAAAATGATGTTTAGGGAGCAACAGGGTCATCTGTATGATGTTGGGGACAAAGCGGGTAAATTGCTTGCCTGGTTGGACAAGAAGGAGAGGGCGAATCGAGTAGTGCCTGTGATTCAGACTTTGAATGGTGTGAGAGTAACGGACCCGGTTGAAATAGTGGAATGTTTTGCGGACTATTTTCGTGCGGTTTACTCCCCAGTGTCGGTAAGGGATGAAGACGACTCTCGCCTCTTGCTGCGCGACATAGCTTTGCCCTGCCTCTCCGATTTGGAGCGGTCCCCCATGGAGGCCCCGTTCTCTACGGACGAAATCGCGACTGCAATTCGCTCTCTCCGTTCGGGCAAGGCTTTGGGCCCGAACGGTTTGCCAATCGAGTTATACAAACTGCGTCCTGAAAAGATTGCGCCCTATCTTCGAACAATGTTTTCGGAGTCCCGTGAGCGGGGTGCTCTCCCCTATGACCAGCGCCTGGCTACGATTGTGGTAATTCCTAAAGATGGTAAGCCCCGGGATCTTTGTTCGTCATATAGACCCATCTCCTTGTTGAATGTTGAGCCTAAGGTTCTTGCCAAGATCCTGGCTACTCGCCTCCTAACGGTCATTAGTGACTTGATTCATCCGGACCAATCCGGATTTATCCCGCACCGTAACACAGCTCTTAATCTGCGTCGCCTTCATGGAGCCATCGCGAGGGCGGGCCTCCTGACGGAGCCGGCCATTTTGGCTTCGTTGGATGCCTCGATGGCCTTCGACACGATAGAGTGGCCCTACCTTTGGGCGGCTCTTGAGAAGTTTGGTTTTGGCCCGGGGTTCATCGGATGGGTGAAGCTGCTGTATACCGACCCCCTGGCACAGGTCGTGGTTAACGGTCGAGTGTCGGCTCCCTTTCCCCTTGGTAGGGGGGCCAGACAGGGGTGCCCCTTGTCTCCACTACTTTTTGCTCTCGCATTAGAGCCGCTAGCTGCGTGGATTCGCTGGGAACCTTCTCTCAAAGGTATACGTTGGTCCCCAGATTTTGAGGACCGTGTTTCGCTTTACGCGGACGACATTCTTCTTTATCTTACTTCCCCGCGTAAATCTTTGAATGTCCTGTTTGACGTTCTCGCCTCGTTTGGTAAGAATTCTGGTTTGATTATAAACTGGGCTAAATCCTGCGTCTATGTTATTTCGGGTGATCTGCCCCCGTTGCCGACTAGATTTCCCATCCAGGTTGTTCAGTCCGGTTTCAAATACTTGTTTTTTTTTATTACATTGGATTCGTCGCTCCGGTTTGAACGTAATCTCCTTCCCCCGCTTCATAGATTGAGGCTGGACGTGGCTCGCTGGCGTAAATTACCCCTGTCGCCGCTGGGCAGGGCCGCCCTTTTCAAGATGATGTCCTTGCCGCGATTCCTTTACGCACTCCAGAATTGCTATGATGATATCCCCGCTACTTATTTCCGAGAGGTCGAGAGTCTACAAAGGCAACTGATTTGGGACGGGCGCCCACGTATTGCACTTGCGAAGCTCACCATCCCTTGGTATGACGGGGGCATAGCACTTCCTCATATCAGGAGATATTATTGGGCTACGCAACTGTCTGCCATTAACCATTCGATGTATTCCCCGGGTCCGGATCCGGCCTTTGCAATGGACAGACTCCAACTACCGGGTGGTGACTTTAATAGAGCGCTTTACTCTAGGTCGGCTGGGCTCCACCTTACGGGACCGACTAGGATTGCGGTTCGTGTGTGGCGCGCTGCGAATGTGAGCTTAGGGTGGGATGAACGAGTGACGCTGGCGACTCCGCTTTTTGCGTCTGAGCTTTTGGGATGTCTTTGGACAACGAAGGGGTTTGACCGCTGGGACATGATTGGGATCTGTAGAGTGGGTGACGTGTGTGCGAATGGAGCGGTGAAGTCCTTCGAGGCCCTTCGGAATGATTATGACCTGAGTGATAGGGAATTTTTTAGATATTTACAGGTCCGTCATGCCCTCACTTCTGTTCTGACTTCCGGTACCGTCGTCCCCGAGTCCTCCCCCCTCGAAGATCGTATCCTGGATGGTCATCTCCCTGATAGCACTATCTCCTTGATTTATAAGAAGCTGATTCACAATCGCACTGACTTGCTCGTTCGACTCCGAGAGGCATGGGTCGGCGACGGGCTGGAATTGGATGACGAGGATTGGCAATTGGCGCTATCTTCTCCGAAAGAGGTCGCCATTCCGGCCCGTCTCCGTCTGGTTCAGCTCAAGATCCTCCACCGGGTGTATGTTACTGGTCCTCGTTTGGTTGTGATGGGTTTTTCCCCGGATGGCCTCTGCAAGCGTGGGTGTGGGATGAGTGCTACGTTTCTTCACATTCTTTGGGAGTGTCCGAGCGTGGCTGCCTATTGGACAGGGGTGCTTGCGGTGATGGCTGATGTGACTGGAATTGCCCTGGTGCCGGAGTCAAGGAGATGCTTGTTGAACGTTTGGGAACCTACCGATTGTTCGGTGGCCCAAACCAGATGGGCGACCCTGGGGTATATGGTTGCGAAGCGAGACATAGCGCAACTTTGGGGCTCGCACAGGCCCCCCACTGTCTCTGTGTGGGAAGAAAACATGGACTGGTCTATGTTCCGCGAAAAGACTGTCTACACAGCCAGGGGCAGACCTAGGGCATGGACGAAGATCTGGTGTCAGTGGAATGCATATCGCGGAGATATTTGTGCTCCTCCCCTGGTGGAGGCCCCTGATGTTCCCTTGTCACCCTAGGTTGGCGTTCCTGAAATTTCGTATACTGTACTTTGGTTTGATTGACCTCCCCGCTGTCCCCCCGCCTTGACTTATCCTACTGATTGTGACTTTGTATTCCTGCTTAGTGAGTTTCCCCCCCCTCCAGGGCTGACTCTCTGTGTATCACTCCTTCGCCTTGTTTTTGATGTTTGTTGTTTTTGGTGTGCTTTAAAATAAGAACATTGTCTTATCCTGTTCCATATTGTGGGCGACATTTTGTATCCGGATTGTGCCTGACCGCCAGAGTGGCGACCACTGTTTTATACCGCGTTATGCTCCGATCTTAGCGGCCAGCCCGTGCGGTTGTAGGCCCATCTCTGTACACATGATTTTGTTGCTCAATAAAAGATTTTAACCAAAAAAAAAAAAAAACAATGGTCAAACCTGGAGCATGGATAGAATTGTTCTACACAAGGAATTCAATGTTCCCCAGTTGCAGTCTTTGCCTCACAGTATGAGTCAAGTGACCCCCAGAAGGTCGTCTAGACCCACAGTTGCACCCCGGTGGAGCAAAGATTACTATACCACATGATTATTTCTTCCTGCACTGGTTACTGCGTTGTGGTGTTATTGCCTCTTTTCTGCCTACCTTATTAATTGAAAATTGTTCTCTATGCAATGTACTTTTTATCGATTTCTTTCCTTCCCCCCATAAGGAGATGTGTTGTAATCACACTTGGTTCCTTCCGTTCCCCCCCTTCCCCTGCCCCCTATTGGTATTGCCCACTCAAGAATGCATGAACATTCCACAGCTGCCTTCAGCTGACTGGAACCCGTGATGGTGTTAAGATGCAATAAAGAAGACTCCTATTCAACTTCAGTGTACCTCGTTATTTTATTACAGCATTCCTAGCACTGTTCAGTCTTCTCTTGATGAACAAGTTACTTACCTTCGGTAACGATATATCTGTAAGAAACAGTGGTTAGTATTAGATTCCTTACCTTAGAATATCCCCAGGCGTCAGTCTGGATCCGGAAACTTTTGCGTAGCAGTACCCCTGCGCGTCGGTAGGCGTCGTCTGCAGGCGTCCCCTGCGGCTCCGCGTCCGTCGTCGGCGTCGTGCGCCGTGATGACGTCGCTGGAGTATATAGACGCCGCCTCCGCGCGCTGACGTCAGTTCTTTGCACACAGCTTTTCCGCGCCAGAACACGCAGAGCCATGTAAGAACCAACACTGGTGCCATGCGAAACTAGGGCCCTGAAGGGGATGACCTTAACCCTATGTATCAGTTTGCAGAACGGGGAGGATGGGCGGGGCGGTAAGGAATCTAATACTAACCACTGTTTCTTACAGATATATCGTTACCGAAGGTAAGTAACTTGTTCATCTGAAAGAAACAGGTTAGTATTAGATTCCTTACCTTAGAATAGATACCCCAGCAATACCAACCCCGGAGGTGGGTCTGCGAACCAATACAGCCTACACCAGAAAGTCCTGGAGGACAGAACGGCCAAAGAAGCCATCCCTCCGGACTTGACTGTCCAGGCAGTAGTGCCCTGCAAACGTGTGCAGCGAGGCCCACGTAGCTGCCTGACAAATGTCCTGCAAGGGGACTCCCCGGCCCAGGGCAGTGGAAGCCGCCGTGGCCCGAGTGGAATGGGCTCTCAGCCCAACAGGAGGCTCCTTCCGAGCTAAAGAGTAACACGCTTTGATGCACAGGACGACCCACCGAGAGATGGTTCGTTTATGCACCGCCCTTCCCTTCTTCGCACCCACGTAGCCAACAAACAGTTGGTCATCCACCCGGAACTGGAGTGTGTGATCCATATAAAATGAAAGCGCACGTTTTGGGTCCAGACGATGGAGCCGCTCTTCATCCTTTGAAGGATGCGGAGGCGGGAAGAAGGAGGGTAAGGTGATGGACTGCCCGATGTGAAAAGCAGAAACGACTTTGGGCAGGAAAGAAGGTCTAGTTCTAAGAACCACCTTGTCTGGATGAATGGACAAGAAAGGAGGTTTGACAGAAAGAGCCTGGAGCTCACTCACTCTCCCGGCAGAGGTGATGGCAACCAGGAAGGCCGTCTTTAAAGTCAGGAGACGGAGAGGACAGGAATGAAGCGGCTCAAAGGGAGCGCACATCAAGAAAGTCAGAACCAGGTTCAAGTCCCACTGAGGCATCACGAACGGAACAGGTGGATACATGTGCGTGATGCCCTTCAAGAATCTCGTTACAATAGGGGACTTGAACAAAGATGGCTGATCAGGTAGCCTTAAGAAGGCGGAAAGGGCAGAAAGGTAGCCCTTGATAGTGCCCAGAGCAGAGCCCTGCTGGGCAAGAGAAAGAAGAAAGAGGAGAACCTCGGAGAGAGGGGCAGAAAGGGGATCCACAGCCTTTGCTGTGCACCATGCCACAAATCTGTTCCACCGGCAGGCGTATACCGACTTTGTGGAGGGACGCCTGGCTGCCAGAATCACATCACAGACTTCAGGAGGCAAGTCAAATGGCCTCAACTGTCGCCGCTCAATCTCCACGCATGGAGGTGGAGACTGGACAGGTTCGGGTGGAGGACCGTCCCCTGCTGCTGCGACAGAAGGTCCTCCCGAAGGGGCAGGCGGATCGAGGGACCGACTGACATGCTGAGTAGCTCGGGATACCAGTACCTTCGAGCCCAGTCCGGAGCCACAAGGATAACTTGGGCCCGGTCGCGCCTGATCTTCTTCAGCACTCTGGGCAGAAGTGGTATAGGCGGAAAGGCGTACAACAGACCGCAGCTCCACTCGCGCCGAAAGGCGTCGCCGTGCGAGTGCCGTCTTGGAAACTCCAACGCGCAGAACTGATGACATTGCGCGTTCTCTTCTGTGGCGAATAGATCTAACCAAGGCTCTCCCCATTGCAGAAAGAGACCTTTCGCCACGTCCGAGTTCAGACGCCATTCGTGATCCACCGAGCACCGACGGCTGAGTTCGTCCGCCCTGGCGTTCAGAGAACCTGCCAGGTGTTGAACCGTCAAGAGTCACGCCCTGACGTTCCAGCCATTGCCAGAGACGCAGAGCCTCCTGGGAAAGGGTCCACGACCCCACTCCGCCCTGCTTGTTGCAGTACCACATGGCGGTGGTGTTGTCCGTGAACACCTGCACTACACTCCCGTTGACAAAGGGGAGGAATGTCTTCAGTGCTAGGCGAATCGCCCGCAGGTCCAACATGTTGATATGGAGCCGGGACTCCGCCGGAGACCAGATGCCTCTGATCTCCGCCTCTCCCAAGTGGCCTCCCCAACCCTGGAGGGACGCGTCCGTCACAACTACGTGCTCCGGTTGGGGAAGGGAGAGGGATCTGCCTCTGACCCAATCGCGGTCCGTAAGCCACCACTGCAACTGCCTCGCAGTGCCCTCCGAGATCAGGACATGGTCGGACAAGTTGCCCTGATGCTGGGCCCACTGAAACTTCAGGTCCCACTGCAGAGCCCGCATCCGCCACCGGGCGTGATGCACCAGAAGGATGCAGGAAGCCATCAGCCCCAGCAGCCGCAGCGTCAACCTGACCGAAACCCGGGATAACGGCTGAAAGATGGGAATCAAAGCCTGTATATCCCGGACCCGCCGTTCCGGAGGATAAACCCGAAACTGCGCCGAGTCGAGAACCGCTCCGATGAAAAGGAGCTTTTGAGAGGGACACAGGTGTGATTTCGGCACATTGATGGAAAACCCCAGCTCGTGCAGGAGGTCTGCCGTCATCTGAAGGTGGTGGACGACTGTCTGGGGCGAGCCCGCCTTCAACAACCAGTCGTCGAGGTAGGGGAAGACTGAAACCCCTAACCGGCGCAGATGAGCTGCGACCACCGCCATCCCTTTCGTGAACACCCGTGGGGCGCTGGTAAGGCCGAATGGGAGCACGATAACCTGAAAGTGCTCGTGGCCTACCGTGAACCGTAGGTAACGCCGGTGGGCCGGCAGGACGGGGATGTGAAAATACGCATCCTGCAAGTCCAACGCCACCATCCAGTCTTGCGGGTCTAGAGAAGCCAAGACCTGAGCCAAAGTCAACATCTTGAACTTCTCCTTCCGGAGGAAGCCGTTGACGTTCCGTAGATCCAAGATAGGACGCAGGCCCCCCTTGTCCTTCTTGGGTACCAGAAAGTAGTGGGAATAGCAACCACACCCTACTTCTGGCCCAGGAACGCGCTCGATGGCCCCCTTGGCCAAGAGGGCCGTAACTTCCTCCTGCAGAAGTGTCAAGTGGTCCCCCGACACACGGTGGTTCTGCGGTGGCATGGCTGGAGGAGTGGTCTCGAAGGGGAGGGAGTAGCCCCTTCGGACGAGCTGCAGCACCCACCTGTCCGATGTGATAGTGCGCCAGCGGGAGTGGTGATGGCTAACCCTGCCACCCACTGGCGTCACATGGGCCTGAAAACACGGACTAGGAGGATTTGGAGGCTGATGCTGCCGGGGGAGGTGTGGTCTGACCTCGCCGTTGTCCCCGACCGCCTCCACGGCGGAATCCACGGCCGCCACCGCGTTGAGAAGTGTTCTGCGGTGCGTGGCTGGCAGCACGTGTGGGACCGCCCCTTCCTTGGCCAGGAAAGGAGCGAAACGAACCCGTTTGCTGGCGCTGGGTCGAAAGACCCAAGGACTTGGCCGTGACCCTGGAGTCCTTGAAGCGCTCCAGCGCGTGGTCCGCCTTGTCGCCAAACAGGCGACTGCCATCGAACGGCATGTCCATCAAAGTATTTTGGACATCTGCCGAAAAATTGGCGGATCTCAGCCAGGCGTGGCGACGAATCGCCACCGTCGTGGACATCGCTCTGCCCAGCGAGTCGGTCGTATCAAGACCACACCTGATGGAGTATCTTGCTGCATCTCGGCCTTCAATCATAGCCTTGCCGAGCTTTACCCGTACCTCCTGCGGGCATTCAGGCAGCAACTCCGCGACCGTATCCCACAGAGAGTGGGTGTAGCGGCCCAAGAGGCATGCGGTGTTGCAAGACCGCAGTCCCAAACTCAGGGACGAGAAGACCTTCTTCCCATACTGGTCGTACCTCTTAGATTCCCGGTCGGGCGGGGCCGACGGGAATGCGGTCTGGGAAGTTGAGGCCTGGATCACCAGACTCTCAGGGGTGGGATGGGTGGACAGGAACTTGGGGTCGTCCGGACACGGACGGTGGCGTCTGGCCACGTTCCTATCAACAGGCGAACCTGAAGCGGGCCTGGACCACGTGCCCAAAAGAACGTCTGTCAAGGCTTCGTTGAACGGCAGCAGAGGCTCCTGTGGGCATGACTGCGGTTTGAAGACCTCAGTGAGGATGTTAGGCCTCACGACCGCGAAGGGGAGCTCAAGGTGAAAGGCCTTGGCAGCCCTCATCAACACCACTGAATAAGCAGCCCCAGCCTCCGAAGCCACAGTAGGAGGCGAGACAAAACCAGGGTTAGGAGAGTCGTCCAGACCACTGGCGTCACCCAAGTCACCTGTCCGGTCCACGTCGTACTGACACTCGCGGGTCAGAGCGTCCTCAGACGCCTCCCAATCCTCTCCATAATCTACATCCTCACCATATTCTGAGTCAACAATGTAGACCGGCTCCTCGGGGTCAATGGGCCCCCTCGGCGCCGGACTCGGCGTCGGCCGACGCCGGTCCGACTCCGTGTCCGGAGTTGGAGAGGGAATGGGGGTGGCGCCGGAGAGGCCGGTGGACCAGCCGGCGTCGACCCTGAAGGGCCCAGCGGCGCCGGGGCCGGAGCCGGCGTCGGGGCCGGAGCCGGCGGTGGCGTCGGGGCAGGAGCACCCGAACCGCTCGGGCCCCCGGACGGGACCACCGGGCCCGCAGGCGCCGTAGGCCCCGTCGGAGGAGACAGTGCCCTCATGGCCATGAGGAACTCCTCTATCTCCTCGCGCGACGCGCCTTGCCCAGGGACCGTAGGGTATGGAGCAGGCCGCGCCGGCGACCCACGCGGAGCCGCGGGGGTGGGGCCACCCGAACCCCCGGCCGCATCGCGCGAGCGTCGGGGGTACGATGACGACGCCCCGACTTCTTGTGTTTCTTACCTGAGGAACCAGAGGAATGGTGACGACGTCCGGAGCGCTCGTGGTGGCTCCGCGACCGCTCTCTCGACCTCCGGCCAGACCGGGACCGCTCTCGACGCGGGGCCGACACCCGGAGCTCGAGTAGCTTGCGGGACCGCTCCCGTCTAGCCTTACTCGTCAAGGCCCGGCAATCGACGCAGGAGTCCACGTCGTGGTCCGGGCCCAGGCACCGGAGGCAGAGTCGGTGGTGGTCCGTGACCGACATCGTGCGGTCACACCCGTCACAATTCTTAAAACCGGGCATCCTACCGGCACCTTAAGAGTAGATAGTAATTCAAAAACTTTGGTCAAAAGACCGGAGTACTGCTCTTCGGATCTGCGCTAACTGGCGCGGAAAAAAGAAGAACTGACGTCAGCGCGCGGAGGCGGCGTCTATATACTCCAGCGACTTCATCACGGCGCACGACGCCGACGACGGACGCGGAGTCGCAGGGGACGCCTACCGACGCGCAGGGGTACTGCTACGCAAAAGTTTCCGGATCCAGACTGACGCCTGGGGATATTCTAAGGTAAGGAATCTAATACTAACCTGTTTCTTTCAGATGTATATTGCACTTTCAATTGTTATCTCACAAGTATATTAATTTGTTTAAAACAGAAACTATAATCAATGGAATATTCTACAAACTGAATCATTCGATGACCAATGAGCATCATATCTTCAATATTGTTGTCGAACTGGTTCTATTGACCGTCCAGCGTCTGCTGAAATTGACGCATGTGCATGCATGGATGAAGGACAAGAAATACCCATGAAGCGCTCAGCTTCTATCTGAAGACCATACTTACATTCTGATTTGGTGACAGGGAAAACTGTGTCACCATCTCTTAAGCATAAGTCAATCTCTTCAAAGGAAGCAAAGCTTTCATATAGTGAATGTTGACTACGGCACCTTCTAGTAATCCCTAGATTAGATTTTTAGGTGCTTGTTACATACATCTGGAGTGACTAAATGTTGCAAGAATGAATCCCCCGCAGGGTCCGCAAGCCTTTGATTCTTCCCAGGTCAAAACATTAAGTACATTTAAAATAAGTAACATTTATAAAAAATACTAATGCAAAAATATAGAATGGAAAACTATTGACTCCCTATACTTAAAGAGGTAAGTACAAAAATATCGAGAAAAAAATGTATTGATGTAAAAAATATAGTTGTACAAAAACAATAATAAATATTAAACATGTAAAAAAAAATTATAAAAAATAAAGTAGATTTAATATAAATTAAAAAAAATAATAACCTTAATTAAAAAAAAAGCTGTACACACATACATACTAATTCATATATATTTACTTTAAAACTATAAACTATTAATTTTAATTTATTTTACAATGTTTAAATTATTTAAAAATGTGTGCACATACATATATATATATATTTTTTTTTGTAGAGCGACCATGAGAGGTTCTTTGGAGGATGCAGACATCTGTAGAGGATGCAAACGACTCATACACAATAATCATGTGGCAACTTACTTGTATTATTTAAATCTAATGCAGTATTCATGGCTTGAATGAATTGACTAGTTGTATATAAGGAATTGAACTGTAGATGTATACATGCATCTCCCTTTCTGATTGATTAGGAAAATGTTACTGATTTGATCCTCAAACATGGCAGCCAAGTATTTTTTGAAAGCACTGTTCATTTTGGTCCCTCTTTTGTGTTGCCATTTCTATGAACTGTGAAGTCCTCTCTTGATTGTTATGATTTGGCGTTGACATTTTTTTGTGTATAAAGTATCATCACTTTGAATTTAATTGAGTGACATTGAGGAAGGCGTAGCCGAAATGCGTCTGTCCGTACAATCGAGCAACTAAACATAAACTTCTAAAAAATGACTGTGTCAGCGTGATCCTCAATTCGTGACCATTATATATATATTATATATATATGATTATTTTATTGTTCTTTTGATCTAACTGTGTTTAGTGTATTTTTCATTTTGATTTTATTTTTTGACAGAAGTGACACGTTGTTATTTTATTTTATTTATTTTAGATCTGAACCGCAATGTGTTGAAGAAATGAATTTGAATCATTGTATTATAAATGCTGCTGAAGTGCGATGAACTTTGGAGACATAACACACAAGCCCACTTGGGCTGGACTGATGAACTTAAAATTCACCCATTTATCCGTGCACCTGTCTGTACGCATGATTTCGCCCACTGAGGCTTGATACCGTGAGCGCGTAACAGGACTAGCGTGGTACATATCATCTTAGACTGTTTTGATTAACCAACGGGTTCGCAGCGGTGCATACGGAGTCTTTGGACAAAACTTTATTGAATAACAAGATGAGAACGCACTAAGTCTCATTATGTCTGTAAGCATATGCAATTATTTAGAAACTACACACAGAGGTGGTTTGGTATTATTTTACTGCTTTATTTTTTCACACAATATTAGTCATGTATTCGACTGAATATATGTTTAGCAACATTGAGGTTTTTACAAGTTGCCGAGTCTGTTTTCACTTACACAAGTGTCACGTGGTATTTAAAAATGTATGCACCGGTAAATCAAACACTCATGACTAAGGTGCGTTAGCACTGAAACGCGGCGGGTGTTTCTCTTGCCTGTAAGACCATTTGACGAATAAATCTCCGTCTGCTGCACAGAATTCTGGCTTGTGTCCATTACTGCCGTGTTTTGAGCAAGGTAAAAGCACAATTTGGGTGTAATTTGAAGAGGCTGCCTGCCTCGTAACGGACCGCCTTCACCGAAGCGGCTGGGAAAGGCGCCGCGAGCGTTAACGCTCGCTTGTGGGATTTGATTGATATATATATATATATATATATATATATATATATATATATCTCGGGGGGCACACAGAACAGCTGGTGCTCACGGCATGACAGGACTAATCTCGCAAAATATTCCTCATCAATTAGTAGTAAACCGTGATCAAGACCGTGATGGGCGAAACGTTTCGAAGGAGAGTGATGGAATGAATAATGAAAAAGCTGAATAATCCAAGGAGAGTGCCAAGTATATTTTCAATTGATGAGGAATATATGAACGAGTTACTTACCTTCGGTAACGATATATCTGTAAGAAACAGTAGTTAGTATTAGATTCCTTACCTTATAATATCCCCAGGCGTCAGACTGGATCCGGAAATTTTTGCGTAGCAGTACCCTTGTGCGTCAGTAGGTGTTGTCTGCGGCTCCGCGTTCGTCATCGGCGTCGTGGGCGCCGTGATGACGTTGTCAGAGTACTTAGACGTCGCCTCCGCGTGCTGACGTCAGTTCGTAGACACAGCTTTTCTGCGCCAGAAACGCAGAGCCATGCTAAAAACCAACACTGGTGCCATTGAAACTAGGGCCCTGAAAGGGATGACCTTAACCCTGGATATCGGTTCGCAGAACGGTGAGGATGGGTGGGGCGGTAAGGAATCTAATACTAACTACTGTTTCTTACAGATATATCATTACCAAAGGTAAGTAACTTGTTCATCTGAAAGAAACAGGTTAGTATTAGATTCCTTACCTTAGAATAGATACCCCAGCAATACAAACCCCGGTGGTGGGTCTGCGAACCAATAATCACACCAGAAAGTCCTGGAGGACGGAACGGCCAAAGAAGCCATCCCTCCGGACTTGGCTGTCCAGGCAGTAGTGTCTTGCAAACGTGTGCAGCGATGCCCACGTGGCTGCCTGACAGATGTCCTGTAAGGGGACTCCCCGGCCCAAGGCCGTGCTAGCGGCCGTGGCCCGAGTAGAATGGGCCCTCAGCCAAACAGGAGGCTCCTTCTTTGCCAAGGAGTAACAAGCCTTGATACACAAGACGACCCACCGAGAGATGGTCCTCTTGTGCACCGCCCGTCCCTTCTTAGCGCCCACGTAACCAACTAAGAGTTGGTCATCCACCCGGAACTGGCGTGTGCGATCTAGATAGAACGAAATCGCAAGTTTTAGGTCCAGACGGTGGAGCCGCTCTTCCTCTTTAGAGGGATGCGGTGGCGGAAAGAAGGTGGGCAAGGTGATAGACTGCCCGATATGGAAGGCTGTGACAACCTTGGGCATAAAAGAAGGCTTAGTCCCCAACACAACCTTGTCCGGATGGACAGAAAGGAAAGGGGGTGTACATGAAAGAGCCTGGAGCTCACTCACTCTCCTGGCAGAGGTGATGGTAACCAGGAAAGCAGTCTTCAGGGTAAGAAGGCGAAGAGGACAGTTGTGAAGTGGCTCAAAGGGAACGCACATCAGAAATGTAAGAACCAGGTTCAAGTCCCACTGGGGCATTACAAATGGAACAGGAGGGAACATGTGTGTGATGCCCTTCAGAAAGCGAGTTACAATAGGGGACTTGAACAAAGAAGGTTGATCAGGCAGCCTTAGAAAGGCTGAAAGTGCAGAAAGGTAGCCCTTGATAGTGCCCAGAGCCGGGGGATCGACTGACATACTGAGTAGCTCTGGATACCAGTACCTTTGTGCCCAGTCCGGAGCCACAAGGATGACTTGGGCCCGGTCGCGTTTGATCTTCTTCAGCACTCTGGGCAGAAGTGGTATAGGCGGAAAGGCGTACAACAGACCGCAACTCCACTTGCAACGAAAAGCGTCTCCGAGCGAGTGCCACCTTGGAAATTCCAACGCGCAGAACTGATGACATTGCGTGTTCTCTTCGGTGGCGAATAGATCTAACCAAGGCTCTCCCCACTGCTGAAAGAGGCCTTGCGCCACGTCCGAGTTCAGACGCCATTCGTGATCCATCATGCACCGACGGCTGAGCTCGTCCGCCCTGGCGTTCAGAGAACCTGCCAGGTGTTGAACCACCAGGGTAACGCCCTGATGTTCCAGCCACTGCCAGAGGCGCAGAGCCTCCTGGCAAAGGGTCCACGACCCCACCCCGCCCTGTTTGTTGCAGTACCACATGGCGGTGGTGTTGTCTGTGAACACCTGCACTACACTCCCCCGGACAGAGGGGAGGAATGCCTTCAGTGCTAGACGAATGGCCCGCAGCTCCAAAAGGTTGATATGGAGCCGGGACTCCGCCGGAGACCAGAGGCCTCTGATCTCCGCCTCTCCCATGTGGCCTCCTCAGCCCTGGAGGGACGCGTCCGTCACAACTACGTGCTCCGTTTGGGGTAGGGAGAGGGATCTGCCGCTGACCCAATCGCGGTCCGTGAGCCACCACTGCAGCTGTCTCGCAGTGCCCTCCGAGATCAGGACATGGTCGGAGAGGTTGCCCTGATGCTGGGCCCACTGAAACTTCAGGTCCCACTGCAGAGCCCGCATCCGCCACCGAGCGTGATGCACCATAAGGATGCAGGAGGCCATCAGCCCCAGAAGCCGCAGCATCAACCTGACCGAGACCCGGGACAAAGGCTGAAAGAGTGGAATCAGAGCCTGAATGTCCCGAACCCGCTGTTCGAGAGGATAAACCCGAAACAGCGCCGAGTCGAGAACCGCTCCGATGAAGAGGAGCTTCTGAGAGGGGCACAGGTGTGACTTCGGCACATTGATGGAAAAGCCCAGCTGATGCAGGAGGTCTGCCGTCGTCTGGAGGTGGCTGACGACTGTTTGGGACGAGCCCGCCTTCAACAACCAGTCGTCGAGGTAGGGGGAAGACTGAAACCCCTAACCTGCGCAGATGAGCTGCGACCACCGCCATCACCTTCGTGAACACCCGTGGGGTGCTGGTAAGGCCAAAGGGGAGCACGGTAAACTGAAAGTGCTCGTGGCCTACCGTGAACCGCAGGTAACGCCAGTGGGCTGGCAGGACGGGGATGTGAAAATAGGCGTCCTGCAAGCCCAACGCTACCATCCAGTCTCCTGGGTCCAGGGCAGCTAAGACCTGAGCCAGTGTCAGCATTTTGAACTTCTCCTTCCGGAGGAAGCCGTTGACGTTCCGTAGGTCTAAGATAGGGCGTAGGCCACCTTTGCCCTTCTTGGGTACCAGAAAGTAGTGGGAGTAGCAACCACACCCTACTTCTGTCCCAGGAACGCGCTCGAAGGCACCCTTGGCCAAGAGGGCCGTAACTTCCTCCTGCAGAAGTCGCAAATGATCCCCCGATACGCGGTGGTATTGCGGTGGCATGGCTGGAGGGGGTCGCCTCGAAGGGGAGGGAGTAGCCCCTTCGGACGATTTGCAGCACCCACCTGTCCGAAGTGACAGTGCACCAGTGGAAGAGGTGATTGCGAACCCTGCCCCCCACTGGCGTCACATGGGCCTGAAAGCACGGACTAGGAGGGTTTTGAGGCGGATGCTGCGGGGGAAGGTGTGGACTGACCTCGCAGTTGTCCCCGACCGCCTCCATGGCGGTTTCCACAGCCGCCACCGTGTTGGATGTTAGTCTGCGGTGCGTGGCTGGCAGCACGTGTGGGGGCGCCCCTTCCTTGGCCACGAAAGGAGCGAAAGGCACCCGTTTGCTGGCGCCGAGACGCCCAAGGACCTGGCCCTAGCCCTGGAGTCCTTAAAGCGCTCAAGCGCATGGTCTGCCTTGTCGCCAAAGAGGCGATGGCCATCGAACGGCATGTCCATGAGTGTATTCTGAGCATCAGCCGAAAAGTTGGCGGACCTCAACCAGGCGTGGCGACGAATCGCCACCGTCGTTGCCATCTCTCTGCCCAGAGAGTCGGTGGTATCCAGTCCACACCGGATAGAATAACGTGCCGCATCTCAGCCTTCCAAAAGGGCTTGGCCGAGTTTAGCCCGTACCTCCAACGGGCATTCTGGCAGCACGTCCGCGACCGTATCCCACAGAGAGTGGGTGTAACGGCCCAAGAGGCACGCGGTGTTGGAAGACCGCAGTCCCAGACTCAGGGAGGAGAATACCTTCTTGCCGTATTGCTCGTACCTCTTGGATTCCCTGTCAGGCGGAGCTGACGGAAATGCGGTCTGGGAATTCGAAGCCTGAATTACCAGGCTCTCGGGGGTGGGGTGGGTGTACAGGAAACATGGGTCGCCCGGGGCCGGGCGGTGGCGTCTGGCCACGTTCCTATCTACAGGCGAACCTGTAGCGGGCCTGGACAGAGTGCCCAAAAGAACGTCGGTTAAGGCCTCATTAAACGGCAGCAGAGGCTCAGCCGAGTTTGACTGCGGTTTAAGGACCTCAGTGAGGAGGTTAGTCCTCACGGCCGCGACGGGGAGTTCAAGGCCCAAGGCCTTGGCTGCCCGTGTCAGCACCACACTGTAGGTTGCCCCCTCCTCCGTAGCCACGGTAGGAGGTGAGACAAAACCAGTGTCTGGCGAGGTATCCAGACCACTGGCATCCCCAAGTCAACCTGTCCAGTCTTCCTGGGACTGACACTCCCATGTCAGAGGGTCCTCAGACCCCTCCCAATACTCCTCGTCACCCATCTCCTGAAATTCAGGGGGGTCAAATGATGGGGCCGGTTCGTTGAAGTAGAATTCTCCAATCGGCGTCGAAAGCGGCACCCAGTGGCGCCATTCCGACGCCGGAACCAGATCGAGGGAGGCATCGGGGATGACGCCGCCCGAAGACGGCGCCGACCCGGATCCGGATCCAGTGGGGGCCTGCGGCGCCGGGCCCGAAAGCGCCAATGGCACCGGGCCGAAGCACCCGACGGCGTCGGGGCCGAAGCCCCCGGCCCGCTAGGACCCCCAGACGCGTCCGCTGGGCCCGAAGGCGCCGCGGAGCCCTTGGAGGAGTGAGGGACCTTATGGCCATGAGGAACCGCTCGATCTCCTTCGGCGTTGCGCAAGGCCCAGGGACCGGAGGGTATGGGGCCGGACGCAACGCCCGCGACTCCGACGAAGCCGCGTGGGCGGTGTCACCCAAACACCCGGCCGCGTCGCGCGAGCGTCGGAGGGAGTCGGAAGAGCGATGACGTCTCTTCGACTTCTTGTGCTTACCTGACGACTTCGACCCGGAGGAGTGATGTCGACTCCCGGAGCTATGATGGCTCCGATCCCGCGACCTGTCCCTCGACCTCCGTCCGGACCGGGACCTCTCGCGGCGCGGGGCCGACTGCCGGAGTTCGAGTCGCTTGCGGGACCGCTTCCGCCTAGCTTTCGAAGTCAGGGCCCGGCAGTCGGAACAGGTCTTGTCGTCGTGGTCGACGCCGAGACAGTGGAGACACCGACGATGTGGATCGGTAACCGACATCAGCCGGTCACAGTCCTCACAGGGTTTAAAACCAGGCATCCCTATCGGCACCGTTCGGAGTCGAAGACTCAAAAAATTATCAAAAGGGATCAAAAAAGTTTAGTAAAAAAATGACTAAGGTACCACTTTTTCCGGATCTGCGCTGCTGGCGCGGAAAAAGGAAGAAAGAAAAAAGAAGAACTGACGTCAGCACGCGAGGCGGCGTCTAAGTACTCTGACGACGTCATCACGGCGCCCACGACGCCGACGACGGACGCGGAGCCGCAGACGACGCCTACCGACGCGCAAGGGTACTGCTACGCAAAAATTTCCGGATCCAGTCTGACGCCTGGGGATATTCTAAGGTAAGGAATCTAATACTAACCTGTTTCTTTCAGATATATATATATATATATACACACATACACACACACACCAATAACATAAAATCTAATTATAAAACTTTTTCTATTATAAATTAAAACATTAAACTATTTAAAAATCTTCAAACTTACATTTTCCACTACAGTGAGTGCAACAGTAGGGAAAGTGTTGGATAGCGGAGGTGTAAAAATGACTAATCTCACTCCAGTGAGTTCAACAGAAGGGAAAGTGTCGGATAGTGGCGGGATAAAATTCACTATGCCTACTCCAATAATTGTAAAAGTAAGGAAAGTAGGGAAAGTGTTGAATAGCGGAGGGGTAAAAAATACTATTCACACTCCAGTGAGTGCGACAACAGGGAAAGTGTTGGATTGCAGAGTGGTAACCACTATTATTCTCACTCCAGTCAGTTCGAAATTAAAAACAAACAAAAATTTTAACAATACAAATATTTAAAAAACAAAAGAAATGAAAAAATATATAAATATGTTAATAATTAAAATACAAATGTATTTAATATTACATTAAAAAAAATAACATTGTAATGTTAAATACATATAACAAATACCTACAAATATTATATTAAATAAAATAAAAAATAATTTCCAAACAAATATTTTTAATTAGAAATTATTTATAAACAAAAAACATTAATTACATTAATTTACTTTTTTTATTTCCTACCCTATAACACCACACAATTCACAACTAATTTTTTTTAATGTACTTCATCAACATAATAACCAATTAAAGAAATATTAATTGAAAAACAAATTAACTCATACAAATTATTTCACTTCCCACACTTTACCCCTATTATCCCAACAACTTACAGCTAAAATGAAACTGTAAAAAAAAGTAATTACACAATTAAAACTTATTTCATATAAAAAACATACTATTTAGCAACTAATTATAAAGTAAGTAAAATTAATCTACTCCCAACACTGTACCCCTATAACAATAAAACCCACACACAAAAAATAAACAAATACCCTAATTATATATAAATTAATTATGTAATGGATCAATTGATTATTAATTAAACAAAAATTACTTCCCACCCGTTACCCTATAAACCCCACAACCTACACCTAAACTTAATTTAAAAAAGTACATATTTAATTTTCAACCTTAACTAATTATTAATTAAACAAATACTTCCCACCCTTTACCCCATAAACACCACAACCCACACTTAAAAAACCTAAAAAAATAAATCACACAATTACCATAATTAATTAGTTAATATAAATTAATATTTAATTAAATTACTTCCCACCCTTCACCCCTATAAAACCTGTACCTAAAAGTAATGACACAATTTCCCTAATTTCCTATCAATTAACATTAAGAACTAATTATTAATTAATAAAAAATGAATTACTTCCCACCCTTTACCCCATAAACCCCACAACCCACACCTAAAAAAATCACAATTACCATAATTATCAATTAATTAGTTAATATAAATGAACCACTAGTTATTAAACAAATTACTTCACCCCCTTTATCCCATAAACCACACAACCCACACCTAAAAAAAATCACAATTACCGTAATTATCAATTCATTAATGAATATAAAGTAAAACTTGTTATTAATTGTACTAATTACTTCCCACCATATACCCCTATAAACCCCACAACCTGCACTTAAAATTAACACAATTTCCATCATTAATTTTCAATCAATTAATATAAATCAACAATTATGAATTCATCAAAAATAAATTACTTCCTACTCTTTACCGCTATAAACCCCACAACCCACACCTAAAAACATAACACAATTACCATAATTAACGATAAATTAATTAATTAATATTAATTAGCAACCAATTAATTACAGATAAATTACGTCCCACAATTACCGCTATAAAATCTGAATTAAATAAATACAAAATAATCTTTAATTTATTGTAATCAAATTACTTCCCATCCTACTACCCTATAAACCCACAACCTGCTACGGAACTAAAAAAAGCAAAATGTAATTAAAATAAAATTCACATCTGCTAAAAATTAAACACATATATTAAAAAACAAACAATATTTATACAAAAATACCACACATTTAAAATATAAACTAAAATACAAAACTAATTAGAAAATCGATATTTTAAACATCTATATTTTTACAAACAATATTAAGGACTTCTATATTTTTAACAACTGTAATTCCAACTCGATATTTGTGTAAATCGACATTTCCAACTCGATATTCTGTCTCAGCACCATTTATACTTGTGATTTACGGCTTAAAACGGCAACCATGAAGTATTGAGCACAATGCAAATACGTTAGACCTTCGTAGACATTACAAACTCAACATGCTTCACTTTACCTTCTGAGCTGTGTTGCTGACAAAATCGATCGCCAGGGTGGGCTCTAAATAAAATTTCACGTCCTCAACCTTCTCCTTTTGCTCTAGCTTGATGTTGGCTTTCAATGGTTTCGTGACATTTACTATGTCTACTTCTTCGTCACCCTCGGGTTCCTTTTTAAGAATCTGTTGTAAATCCTCAAGTTTTCGGCATAGACTTTCAGCAGTCGAGTACGAAGATGGGCATTCTAAAATAAAATGAAATAACATTTTTCCTTCCTCTAAAACATTACAACAAAAGGCAAAAAATGCATAATATAATTTTTTTGAGTTAAATATAATTTGGAACTTCACAGTAGCAGCAATTAGCTGCCTGGTTTCAACTTTGGGTAAATGTTCCTGATGTCTGTAAACATGCACGTTTAAACTTGAAAGCAAGCAGTCTTATCTATCAAGGGATGATTAACACGGCACGATAGTCTGCTGTTAATACATTGAATGTGTCAGTAAACAGTGGCGTAACGAAACGTGAGGGCACCCTGCAAGATGTGCTGAAGGGGCCCCTCACACTCACATCAGTAGGGGCTGAGGGGGCCCCCTCCAGAATGGGTAAGCCTGGGGGGCCCCCCGCACCGAGTAAAATCAAAGACAGACCACAGAGATGCACAGCACAAAAGGGCAACGACCAGCGTTACTTGAAACGACAAGTGCAGGCTATGTCCCCACGTTTCTCAAAAGCACTTCAATAATGACTTGCAACATTTTAAGAACAAACATGATTGAACATTTTACAAAGTAAAAAAGCAATACTTCAGAAACAGTGTTGCTATAATATACATTAATCACTTGTTACTTAGTGATGAAGACACATTTCTAGAGTTTAGTCCGCTAACAATGCAACAAAATGCGCCTTGATGGTAGGACTATAAGTAGTAGTTGCTTAATTAATGATCTGCTGAAGTGAATAGCTAAAAATGTCCTATGCTGGAGCGCCAACATCCAACCTGTAATGGCTTGAAAAAATGTTCACTGCAATCACGCAGACTGCTCTCTATATTGCACATCCCTGGAACACGACTCTGGTGGACTTGACCAGTGTAATTACAAGCACAGACGTTTCGCACACATTCGAATATATGGCAATAAAGGACACACCCAGAACCAAATAATATGGAAAAAGTAGTTCATTAGGTTCCCCTCGTTATAGCAAGAGGTGACAGACAATTTGAGCCTTCAAAAGAGGAGTCATTAAGAACTGTCATCAGGTCAGTTTGATGCCGACAGTCTGCAATATAAGACTGGTGAGGCACTGCATATAGTGCCATCCATCCTAAGAGTGAAATTACTATTGTTAAATTCAGCTACGACGAAAGGGGCCTGATTCACAAGTGTAAACTTAGACCCGAAGTCTGACTGTACACCTGAAGTCTACGTTTAGACGTTAATGCTAGATTCACAGAGATAAAGTTCAATCAAAAGTTTAACTTTACTACTTTTTAGTATTCACAAAGGTAAGTTACTATGTGTAACATAACTAGCAGTAAAGTAACTTACCTTTGTGGAAACCGGAAAGTAGTAGAGTTTTAGTCTAACTTTACCATTGTAAATCAGGCCCTAAGTGGTTCTTAATCAAGCTTAAATTGTACACTAACCATATAGTAAATTCACTCACTCTATGTGCACAGTAATGGACATGAGAGCAACAATTTCTCAAGACAGAAACTTTAATGGATAGTTTTGAAAGGCTCCTTGAAGCATAGCTAAGAGACAGTGAAATGCTTAAGCACAAGTTGCTAAAATCCACAATCACTTTTTCTGAAAAATATTATGACTCCCACAGATAACTTACTTGAACCACTTCATAGGCATCACAATCAATCACAACATGTTTTCTTAACAAATCTCAATCACTAGTGTTAGATGGTACTGATGGGTGCAGACTATGGCATCTGGCAGCTCAATTGCAAATAACAGGTCAACAAATATGTAAGGCATCATGTGCACCAATGTCATCAGAGTTCTATTCCATTATCCACCCAGCCCCCATATATGTAATAATGTTCAAAAGGAGGAGTAAATAATAATACAGTATTCTTGCAAATGTCACTTGATCTATGTACACAGTGATTCAATACCCTCTTAGGGTCCAATCTAGTAAGCCTGTCTTCCTCTTTTGAGGGATGAGGAGGAAAAAAAACTTGGGAAATATTTAATTTGTGAAACATATATCTCAAACTCCACACCCGGCATAAAAAACAGATGATTTTACTTGCAGAACCTCCGTATTCTTATGGAAAACGGTAAGCAGAGAAGCATCAAGGTTCTTCAACCTTCCAACGTAAGACAAACACTATTAAAGAAACCTTTAAAAATCCGTGAACTACGGTCCCTTAAATAAAGAGCCTTGCTCTGGCAAAAACAAGTACGCTGAAATAGCATCTAAATAGCCCTCCATTGTACGAATAAGAACCTTTTCTGATTGGAAAACTTAAAACTGTAAAATGTGGGAGGTTTAATAGGAATACCATCAAGCTACAGACGTATTACACCTGCAGCAATAAACTACTCAGGTTAATGGTCTAAGAGCAGCCAAAAGAACACTCAATTTTTCTTACAGTAGACCTTAAGAAGAAAGTGCAAATCTCTGAAGTTCTGAGCTCAAAGGGTGAATATAATGCGATTTGGGTTGAACAACTTTCATCCATTCTGCGGTAGAATGTTCTCCCTTTAGGAAGTGGCCAAGAGGAATCGCAACAGAGAAATGCAAGGTACCATTGACGATCAGCATAATTCAGTGACGAGAATCACAAGCTTTGTGATGTGAAATCATGCTGATCACCTTTGGCATCAAAAGGGTAACAGAAATGCATAATGGACCAGTAGCACAAGTTACTACAGTAACGATATATCTGTAAGAGACATTAGTTAGTGATAGATTCCTTACCTTTTATATTCCCAGGCGTCAGATTGGACCCGGAAAGTTTTGCTTAGCAGTACCCCTGCGCGTCAGTAGGTGACGTCCTGCGACTCCGCGCCTGTCACTGGCGTCGTAAGTGCCGAGATGACGTCACGGAGAGTACTTGGGCGCCACCCATGCTCGCGGACGTCAGTTCTGTACATGACTTTCCGTGCCAAGAACGCAGAGCCATGCAAGATACTGACCATTGGTGCATAAAACTAGGGCCCTAAAAAGGGATGACCTTAACCCTAGTAATCAGTTCCCAGACGGGAAGGATGGGTGGGGCGGTAAGGAATCTATCACTAATGAATATGCTACTTACCAGTATGCATCTGTTCTTGGCATGTAGGGCTGCTGACATTCATATCTATAGCATAGATCGCCGCCTAGTGTTGGGTCCGGATGATTGCACATTGTTGTCCTGGAAGAGTCTTCGAAGTATCACGGGATAGGTGGCTCCTTCCCTGGACTACAGTGCGCATGGGCATCGACTCCATCCCCAGATTGTTTTTAGCCATTGTGGCGAAGATGGAGTGTAACAGTGTGGGCGATGACCATGATAAGAATAAGTGTAAATTCTGCAGCCGCTACAGGCGCCGGGGAGGAGGGCGGGCGATATGAATGTCAGCAGCCTACATGCCAAGAACAGATGCATACTGGTAAGTAGCATATTCAGTTCGAGGCATGTGGGCTGCTGAATTCATATCTATAGCATAGAATAAACAGCAGTCCCTCCATTAACGGCGGCCGCCTGTGCCAGCTGCAGATGTCTGAAAAGTGTCTTTAGAACAGCCTGCCCTACAGCTGCTTGCTGCTTGGAGTGCACATCTACACAGTAGTGTTTAGTAAATGTGTGTGGGGTAGACCATGTGGCTGCTCTACAAATGTCTTCCAAAGGGATATTACCAAGGAAAGCCATGGAGGCCCCCAACTTGCGGGTGGAGTGGGCTCTAGGGGGGACCGTTAAATTGCGCTTAGCATTGTGATAGCAAATCTGAATACACTTAACGATCCACCTGGCTATCCCTGCCTTGGAAATGGGGTTGCCTTTGTGCTGGGCTGAAAAGGCAACAAAGAGTTGTTGTGTCTTCCTAAAATCTTTTGTCCTATCGATGTAGTACATCAAAGCTCGTTTGACATCAAGAGTGTGGAGCATTCTTTCTGCCACTGTCTCTGGGTTTTGAAAGAACGCAGGCAGCTCAATGGTCTGATTGACATGGAACTGCGAAACCACTTTAGGAAGAAATTTAGGGTTAGTGCGCAGCACCACCCTGTTGGAGTGAATTTGTATGAATGGCTCTTGTACAGTGAGCGCCTGCAGCTCACTAACACGTCGCAGAGACGTAATGGCAATGAGAAACGCCACTTTCCATGTTAAGAACTGAATCTCACAGGAATGCAGAGGCTCAAAAGGTGGGCCCATCAACCTGGTGAGGACCACATTGAGGTTCCATACAGGAGCTGGAGGGGTCCTGGGAGGGATGACCCGTTTAAGTCCTTCTAGGAAGGCTTTGATGGCAGGCACTCTGAAAACGGAGAGGGGCTGCCGGTTTTGGAGATAAGCCGCTATGGCGGATAAGTGTATCCGAATGGAAGCATATGCTAGATTGCATTTGTAAAGATGTAACAAATAACAGATGATGTTGGGAATGGATGCATCTAGCGGGTTGATGTCGTGTTCAGTACAGTAGATGACAAACCGCTTCCATTTTGCTGCATAGCAAGCTCTGGTGGTGGGCTTTCTTGCCTCCCGTATGATATCCATGCATTCAGGAGGCAAGCCAAGGTAGCCAAAGTCTAAGATTTCAGGAGCCAGATCGCCAAGTTGAGCTGTTGCGGGTCTGGATGCTGAATGTCGCCATGGCTCTGCGTCAAAAGCCTGGGTGTGAGGTGCAGCCTTTGATGCGGTACCACAGAGAGTTCTAGAAACGTGGTGTACCATGGTTGGCGTGCCCACGTTGGAGCAACCAGGACGAGTGTCAGCGAGTGTTGCTTTAGCTTTCGTGCCACCAGCGGTATGAGAGGTGCTGGGGGAAAAGCGTACGCAAATCTGCCTGACCAGTTCATCCATATCGCATTGCCCTGCGACTGTGGGTGAGGGAACCTGGCGGCAAAGCTTTGGCATTTTGCGTTTTCCCTTGTGGCAAACAGGTCTATCTCTGGATGACCCCACTGCTGGAAGTACGGGCGGAGTACTGATGGATGTATCTCCCACTCGTGCATCTGGTGGCTGTACCTGCTGAGCAGATCCGCCATCTGATTGTCCTTGCCCGGGAGGTGTTCCGCCATGAGGAAGATGTTCCTCTGAATGGCCCACTTCCACATGCTCTGAGCTAGATGAGACAACTGCGGAGAGTGCGTACCTCCCTGCTTTTGAATGTAGTACATGGCCGTCATGTTGTCCGTCCGGATCAACACGACTTTGTTGCACAGATGTACTTTGAATGCCTTCAATGCCATGAAGATTGCCATCAGTTCTAAGTAGTTGATGTGCATCTTCTTCTGCTGCGTTGTCCATAGTCCCTGTACTGTGTAGTGGAGCACATGAGCTCCCCATCCCTGGAGAGATGCGTCCGTTGTCAGGATAATCTGTGGCACCGGCTCTTAGAACGGTCGGCCCTTGCAAAGGTTGTGTGGATTCCACATATGCAGAGAGCTGTATGCCCGACCGGTCACCAACACTAGGTCGTTCAACTGTCCCTGAGCCTGAGTCCACTGATGAGCCAAGCATTCTTGGAGCGGACGCATATGTAGTCTCGCGTGCGGGACTATGAAGATGCAGGAGGCCATCATGCCTATCAACTGCGTGAACACTCTCGCTGGGAGCGAGTGTTGCGGTTTGAACTTCAGGATTAGCGACCGAATGCTGTCGATCCTCACAGAAGTCGGCTGAGCCGTGGCTGCCAGAGTATCGATCGTCGCACCCAGATATTGCCGCACATGGGCCGGATGAAGGTGCGACTTGGGATAATTTAGTGAGAACCCCAGATCGTGAAGGAGGTGAATGGTGTGGGACATGTTGGCGGCGCACTGCTGGGCCGACTTCGCTTGGACAAGCCAGTCGTCCATTTGTGAACACCCTGGGTGCTGTGGTCACCCCGAAAGGCAGGACCTTGAACTGATAATGCCGACCCTGAATAGTGAATCGGAGGTATTTCCTGTGTGATGGATGCAGTGGAATGTGGAAATAGGCATCCTTGAGATCCAAGGTTGCGAGGAAGTCTCCCTGATTGAGCAACGGGAGAACTTGCTGCAGTGTGAGCATATGAAAGTGTTCTGATAGAATGTACTGATTTAGGGGTCTGAGGTCCAGTATGGGTCTGAGGGATCCGTCCTTTTTTGGGATTACGAAGTACAGGGAGTACACTCCCGTGCCTTCTTCCCCCACGGGCACGAGCTCGATAGCCCCTTTTTGCAGCATGACGAGTACCTCCTGCTGCAATAACTGCAAAAGCTCTCTGGACATAGGACGGTGTTTTGGTGGCATGTTGGGTGGAGTGGATGTTAACTCCAAACAATAACCGAACTGGATAAGTTTCCTGACCCACCTGTCTGTGGTGATGGATCTCCAGACGGGCAGGAACCGCTGGAGTCTCCCCCCGACAGGTGTAGTATGGTCGGGGGGCAGCGACAGGGCGTCACTGTTTGGTGGTGGCGGAGGAGCGGGAGTTGTTGTTTCCACGACCTCTGCCCTTGGTGCTGTTGCCCCGATAGCCGCCTCTACTCTGCTTGGTGTAAGAGGATTGTGCCCCACCTTTATTGTATTGCGTTTGCTGGGACATCTGCCTCTGGAAACACCTCTATTGCCTGAGCGACGAAAAGTGCTGCCCCGAAACTGCTGGGACTGGAGAGCCCCCATGGATTTAGCAGTTTCGGTTTCCTTTTTTATCTTTTCCAAGGTGGTATCCACCTCAGGACCAAATAGCCTATCGGGGTTAACTGGCTGATTGAGGATGGTAGTTTGTATCTCCGGCTTGAAACCGGAGATCGTGAGCCAGGCCTGACGTCTCAACATGACACTGGTGTTAATGGCCCTGGCCGCGGTGTCCGCTACGTCCAGTTCACACTTAATGGAAGCGTTGGAGATAAGCTTCCCTTCCTGGATAAGCATCTCAGCTGCCTCCTTATACTGATCTGGAAGATGTTGCAACAGGGTCTCTAGTGTGTCATAGTGCGCCCTGTCATATCGGGCTAGTAGCGCCTGAGTGTTAGAGATATGCCAGATATTGGCCGCTTGAGCCGCCACCCTCTTCCCTGATGCCTCCAGCACTTTAGACTCCTTGTCGGGGGGAGGAGCATCACCAGTGGTTTGTGAGTTCGCCCTCTTCCGGGCATTAGAGACAACCAGAGAGTCTAATGGCAACTGGCCTCTGATGTAGGTGGGGTCGCCAGGCGCCGGCTTATATTTTTTTTCAATCCTAGGGTTGACCACCCTGGCCCGTGTGGGTTCCTTAAAAATGTCTGTAGCATGTTTGAGAACCCCCTTGAGCTTGGGGAGAGTCTTGACAGTCTTTTCTGCAGTGGAAAAGGTATCAAAAAGGAAGTCCACTTCGATAGGGTCAGTGTGGTGGTCCACGTCGTGGTTTTTAGCCGCCCTCTCAATTAGAGCATTAAATGCAGCGGAATCCTCGGTAGGAGAGGTCTTGACAGCGTACACCTGAGGGTCCTGGGCAGTGTGCTGATCCCCTGTGTCACCTGCAACTGTCCATGAGTCGTTGTGATCCTCAGGATCAGTGTTGGCAGGAAAGCCATACTCCTCGTCATCACCATCCCCACCCTCCACATCCGAATAAGTGGGTGAGGGTGTAGCCACTCGTGGAGTCGGTGTAGCAAGAGGCTCCACCAGAACAGGTGAGTCCGCAGCAGGCTTCTTGCGCTTTAAAGGAATCGTGTAGGACTCCAAAAGCTGGGTTGCCGTGATCTTCCTCTTGTAGAGGGTGAGTTTCCCGGTGTCGGCATCGATATAGTGCTCCGACTGCTCCTCCACCGAGGGTTGTCGAGGTGTCAAGCTTCCAAGCGGCTGAGAAGGCTTGTGCGCCGTGGACACTGGGACGGGCCCTTCGGTGACCGACCGTGGAGCGAAGGCCTTCGGTGCCACCTTTGGCGGCAACGTAAACAGGAGAGGCGCCGAAGACTTTGGCGTCGTGGCAGCAGGCTTCGCGGCGGAAGCATCCTTCGGTGCGGACGCGGAAGCCTTGTTCTTGATGCGCTGAAGAGAATCCGACACCTGCTTCGTAAAGGAAGCGGACGGTTTCCTGCCGAATCGACGGCCTTCTGCGTCGACGGCTTCGGTCCGGCGGCCTTGACTACGGGGTGCGGGCCCCAGTCTTCGGTTCGATGCCCTTCGCCGATTTTGGGTCGACGGCCTTGACCGACTTCGACTCTGCGCCCTTGACCGACTTCGGGTCGCCGCCCTTGGCCGACTTCCCCGGGTCGACAGCCTTCTTCGGCTTCGGCTGCCCGGACGTGTCCGAAGACGAGGAGGCGGCCGGGGTGGCAGACGTCTTCAGTTTCGATGGCGTCTCAATCACTTTCGCTTTCGTCGACTCCGCAGAAGTGTCCGTAGCCGGGCCCATAGGCGAGGCCGTGGATGTGGGTGGAAGGTCTTGGGTAAAGCCGCGTGGCGATCCCTCGACCTGAGCCGTAGTAATTGTTAGTTCTGGGCCTAGCTCTTCACACAAGCTAGCTTCCGTGGCCCCGTAGGCCTCATTGTCGTCTCCTACCTCGTCGGCGACTTCTGTTGCCTCAACCACCTCGACGTCTGCGTCGTATCCGTAGTCGATCTCCTCCGCTGGAGGGGAAACTTGCAGATGAATCTCTTGCTCGTCTGCTTCTTCTCTGTCAAAGATATCCACCGGTGCCGGGGCCAACTGCCGGGCCTCCTGGCGCGCCACGCGCCGAAGTCGAATCGTCTTCTTCGATCGAAACTTGGAACAAGCCATACAGTTGGCTTCATCGTGGTCCGGCGACAGGCACTTGTTGCACACAAGGTGGACGTCGATGTGCGGGTACTTAGATCCGCACACGGGACATTTTTTAAACGGACTCCGTTCCATGATGTCGTCGTAAGTCTTGCTGTGTCGACTGGGCCCCGAGTACCGAAGAGCCACGCGACTCCTCTGGACGTCCGACTCGGGAACTGAGCCGGAACAGAGTTGGGACCGAACGCAAACAATACCGACGGTTAAGAGAAGGCCTTCGGGCCGTAAGAAAAGTCTATATCGATTCCGAACTGGAGATGTCGAATATACATCTGAACCCAATGGCGGAAAAAAACAATCTGGGGATGGAGTCGATGCCCATGCGCACTGTAGTCCAGGGGAGGAGCCACCTATCTCGTGATACTTCGAAGACTCTTCCAGGACAACAATGTGCAATCATCCGGACCCAACACTAGGCGGCGATCTATGCTATAGATATGAATTCAGCAGCCCACATGCCTCGAACCTAATGTCTCTTACAGATATATCGTTACACAAGTAGTAACTTGTGCATCTGAAAAAGACACATTAGTGATAGATTCCTTACCTTAGGATACCCCAGCAATATCAACCCCGGTGGTGGGTCTGCGAACAAGATTACACCAGAAAGTCACGGAGCACAGAACAGCCAAATAAGCCGTAACTTCGGACTTGACTGTCAAGGCAGTAGTGCTTGGTAAACGTGAGCAGCAACGCCAACTACCGACACACAGGGGACTGTTGAAGAAAAATTCTCTGGATCCAGTCTGACGCCTGGGGGCAATTCTAAGGTAAGGAATCCATAACTAATGGTCTCGTTCAGATATACTGGTGGCGACCAGTCTGCATTAGAAAACAAAATAGTAATAGTCGCCTCCGAAGCGACATTCATACTTGCAGACCTACGCTGTCTAGGGTACCGCGTAAAAACAGCTGAAGACTCTATAACTACCCTTCAGTCTTCTGCCGGGGTACTGGAGATGCGCGTCCAATAACTCCTGACCACGACTGCTACCTTAGAGGCTAAGTTGCAAGATTTTGAGGGGCATTCACGCAGGAACAATGTGAGAATTTTGTGGTTCCGGAGAGGGTGGAATGCCCTACTATAGACCTATTTTTGGAGGACCTAATAACGCAATTCCTGCAGCCCCGCGGACTCTCCAACTTCTTTTCGGTGGTGAGAGCCCATCGGGTCCCTGGAGGCTCACCAAGACCAGGGGCAGCCCGTGTCCAATACTGTAGAGGATCTTTAATTACAGGGACAGAGATGTAATCCTACAAACTGCCTGCTACGCTGCCCCCAGTAAAATACGAAAATGCCACAGTCACCTTCTTCCCAGACTTGACGCTCAAAGTTCAGAGGCTGCGTTGTTCCAATTTGGAAGTTAAGAGAATAGTGTGTGAATAGTGTGTAAAAAAGACCTCAAATACACAATGTTTTTTCCGGCCAGGCTTTGTGTGATAGCAGAAGGGAAAACATGTTTTTTTGATTCCCCTGGGGAAGCCTTGGAGTGGCTGGACGGTTGGCAACAACCTGGTCATAGGCGAACGGCTGCACAACAACAACAGAGAAGAAACAAGGAGAAGAGGCACCAGGAGATGCAGCTGTGTCGATAGAGGGTCTCTGCAGCCGGTAGTTCCCTGGACTGCCTACCACCGTCTACACTCACGCTAGCTAATTTTGTTGAAGACTTGAGAGTTGGAAACCTGATGAGAAGTTTAGAGTTATGGGATGGGACACACATGCGCACTGCAATTTTGGTTGGTGGGAAGTTTTAAGTCCACGCTGCAGAGAGGGGGAAGTTATACCAGTTTGATTAGCGGGTTAGAAACAGGGGTCTCTAGTTGGCAGAGGTAGGGACCTTTGACCAAATAGCGACCCTCGTTTCTAGTCAGGGTAAGGGGGATACACTCTTTAGATAACCCCTGCTCACCCCCTTGGTAGCTTGGCACGAGCAGACAGGCTTATCCCAAAGGCAATGTGTAAAGTATTTGCACAAACCCACAATAACACAGTGAAACACCACAAATGGATACCACACAGTTTTTTATAAAAAAATAGATATCTTTATATAAATTAAGGCAAGACCAAAAACGACAAAACTCCAACATACACAATTAAGGCTCTTCTCTGAACGTTCTCTGGTAGTGTTCTATTTAAAAAACCAACGTGTAGTTTTGGTGTTCCTATAAGCAATAGTATCGGGGCAAAGCAGTTCTCTAGTCACGTGCTAAAAAGTAGGTTTACCAGCACACGTTACTTCGGCACCAATGAACAATGCCCCTCAACGGCTTGAGCCCTTTTATATTTTTCCACAGCTGACCCTACGGTCAGCGATTGTGCCGGTATGCTCCCAAAAAGATGAGCGGTCGTGGAATTAGCAGAATGCAAATGTTAGCGTGGAAATGGCCGTCTTGGCAGCCCCTCTCAATCCGCAATCTACCCCCAGGTGGAGACACACGCCGGCTCGGGACTTCTCTCCGAGCGTTACCTGGGGGTTACGGCTTCGTCTCCTTAGGCAGGCAGTCCTGGCGGCAACAGCTGATCGACGGGAAGCTCCTGGTTGCTAGGCAACCCTTCGTCTCTGCTCCCGCGTTGCTCTTCCATGCAGCAGCTGATCACCGGGACGTGGTCGGGTTGCTTAGAGACACCTTGCGCTCACAGCAACTCAGCACGGCTCCTCCTGGACCAGCCCCTCGTTGCCGGCGACACTCTGCGCAGGTGCCTATCCCAGCGCGGCTCTGCTCTGATGTCAGCGGACTCTGGGCCAGCGGCGGTGAAGGCAGCACAGTGCTCTCGCGGCTCCCGGGGTGGCGGCGGTGATTACAGGCACACAGTACTTCCAGGTTCTCGGGCCGGCGGGGATAACGGCACACAGCGCTCTCCTCTGGACACGGGTCGGCAGGCACACATAGCCTCACCCCTCAATATTCAGGCCCTTGGCTGGCAACTCGGGCCAGCGGTAGTGAAGTGCAGGCACACAGTTCTCCTTGTAGAACATGGAAAAACAAGGGCTCCACGCAATACACCAGTTGGGTAGAATCGCAGGCACACAGTGCTTCTGGGAATCTTGGAAACTTTTATAGTCCTGTGTTTCAGTAACAGGAGGCCAGCTCTCCTCAGACCCTTGGAGACTCTTTACTTCTGGACACAGCACACAGCAAAGCCCTTGTTGCAAGAAGAAGGGACACAGCACACAGCAAACTCCCTAGTCCTTACCCTCAGTATAATCAGGAAACTGCAGGCATGCCCCAGAGCACATAGTAAGGGCAGTACGTCCCCTCAGTTTCTTTAGTTGATCTTCTTGGGCAGAGGTTCCTCTTCATTGTAGAAGTAGTCTTGGAAACATTTATATCCCTGTATTTCCACAACAGGAGGCTAGCTCTTCTCAGGCCCTTGGAGACTTTCTTTTCAGGACAAAGCAAAGTCCTTGTCAGGCAGGGGGACACAGCACACAGCAAAGTCCCTTGTCCTTCCTTTGGCAGAAATAGCAACTGCAGGCCAACCCTAGACACACAGCAAGGGCAGTACTTCTCCTTCAGCTTTTCTCCTTAGCAAAGGTTCCTCCTTGGTTCCAAAGCAGTCTGAAGTTCAGGGGTCTCAGCTCTCATATTTATACCCCAAACGTCTTTGTTCTCTATGTGTTAGGGGTCCTCGACCCAGTCCAAACCAGTTCTGGGTACACTCTGCCAGTGCACAACGTCTTCCTTTGTCAGTGTGGGCCAGGGTCATCAGACGCACCACAGGAGGTGGAACCCTCACTGTGGAAGGCAGGCACAGCCCTATTCAAGTCCATGTGCTACTCCTCCCAACACTCCAAATGCAGATATGTCTATTCAGCCTAGTGCTCACTCACCCAGACTCCTGGAGCCACCCCAGCCCCTGTCACTCTCAAACCAGACAGTAAATCCACAAACAGGCAGAGGCACATAGAAAGGTCGAAGAAGAAAATAGTCACTTTCTAAGAGTGCTATTTTCAAACACAGATTTTAAAAACCATCCTTCCTAAAAGATGTGTTATTAAATTCTGAGTTCAGGGATACCAGACTCCAGTTTTCTATCTCACTCCTATGGGAAGACATGCAGGTAAATATGTTACACAGCATTCCCCATTCTGTCCTTTGGGCAAGATAGCCTTTCAATAGTGAAAAACGAAATTGGCAGTATGTCACTATCAGGACATGTTACCCACACTAGTACATGTCCTACCTTTTACATACACTGCACCCTGCCCAGGGGGGTACCTTGGGCCTACCTTAGGGGTGTGCTAGGTGTAAGAAAAGGGATGGGTAAGGCCTGACAAGTGGGTAAACTGGCCGGGTTGACATGGCAGTTCACAAACTGCACAAAGGCACTGCAGTGGCAGGCCTGAGACATCTCTTTGGGGCTACTCATGTGGATGGCACAATCAGTGCTGCAGGCCAACTAGTAGCATTTGAATTACCAGCCCTGGCACAGTCAGTGCACTTTACTAGGGACCTACTGGTAAGACAAATATGCCAATCATGGATAACCAATCACAATAGCAATTTACACAGAGAGCATATGCACTTTAGCACTGATCAGCAGTGGTACAGTGCCCAGAGTCCTATAGCCAACACCACAGGTCAGGAAAAACAAAAGGAGGAAGAAGCAAAAAGTTTAGGGATAACTCTGCAAAAAGGGCCGTTTACAACAGTAATGTTCCAGCCGCACCCTCAGCGGAGACTCCAGTCCAGAACTCAAATATGCAGGCAGTGGAGATGGAAATCTAGGCTATAGGACGTCATGTGGAGATTTGTAAGCCTCTGTCACTGTATCCGCCCATAAGCTGGACACTGGAAGCCTGGGTTTGCACCCACTCCACATATATGACCTAATGCACAAGTTACTACTTGGGTAACGATATATCTGTAAGAGACATTAGTTAGTGATGGATTCCTTACCTTAGAATATCCCCAGGCGTCAGATTGAATCCGGAAACTTTTGCGTAGCAATACCCCTGCGCGTCGGTAGGCGTCGTCCGTGGCTCCGCGTCCGTCGGAGTCGTTAGCGGCGGAATGACGTCGCCGGAGTATTTAGACGCCGCCCTCGTGCGCTGACGTCAGTTCTGATACTAAGCTTTTACGCACCAGATATTCAGAGCCATGATGGAACCAACACTGGTGCCATGAAACTAGGGCCCTGAAAGGGGATGACCTTAACCCTAGATATCGGTTCGCAGAACGAGGAGGATGGGTGGGTCGGTAAGGAATCTATCACTAACTAATGTCTCTTACAGATATATCGTTACACAAGTAGTAACTTGTGCATCTGAAAGAGACACGTTTGTGATAGATTCCATACCTTAGAATAGATACCCCAGCAATACCAACCCCGGTGGTGGGTCTGCGAACCAATAATCACACCAGAAAGTCCTGAAGGCCGGAACGGCCAAATAAGCCATCCCTCCGGACTTGACTGTCCAGGCAGTAGTGTCTCGCGAACGTGTGCAGCGAGGCCCACGTAGCTGCCTGACAAATGTCCTGCAAGGGGACTCCCTGGCCCAGGGCAGTAGTAGTCGCCATGGCCCGAGTGGAGTGGCCCTAAGCCCAACAGGAGGTTCCATTTTAGCCAAGGAGTAACACGCCTGGATGCACAATACGATCCACCGAGAGATGGTCCGCTTGTGCACCGCCCGTCCTTTCTTAGCGCCCACGTAACCAACAAAGAGTTGGTCATCCACCCGGAACTGGCATGTGCGCTCCAGATAGTAAGAGAGCGCACATTTTGGGTCCAGACGGTGGAGCCTCTCTTCCTCTTTCGAGGGATGCGGAGGCGGAAAGAAGGTGGGCAAGGTGATGGACTGCCCGATGTGGAAGGCTGTGACTACCTTGGGCAGGAATGAGGGTCTTGTCCGCAACACAACCTTGTCCGGATGGACAGAAAGGAAAGGAGGTTTAGAGGAAAGAGCCTGGAGCTCACTCACTCTCCTGGCAGAGGTGATGGCAACCAGGAAAGCAGTCTTCAGAGTAAGAAGACGGAGAGGACAGTTATGAAGTGGCTCAAAGGGAGCGCACATCAGATAAGTAAGTACAAGGTTCAAGTCCCACTGAGGCATCACGAATGGAACAGGAGGGAACATGTGTGTGATGCTCTTCAAAAACCTATATACAAATGGGGACTTGAACAAAGTTGGCTGATAGCCTTAACACCTTCAGCGCGGCGCGAATTTTCGCGCTGTGCTGAAGGTTCGAAAAACGGGCGTGGTCGTGACGGAACGGTTCCGTCATCAGCACAGCCCAACCGACGCTGATGACGGAACCGTTCCGTCATGAGCGTCGAAGAGGTTAAGAAGGCGGAGAGGGCAGAAAGGTAGCCCTTGATAGTGCCCTGATGGGCAAGAGAAAGAAGGAAGAGGAGAACCTCAGAAAGGGGGGCAGAGAGTGGATCCACAGCCTTTGCTGTGCACCATGCTACAAATCTGTTCCACCTGCAGGCGTATACCGACTTTGTGGAGTTACGCCTGGCTGCCAGAATGACATTACAGACTTCAGGAGGCAAGTCAAATGGCCTCAACTGTTGCCGCTCAATCTCCAAGCTTGTAGGTGGAGACTGGACAGGTTCGGGTGGAGGACCGTCCCCTGCTGCTGCGACAGAAGGTCCTCCTGAAGAGGCAGACGAATCGGGGGATCGACAGACATGCTGAGTAGCTCTGGATACCAATATCTTCGTGCCCAGTCCGGAGCCACAAGGATAACCTGGGCCCGGTCACGCCTGATCTTCTTCAGCACTCTGGGCAGAAGTGGTATAGGCAGAAAGGCATACAATAGACCGCAACTCCACTCGCGACGAAAAGCGTCTCCGAGCGAGTGCCGCCTTGGAAATCCCAACGCGCAGAACTGATGACATTGCTCGTTCTCTTCTGTGGCGAATAGATCTAACCAAAACTCTCCCCATTGCTGAAAGAGGCCTTGCGCCACGTCCGAGTTCAGACGCCATTCGTGATCCATCATGCACCGACGGCTGAGTTCGTCCGCCCTGGCGTTCAGAGAACCTGCCAGGTGTTGAACCACCAGGGTCATGCCCTGATGTTCCAGCCACTGCCAGAGGCGCAGAGCCTCCTGGCATAGGGTCCACGACCCCACCCTGTTTGTTGCAGTACCACATGGCGGTGGTGTTGTCCGTGAACACCTGCACTACACTCCCCCGGACAGAGGGCAGGAATGCCTTCAGCGCAAGACGGATCGCCCGCAGCTCCAGAAGGTTGATGTGGAGCTGGGACTCCGCCGGAGACCAGAGGCCTCTGATCTCCGCCTCTCCCATGTGGCCCCCCCAGCCCTGGAGGGACGCGTCCATCACAACTACGTGCGCCGGTTGGGGTAGGGAGAGGGATCTGCCGCTGACCCAATCGCGATCCGTGAGCCACCACTGCAACTGTCTTGCAGTGCCCCACGATATCAAGACATGGTCGGGCAAGTTGCCCTGATGCTGGGCCCACTGAAACTTCAGATCCCACTGCAGAGCCCGCATCCGCCACCGGGCGTGATGCACCAGAAGGATGCAGGAGGCCATAAGCCCCAGAAGCCGCAACGTCAACCTGACCGAGACCCGGGATAAAGGCTGAAAGATCGGAATCAGAGCCTGAATATCCCAAACCCGCTGTTCGGGAGGATAAACCCGAAACTGCGCCGAGTCTAGAACCGCTCTGATGAAAAGGAGCTTCTGAGAGGGACACAGGTGTGACTTCGGCACATTGATGGAGAACCCCAGCAGGTGCAGGAGGTCGGCCGTAGTCTGGAGGTGGCTAACGACTGTCTGGGGCGAGCCCGCCTTCAACAACCAGTCGTCGAGGTAGGGGAAGACTGAAACCCCCAACCTGCGCAGATGAACTGCGACCACCGCCATCACTTTCGTGAACACCCGTGGGGCGCTGGTAAGGCCGAAGGGGAGCACGGTAAACTGAAAGTGCTCGTGGCCTACCGTGAACCGCAGGTAACGCCGGTGGGCCGGCAGGACGGGGATGTGAAAATAAGCGTCCTGCAAGTCCAACGCTACCATCCAGTCTCCAGGGTCTAGGACAGCTAAGACCTAAGCCAACGTCAGCATCTTGAACTTCTCCTTTCTGAGGAAGCCGTTGACGTTCCGTAGGTCCAAGATAGGGCGTAGGCCCCCTTTGTCCTTCTTGGGTACCAGAAAGTAGTGGGAGTAACAACCACACCCTACTCTGGCCCAGGAACGCGCTTGATGGCCCCCTTGGCCAAGAGGGACGTAACTTCCTCTTGCAGAAGTTGCAAGTGATCCCCCGACACGCATGGCTGGAGGGGTCGCCTCGAAGGGGAGGGAGTAGCCCCTTCGGAGGATTTGCAGCACCCACATGTCCGACGTGACAGTGCACCAGTGGAAGTGGTGATGGCGAACCCTGCCCCCCACTGGCATCACATGGGCCTGAAAGCACGGACTAGGAGGATTTTGAGGCGGATGCTGCAGGGGAGGTGTGGACTGGCCTCGCCGTTGTCCCCAACCGCCGCCACCGCGCTGTGTATTAGTCTGCGGTGCGTGGCTGGCAGCACATGTGGGGGCGCCCCTTCTTGGCCACGAAAGGAGCGAAAGACACCTGTTTGCTGGCGTGGGGCCGAGAGGCCCAAGGACTTGGCCATAACCCTGGAGCCCTTAAAACGCTCAAGCGCATGGTCTGCCTTGTCGCCAAAGAGGCGACGGCCATCAGACGGCATGTCCAGAAGGGTGGCCTGGACATCAGCCGAAAAATTGGCGGTCCTCAACCTGGCGTCGAACCGCCACCGTCGTTGACATCGCTCTGCCCAGTGAGTCCGTGGTATCCAGCCCACACCGGATGGAATAGCGTGCCGCATCTCGACCCTCTGCAAGGGCTTGGGCGAGTTTAGCCCGGGCCTCCTCCGGACATTGTGGCAGCACGTCCGCGACCGTGTCCCACAGAGTGTGGGTGTAGCGGCCCAAGAGGCATGCGGTATTGACTGACCGCAGTCCCAAACTCAGGGACGAGAACACCTTCTTACCGAATTGTTCGTACCTCTTGGATTCCCGATCGGGCGGAGCCGTCGGGAATGCGGTCTGGGAAGTAGAGGCCTGGATAACCAGGCTCTCGGGTGAGGTGGGTGGACAAGAAACAAGGGTCGCCCGGAGCCGGGCGGTAGCGTCTGGCCACGTTCCTATCTACAGGCTGACCTGTAGCGGGCTTGGACCAAGTGCCCAAAAGAACGTCACACAAGGCCTCATTAAACGGCAGCAGAGGCTCAGTGGAGCTTGCCTGCGGTTTAAGGACCTCAGTGAGGAGGTTAGTCCTCACGGCCGCGACGGGGAGCTCAAGGCCCAATGCCTTGGCCGCCCGCGTCAATACTACACTGTAGGCAGCCCCCTCCTCCGAAGCCACGGTTGGAGGGGAGAGAAAACTAGTATCTGGCGAAGTGTCCAGGCCACTGGCATCCCCAAGCTCATATGTCCAGTCCTGTTGAGACTGGCACTCCTGTGCCAGAGGGTCCACAGACCCCTCCCAATCACTCTCGTCACCCATCACCTGAAATTCAGGTTCAACGGATGGGGCCGGTTCGTGTAAATTAAAGTCTCCATACGACGTTGAGAGCAGTGCCCAGCCGCGCCGCTCCGGCGCCGTAATTGAATCAAGGGTAGGATTGGGAACGGCGTCGCCCGCAGGCGGCGCCGGGGGCGACACCCTAGGGGCCGGCGTCGGTGAGGTCGTGAGGTCGACCGGCGACGACCCGGATCCGGAACTGGATCCAGTGGAGGCCTGCGGCGCCGGGACCGAAGCGCCCGACGGCGTCGGAGCCGAAGCACCCGGCCCGCTAGGCCACCCAGCCGGGACTGCGGGCCCGAAAGCGCCACGGAGCCCGGCGGAGGAGGAAGAGACCTCATGGCCATGAGGTACCGCTCGACCTCCTCAGGCGTCGCACGTGCCCAGGGACCGGAAGGTACGGGGCAGGTGGCGACGCCCGCGACTCCGTCGGAGCCGCGTGGGTGGTGTCACCCGAACCCCCGGTCACATCACGCGAGCGTCGGGGTGGGTCGGAAGAACGATGACGCCTTTCCGACCTCTCATGCCTCTTACCTGTGGACCTGGATCCTGAAGACGGATGCCGACTCCCGGAGCTACGAGGGCTCCGACCCCGCGGGGCCGACTGCCGGAGCTCAAGCCACTTGCGGGACCGCTCCCGCCTAGCCTTAGACGTCAGGGCCCGGCAGTCGGAGCAGGTTCGGTCGTCGTGGTCGAGGCCTAGACACTGACGACACCGGCGATGGGGGTCGGTAACCGACATCATGCGGCCACACTTGGAACAGGGTTTGAACCCGGGCATCCCTATCGGTACCGTAGGAGTCGTAGCGACTCGAGAAAAACAGATCAAAAGATCAAAAAAGTTTAGTCAAACAGTGACTAAGGGGTAGAGCTTCTCCGGATCTGCCCTAGCTGGCGCGGAAAAAAGAAGAACTGACGTCAGCGCGCGAGGGCGGCGTCTAAGTACTCCGGCGACGTCATTCCGGCGCTAACGACGCCGGACGCGGAGCGCGGACGACGCCTACCGATGCGCAGGGGTATTGCTACGCAAAAGTTTCCAGATCCACTCTGACGTCTGGGGATATTCTGAGGTAAGAAATCTATCACTAACGTGTCTCTTTCAGATATTTGCTTTTATATGCGACAAGAGTTTGCAGGGAATCCGGACAGGCAATATAAAGAAGACATCATTTGAAATGGGTGCCACCATCTGCACCTTCCCCCAAAGGAACTGATTGAGGTAAGCCCATTTCATAAAGTTCTGCTTAGTGCGTTCCATCAGAGGAATATTATTATTTTCAACCTATAATGGAATGGGCCACTCATCAATAATAGATTATCTCACGGCTAGCTTGGCCCTATGGTCATTGGTCCGACAATTTCATGTACATGACCGTTCGGAAAGTGACCACAACCCCTTGGTAGCAGATTTGGATTTGCCACTTTCCGATGGGGCGTATCAAGAGGATGACATGGTCTCTAGTAACATCAGGATCATACAGGGTGGCAAAAGAATCCGATGGGCCTCTATTAAGTCTTCGCCAGATAATCTGGCCTCATTGTATAAAAGTGTTACTCCTCAGTTTGAGCGGCTGATAGCACTGCACGAGAGTGTCCTAAATTATGATAAAGGCGCTAAAACCTTAGTTATTCATAAAGAACTAATAACGGCCCTGGCGGGTAGCTTTTATAAACCATCAAACCAGTCCCAACGTCAGATACGGGACACTAACCCTTGGTATAATCAGTCTTGTAGGAGGGCGAAAACCACTCTACTTTCCGCTCTCAAACTAGGCAATAGAACCTCCATTATGATTGCAAGGAATGCCTATAAGAATCTCCTCTACAATGCAAAATCCGAATGGGAAATAGAGAGATGGGATGCTATCAAACAGGCATTAACTGCGAAAGATGCCCGAACCTTCTGGAATTTGGTTCACACTGGGAAGCCAGAGGGCAAGGCAAAGATCGATCCTAACATTGCTGAGGAAGCCTGGTGTGCCTATTTTAGTGATCTTTACTCTAGTCCTGCTTCCCAAAATAAAGTCTTATCAAGCTCGTCTTTGGGTTTGGTCTTCGGTTGCCACCCTCCCTCCTTTACCCTGCAGGAAGTCACACTAGCGGTACAAGCATTAAAATGTAATAAGGCCCCAGGGCTGGATAAGATCCCTGGTGATCTTTTTAGAGATGAGCCGAAGATCTGGGTTCCCTACTTGACCGTCCTATTTAACGCTATTCTTGACGGCCAACAAGTTCCAGGTACTTGGTTGGGGGCCGAAATCATCCCGATCTACAAAAAGGGCTCTCCGCTGGCCCCGTCAAACTACAGGCCAATTAGCCTTATCGACGTTACTCAAAAAATCTATGCCAGACTGCTTTTACAACGCTTGCAAGATTGGATTATTGAGAATAAGATCCTCTCCCACCTGCAAGCGGGGTTCAGAGCTAAAACATCAACTATCGACCAATTACTACGGCTCCAGGTACTTTACTGGAAGCATGTGGTCTTGGAAGGGGGCAGCCTCTACCTTACATTTGTGGGCCTCAAGTCCGCCTTTGATATGGTGGACAGGAATCAACTGTGGAGCATATTAACTACAATGGGGATTCCTCCCTATTTGTGTCACCAATTTAAAAGACTCCACGAAGGAACCTTTGCGAAGGTACGATATGGCAAATTTGGCCAGCTGACACGAGCTTTCCCAATTGAGAAGGGAGTTAGGCAGGGATGCGTACTTGCCCCTACCCTATTTTCTCTTTTCCTAAATGGCCTTGTTGATGACCTGACCAGTGTAAATAACATTGACGCACCCAATTTAGCTGGCGGTAAATTTCCTGCACTTATGTTTGCGGACGACACCCTGCTGCTTTCAAAAACATCAATGGGGATGCAGCGGGTGTTAGACCAATTCACCGAATTCTGTAAGAAAAGGAATTTGGTGATTAATACAGACAAAACAAAGTACATGGTGTTTAATGCCAGCACAATTAATTGCCCTCGCCCGAAAATGGATGGACGAGCCCTGGAAAGGGTAAATAACTTCACCTACCTAGGTCTGACATTAAATGATAAAATGGGTTGGGATACCCAAATGTCTAAGGCTAATCTAGGGCTTTCTCAGTCAGCGGGGGGGATTCTTAAAGTGCAGAAATCCTGTGTGCATAAAATAGTGAGCGCACCGCTGGAAATATACAAGGTTCAAGCCAGATCTTCCACTCTCTACGGGGTGGAACTCTGGGGGCACCGACCAGCGAGTGAGATTAGCATAACGGAGAACAACTTCATAAGACAGTTGCTCTCTTTACCAAAAAGTACTCCACTAATTCCACTGAGGCTGGACTTAAACCTGAGGCCAATTGCAGAAGCAATTGCCTCACGCCCGCTTCTCTACTGGCGTAGATTGTGGAGTGTCCCGGAGCTCGAGTGCTACAGAGAAGAACTGAAGATTGTGATGGCATGTCCGGGTGCAGGGAGGATAAAGTGGCTATAATTTATAAGGGGGCAGGCGTCCAGGATTGGCATGGAGAATCTCTGGTCTAATCCGGAGGTCGCGTGCCAAGTCATCTCGAGGCGAACCCTGGCAGAGACTATCAAATATCATAACTTACAAGAAGCTCTCCGATCAGCCAGGCCCTCTAGTCTTACTGATAGCTTTCTAGATTTCAAGAATGTCTATAGCTTTGAGAAGGAACTAGACTCTATAGAACCGGTTTTAGCAAAGAAACTGTATTTACAGTTCAGATACGGTACACTACCCCTGCACTCTCACACTGATAAATGGAAAACGGGTCCAGCCCGCCCTTGCCCAGGTTGTGAGGATCCAAATGAGTCCCTAATGCACGTGATCTTGTTCTGTCCTGCTTATTCCGCTAGCAGAAAGAAATGGATTATACAGCTATGTGTGAACCTAGGAGTTAGGAACTATTTAGAGTTTTTTAGAATTTTAAAATCTGACACTAATGCACTAATAGTTACAGCTATTGCTAAATTTTTGTTTTCCATGTGGTTAACCAGACGGAGAATGATTCGGTAGCAACAAGGTATCCTGATTGTAGTTAGACAACTCGTCTCAGGAAAACTTGGGCTTCCATTGTGTTCTAATCTTTTTAATCTGTGTATATATAAATTATTATCTTAGTAAATTAATTGTTACTCCACAATCCATATGTTAACCTATTGACTGTATATATGAAATGAGATGTAACTTGTGTATTAGCTTATTGTTTCAAATGTATTTTTCTTCTTGCTGTACTTTTATGGTTCATAAACAAACCGAAATAAAGTTTAAATGATGATGATGATTATTTTCAACCATGCAAGAAAACCCCCTGGCAATGCCAATTCCCAAGGGCTTAAGCCTCTCTGATACCCATCTTATGTTACAGGACTCAATAAAAGCATTGGTGGTATTTCTAGACATAGGTGGAGCCTTACACTTGTAACCCAAAATGCAGGATAAATCATTGATGAGAGGCTTCACTGCAGCTATGGAGGATCAGGAGTAGGTCAGAAGGAGAAGGATGTCCTCTGCATAGAGTAGAGCCCTTATTTTTCCTGCGGCAGTTGCAATACCCAAGAAGGAAGAAAAGGGGGAACAAAGGGCACCGAGAGGAAGCCTCCACATGCCAACCTCGCTAATTGAATAAAGTACAGAAAGCAGACCTTGCATATAAACTCCTCACTCAGATCCATATAAGACATGACATGAAAGAGATACTGTCACTCCATAAGGTCAAGCACTTTTACCCCATATATAGAGAGTGCCAGCATCTCTGTCAGGTCATCCTTAGTCAGAGGTGAGCCAACGTCCGATGAAAATTGCAGGAACTACAGCGTGAGACGGATTATGAATAAGGTGAGGATTCTCCTTACCAAGGTGCATAACCAGGATTTTCACCAGGATGTGTAGTTCCACTTAAAGGGAGAAGATCAGCAGTAGCTGGAACATTCTGATGGGTCCTTGTTGCCTTTGATCAGTAATAGTCGCTCTTTTGGATACAGCCCAAAGGGACCCATTTGCCTTAGCCTCTTGAAATGCTCGGGTCAAGTGGGGTGAATGGAGGTCCTTTCCATCCCTTGGAAAACTCTTCCAGAATCCCATCTTCCCTTGAGGACGATGCATGTTGGGAGTACTCATATAGCTTCGGCCACTTCATCCTCTGTGAAATCACCTGTGAGAAGAGTCAGCCCTTCCTCATTTAGGACAGGCAGGTGTAGTGGTGCCAGAAAGTCATCAGCCTGCGCTGAGACGTCTCCCTTTTCTGACGTGTACAAAGGAGTGTAAGAGGCAAAGTGATTCATAATGTCTTTGGGATGCACAAGAAAGTGTCCTGTCGCATTGTGATTGCAGGAATGATTACATTGGAGGCCAATAGTCCCCCAGCTTTCGCTTAATGATCGTATCAGCATCTTTGGAGTTTAATCAATACCTTTTCAACGGCTATAGTAAAGTACGAGTTGAGGCATGTTTTGGCGAGTTCCAGCTGCTTCTGTTGAGCTGGTGTAGGGGTCGCCTTCTGTCAGCCTGTAAGAGTATGGAGTCTAGACTTCACAAGGAAGAGTTCTTCATGGACCCTCCACTTTGCCAGGGCTAAATCGTGCCATGCAGGGTCACTTTTCCTGCCCTCACAAGAACCCCATGAGAATCTAGTGATTCTTTGTTCTCCAAAAAGTAAGATGGAATATGGTTATAAAGCTGCTCCCTGCTCTTAGGCAGCTTTTAGGCGAATGCCTTCATAACGCCATCAGAACAAGTGGAGAAGTTATTATGCCTATGCCCTACCTAACAGCAGGACCAGGGCCAGGTTCCAATACCCCCCAGGAGTTAGGGCACCTTTCCAAATGAGAGCAGCAGTCCGGATAACCACAGAAGAATGACCTGTATTAGGGGAAAAGAAGTAGCCAACTACAATAGTGTTGTCTAAGACTCGTAATTTGCCAAATACCCAGCGGCCCCCTTCATCCACCCAAGTCTTAAGGACATTGTACAGGAGGTACTTCCCAGTGAGTATGATAACTCTAATAGCATAGACCACCCATTCACATTTGAGCACCAATATGTTTCATGTGCAGATGATGTGGGGTTTTCTTTTGCTTGACAAAATGGTACAACCCATCCACATTCATTGAAATTATTGTCAGTGGCTGCAACAGTATATAACTAGGCCCATGGTTGGAGGAGTGTGCTTAGGCAGGTGCTATCCCATAGTACAGTATAGGGGGGCATCTGCCCAACCCCACTGACTAGAGTGAAGTAGATAGAGTTGGGTTAAGTGGATTTGTAAAGTGCTGTTAATCCCCAGCGAGGCATCCAGGCGCTGAGTAGGACGAGGGCCAGAGAGAGGTGGACGGATGCAATCATGCCTGTTTTTTCTGGATGAGCCAGGTCTTGAGCTTCTTTTTGAAGTCCATGAGGGAGAGGGCGGGTCTGAGGTGTAGCGGGGGTTGTTCCAGGCTTTGGCTGCGATGTGTGAGAAGTATTGTTCTCCACACCTGGTCTTCATGTGAGGGGTGCATGAGGTAGCCTTGAAGGCCGACCAAAGGGATCTGGTGAGTTGGCGAAGTTGAGGCGGTGGTTGAGGTATGCTGGTATGATTTTGTGGAGGACTTTGTAGGTGTACATGAACAGCTTGAATTCACATCTTTCCTGGACTGGGAGTCATTGGGAGTGCAATGAAGTGGGGGGAGATGTGGGCGATTTATGGGATGTCCAAGATAAGCCTGGGAGCGGCGTTCTGGGTGGTTTGGAGTCAGATTAGGACACTGGGTAGGATTACGACACTGGAGGGTGCTACCGTAGTCGAGTCTGCTTGTGATCAGAGCCTGGGTGCCCATTCATTTGGTGTTCATAGGGATCCATTTGAAGATGTTGTGGAGCAATCACAGGATGTTGAAGCATGATGAGGAGACACTGTTGGTTTGTTTATTCATGGTGAGGTTGGTGTCTAGGATGATCCAAAGGTTCTTGACTTGATCAGTAGGGGTGGGTGGGTAGCCCAGTTTGGAGTGCCTCTATGAGGCATTCCAGGGGCAGTGGTTGTTTCCGAAAATCAGGACTTGGCTTGTTTGAATTGAGCTGGAGGCAGTTGTTATTCATCCATGATGTGACATTGCTTATGCAGTTGAGAAAGTTGGTTTTGGTGGCACTGGATCTGTCTTTTAGGGAGAGAATGAGCTGAGTGTTATGGGCGTAAGAGACGATGCTGGTTCTGTGCCATCTGAGGATGTCTGCGAGGGATGCCATGTATACATTGAAGCAAACAGAAAGGAGTTAGGTCCTTAGCGGGGCTGAGGGGGGGCTGGACCCTATATATTGTGAACCAACAAAATGTGCCCCCTCACTCAATCACTTAAATATTATTTCAAGACCAAATAAACATAGTACCTACTTTTAATTCTATTCAAACGGTTCTTCTTTGACAGAATAGGCCATTTGGTTGTATTAAATCAGTATTTTTTTCACATTCCAACAGAAAAATCACAAGAGCCCTGATGATAGTTTGGAAACTTTACGCCCAAACTTGAAACGCGTCGGCAATCCAGCAAGAGTTAATGATATACATTCATTGTGTATTATGAATTATACCTGCTTCACACTTTTTCTCTTGTATTGAATTTGCTCTTTATATGTGTTTTGATTAGTCTGAATTCTTGATTTGGCTTTACAAAACTGTTTTGTGATGATGGTTATAATTTAAGTATTGTATTGTCATTGGAATGTCACATTGAAATATTTTTCACAGAGTTTGTTAGCAGTATTGTGTCAATGTAGTTTTTCTTCATTTGTAAATAATTGTGTATGTTGTATTCTCCTGTTGCCATATGAAATAATTTTTGAGAAAAAAAAAATCAGTTATAAAAGGTATAAATAAAGATACCAGACCAGATTTAATGTTTATGTTTATTTGGTCTTGAAATAATATTTAAGTGATTGAGTGAGGGGGCACATTTTGTTGGTTCACAATGTATACATTGAAGAGCGCTATGCTGAGAGAAGACCCTTGAGGGACCTCGCAGATGAGATTTTTGGGTTACGAGGTGTAGGGAGGTAGTATCACACGTTGAGTTTTTCACAGTAAGTAAGGAGGATATCCACTGAAGGTATGGGCCGCGGTTGCCAATGAGGTGAAGCTGTGTGGGAGACTGTCGAAGGCTGCTGAGGTTGAAGTAGATGATGTTGGCTGTATCTCCTTGGTTGAGAATGCTTTTGATGTAATCGGTAGCCGCAAAGAGGGCTGCTTCAGTGCTGTGATTGAGGTGGATGCCTGACTCAGATCTGTCCAGGAGTTGGTCGTGCTCTAGGTGGTCAGAGAGTTGAATGTTGAAGGTGTTTTCAATGACTTTGGCTGGGAAAGGTAAGAGTGACATGGGTCTGCAGTTGGTGAGGGTGTTGGGTTCTGCTGACAGCTTCTTTAACAGGTCGGTGAATTCTCCATTTTTCCATTTTGCCGGAAAGTGGCAGTGGTTAGGGAGAAGTTGATGATTGTGGTGAGAACAGGGGAGATGATGCTCCTTCCTAGGTTGTGGATGAGGGGGGGCTGGGGTCAGAGGGGGCTTCTGAGTGGATGGCTTCCACAAGGTTGGTGTCTATCTCCAAAAGGGGTTCCAGTTATTGTTCTTCTGTTGGTGGTGCTGGCACAGTCCGGATGGAAGCTTCGGATCAGTGGGCTGACGATCAAATGTATTGTAGATCATGGCAATCTTCTGGTCGAAGAAATATGAGCGGGCATCACAGAGTGTTTGTGATGGGGTGAGGTCACTGTTGGCTGCTGCGGGATTGGAGAACCCCTTGAAGCTGGCTTTGAGTCTGAGGGTAAGGGCACTTTTCTTTGCATCTAGTAGTTGTTTGTCGTAGGGGCGGAGGGGGGCTTTGTACAGGAGTCTTGCAGTGGTGTTTTTGTTTAGTCTCCATTTTCTTTCAAGTAGTTTGCAGCAGAATTTGGAATCCCTGAGGTAGTACGTGTAGCAGTTGGGCCATTTCTTATTATTGGTGTTAATACAGGGGGCATGCTATGTGGTTGATGCAGTAGGTGATTCAGTTATTGAAGATTTTAGTGTTGCCTTCGGTGTGGCTGATGAGGTGTTCCTCTGTAGGGTCTTAATCCATTATTCTTCGAATAGTCTACCCCAATGGCATGCTGGTGCGCAGGTTTATTTTGGTATTTTGGATGGGTGATTCAATGGGCGGGTATCCCGAAGTGTGTGATGTTGTGGTCTGCCCATGTGAGCTTTGTTGTGTGTGTGTGTGTGTGTGTGGGGGGGTGGTGATCCTATTGGAGGAGAATATTGGTTCGAGGGTATGACCAGCTCTGTGGGTAGATCCATGGACTAGCTGTATGAGTCCAAGGTTGCTGAGGCTTTTGAGGAGGGCTGTGGAATTGGGGTCTGTGTTGTCTTCCACATGGAAGTTGAGGTCTACCAGGAGGATGTAGTTGCTAGTTCTTACTGGAAGGGGAGCGATGAAATCCATAATATGGTTGTAGATTCCGCTCAGGGGCCAGTGGATGATAGGTGAGGGTGCCCTTTAGGGTGGTGGTGTTGTCTGTTTGTATTTTGAAGTGGAAGTATTCCATGAGGATGGACTGCTGGAAGATCGGTTGTGAATGTGGGGGAAAGGTCAACCAGTGACTAGGGCAAAACAAAAAAAGAAAGAGAACATCACTTTGAACTTTGGGCCCTAAGATCGATTCTGTGCAGAGCAATGCCAAGCTGCTACTTCCCACCCGCCCATGAAAGGTAATGAAAGAGGTAAGTCTTGATCCCTGAATTGGGCCCACATTTATTGCAGCAATCGTCCCTAGAGGGTCAGCTGTGGGGGTTAGGGAAAGGGTCACCCTCTCCGTGCAAAGTCAACAGAGAAGAGGGCTCCATAAAGGAGAAAACATAGTATGAAGGTTGCGTGCACCCTCTCTGCAAGATCAGGGAAGCACACACAGCTGAGAGGTCTGATCCAGGGCACAGTGTGGGGTGGGGATAAAAAGTATACAAAAAAGTGCTATGCGTATAATAAACACTATTAATGCTTCAAACAAAGGATATGGTTAGTTTTCCATATGGTCGCCTTGTGCCCCAGGCCAGATGTCAGCGGGGATCTCAACTTGCCTCTGTCCCTGTCCTTATGCAGGGCTTCTACAACTTGATGGAGGCTAGTGTGATCCGATTCACTCAAAGCCCCCACTCCCACCCTCCCCATCTCCTGATGCTGCAGCTGGTAATTGGCAGGTTTCCAAGGAGAAAGCATATTTCCTCTCGAGGGGTGGGAGTTGCCGTGTCAGGGGAATTAGTGTCCATTGGGCATACAGCCAGGGAGTGAAAAGACAGTTCAAGGAACTCTGGATCCAGGAACTCCTTTGTCTTTCCGTTCAATATCACCAGCATCAGAGCCAGCTCGATAAGTCCACTCTTATGGTCTCTGCGCTTCATCTGATCGCGAAGTGCCTGGAATCACTTGCGTGATTCATCAGTGGAAGCAGCATAGTCCACAGTGAAGGACACTCTGTGTCCGTCAACAAGCAGGGGTTCTGTTGCCCTCTTAGCTCAGGCAAGATGACCCTACTGTGCTGGTGGCGCACAGCACAAGCTCTGATCGAGGATGGAATATTAGACTGTGAGGCCTGGTAGGACTGGGCCCTCGCTAGGGAAGTAGCTTCCCACACGATACCTGGAGGTGGATGCGGTGTCTCTCCACTGTTCCAGAGGACCAGAACACTGCCTGCCGGCACCAGCTCCCTGCCATCACTGGATGTGCCCCCTGCATTCCACACCAGTAAATTATCTTGTTGCTGCCTCTCTGATTCCAGCTGCAACTCATCCTCTGTTATGATGTCACTGGAGCATATTAGGCACCAAGCAGCGCACTGTCATCGGTTCTTGATATTTTTTCATGCCCCACCAAGGCATGTAGAGAGGAAGTAAGCCACTCACAATAGACAAATACAACATATAGGAACACGTTGCACAAGTTACTACTTGTGTAACGATATATCTGTAAGAGACATTAGTTAGTATTAGATTCCTTACCTTAGAATATCCCTAGGCGTCAGACTGGAGCCGGACATTTTTGCGTAGCAGTATACCCTTGCGCGTCGGTAGGCGTCGTCTGCGGCTCCGCGTCCGTCGTCGGCGTCGTGGGCGCCGTGATGACGTCGTCGGAGTACTTAGACGCCGCCTCCGCGTGCTGACGTCAGTTCTTAGACACAGCTTTTCCGCACCAGAAACGCAGAGCCATGTTAAAAACCAACACTGGTGCCATTGAAACTAGGGCTCTGAAAGGGGACAACCCTAACCCTAGATATTGGTTCGCAGAACGGGGAGGATGGGTGGGTCGGTAAGGAATCTAATACTAACTAATGTCTCTTACAGATATATCGTTACACAAGTAGTAACTTGTGCATCTGAAAGAGACACGTTAGTATTAGATTCCTTACCTTAGAATAGATACCCCAGCAATACCAACCCCGGTGGTGGGTCTGTGTAGGAAGGTAGATCCCTGACTATGGTTGCCCCCAACTTTTTGCCTGGTGTTTTGCTGGTTTTCTGACTTAGTTGACCTGGGGCCCTGCTATTCAGGACCCCAGGCCTACTGCTCTCTCTGTAAAATGGATTCCATGTACCTTAGGTACATATCTAAATTGGATACTGAGTCACCTTATCAGTCCCTGTACAGTGTACCTTAGGTACCCAGGGCATAGGTGTACCCAGGGCCTACCAGGGGCTGCAGCATGTATTATGCCACCCCTGGCTGGCCATCCAAATCTGACACAAATGGCTGCTTGACAGCTGGGGCAAGGTGGTGTAATCACCCTTTGCTTTAGATATAGTATACCTATATCTAACCCTAAAAATGGACACACAGATCTCCTATCAGTCACTCCTATGGCAGGCCTTACCAATCCTGAAGGCAGAGTGCTTGGAATCGTGTGAGATGGTGCTCTGGCATGAGCTGAGCCTGTCTGCGGCTTTCGGGATCCATCCCTTAGCCGTTTCCATGATATCGCATACCATATACTCTTAAGTGCATTATAATCCTCGCGGTTATATGCCAACTCTGGTATCGCTTTATCAAAACATGTCGAGTAAGGTGTCATACGAATTGGAATACTAACCCCTCGCCAATTCTGGCGAACGGGGTTAGCATTCCAACCTTCTAGAGGGACACGACATGTATGTAACCCCTAACCCCGGTTAAAGTCAAACAGAGCCTCAGCTCCACAAAATGGATGCTGCCACCGAGACACAAGTCTGCCCTCCTGCTGCTGGGAGTCCTCCCAGAGCAGGAGATAAGGACAAAGGGTTTCCTGCCAGGGGCGGTGCCAGCACCGTCCCAGACAGGGTTTTGTGTATTGTAGGTAGGCAGGGCTTTAGAGGAAGGTGACTGCACGTGGCACCCCGGTGCTCACTGTGCATAGGCTGGCTGGAACCAGTTCCAGGGTCACTCCAGACCCTGTGCTGGGGAAAAGCCCGCCAAGGAAGTGGGTGTAACCACCCCCCTCCTAGTCCCACCCCTAGGGCAGGACTTAGTCGCGTGCCAGCCCCTTTTTACAGGATAAAGGTAGGAACTGGCCCCCTTCCAAATCAGATCATCTTTGAATCCTGAAACTACTTTCCACGAAAGGAACTCAAGACTTCTTCCTAAGATTTCTCCCTTGTGACTAAGGAGTAGTCACCCTGCATCCGCAGGCACCATCTTAAGAACACTGCGGTCTGCTGCAAGTCTCTCCTCCGGATCAAGACTGCCCAGCTCGACGAGAACCGGCTTCCCTGGCACCTCTGACCTCTACCTACATCATCAGTCACGCTGAGATTCGTGGGTGTGACGAGACCTCGAGGGACCGGCCATCTTCAAGACTGCACGACTTCTGCACAGCAAGCCCGCCGAGTAATTTCCTGGTGAGTGCTTTGGGGTCCGAGAAGCCCCGACCCTGAGCAGCTCCAGCACCGAAGAGTAGCCCCCCAGCATCTCCACGATCGGCGTGGGGCCCTTCTGCTTTTTGCTGCTCACCGCGTTGTTTGGCTACTAGCCCGCTGGCTTGTGGCCTCCTGAACGACGCCCGACGACATCACTGCTGCTAGTCTGGTTGCTCCAGACTGGCCCTTGCTCCCTTCCAGAAGAGGAGCACTCCGGACCCTCCTGGTCCACTCAAGACGCCATTTTTAGTCCACCGCGTGGGCTTGAATTAGCCAAGGCTTGTTGCCCAATCCTGGGTAACTTCGACGCCGACAGCTTCATCCATCATGGGACAGCTCGCCTCTCCATCCTGGTCGCCGACAACGCCTCCTGGTCCGTGAGATCTGCAGAGCCAGCGTCGCCCACTCACCTAGTCGAGGTGACTTCGCCCGGTGCCATCCTGGTGCCCACTTAATCACTGGCTAGTGATTCAAGAACTTGGTCCCCTCTGCTTTCAGGTTTTCTTCTTCCTTGATCCAGGCTTGGATCCATCGAACTTTTCTTCACTGGTCGCCTGCCAGCAACTTCCTTCTTCCAGGCTCCTGGTCCGGCAATGAGATTCCCGACGTCTTTTCAGACCTATGCAGCTGCAGCCCCTGGGCTAGGTAACTTCGGCACTTCGGTGTCCCAGCATAGCCTCACTATCCTAGGGTCAGGATCCACTGTCGTTTTCTTCCTACCAGGTCGGGCTCGCCCGTGAACACTAACTTTGCCTTTACTAGCTCCCATAGACTTTGTCCCGCATCCCGCGTGAGAGTGCACACTCTGCACCCGAGTCCCCTAGGTCTCCTAGAAGTAATCTAACGATTCCCTAGTCAAGTCCTAGCGATTCCAAAGCCTATTAGTACTGTTACTTACCTGCTAGTAATTTGCATTCCACTTTTAGAATATATGGTTTTTCGTGCCCCTCGGGCATTTGTGTATAACGTGCTAACTTAAGTATTTTCATAAGAGTTTTGTTGTGTGCTTAGCACCCTGTCCTCATAAAGAGTACAGGGTTGTTGTGATTCTAATAAATACATTGTTTATTTTCATAACACTTGTGTGGTGTCCTTTCACTGGGTGTTCAAGGGGTAATGTGATGGTAAAACAGCTGGCTTAACACGCCCTCTAGAGTCTTAGCCTTAGACTGCTCGTATCCATGCTACTAGGATAGCTGGTCTATAAGGTTGACTTACAACCAATCATCAATAAGGGTTGTTTGGACTGATATATAGTGATCACTAGAATAGTGAACACTGCACATCAGGCCAACTTCTCACATTGGTGGGCAGCGGTTGGGATTTGAGCTTGCTGTTGTTTTACAACACATGCCCTAAGAATATCTTGTGAAAGATCACATAAGTACTAAAGGTACATATAACTTAGCTTAGAATACTCTGAGTTCTACTGAACCAGCTGTTGTAGCTCCTAGGGCCTAGCACACCCTAAACTACAACTCTAGCAAGGGATCAGTAGGCAAACATATAGTGTAGGTAAGTGCACCACTTACACCTCACTAGAAAAGCATGTCTACCCAGGGAGATTCTACTGAGACTCCCCTGGTCAGTGTTGACCCTCCACAGGTCACTTCAAGATATGCAGCTCTCAGTTTCCAGGAGATGAGACAGATCTGTGTCTCCAGAAAACTGAAGCAGGGGTCTAACCCCACCATTCCCTTTCTGATAGGTCTCTTAGAGACATATGATGCCAGAAAGCTTTCTCAGTTACATGAGAACATGCCAGCCTTAGAGGGAACCTCTGGGGATCCAGATCTCCCCAACATTGCTACTGCAGTTGAGGAGGAGGATCAAGAGGAACTCTCTGGGGATGAGGTAGACAAAGATCTTGAGGTAGTCAGAAGGCTAACCAGGGCCAACTTAGACTTACTTGGGCTAGGATCTGGGGGACCCCCAGTACTAACCCGAAGTGGGCCTAACCTTGGAGTTAGGAGAGATAGATCTCTTTCTAGGGACTCCAATAGATCTCTGCACTCTAATGCCTCTTCTCAGGGGAGAAGGAATCCTCCACAGAGGAGATTTACTTCCCCTCAGAGAAGGGAGCATGAAGCTAGGATGAGACAAGCTGAACTGAGGATTGAAAGGGAAGAAATTGCCCTGGCCAAAGAGAAGCTTGCCCTGGCAAGAGAGCAGCAGATGAGTGGGTTAGCTCCCACTGGTGGCAGCAATCTCCCAAGAGATAGAGAGAAGGGTTTAGACACTAAACACCTGACTAAGATAGTGCCCCCCTTTAAGCAAGGGGATGACATCCAGAAATGGATGGCTGCTCTGGAGAGGGCCTGCACTGTGCAGTGCATTCCCCAGAGTCCGTGGGCAGCTATACTGTGGCTCTCCTTTGATGGTAAAGGTAGAGATAAGCTCCTCACTACAAGAGTGGAGGATGCTAACAATTACCAGGTCCTGAAAAATGCACTGGTTGATGGGTTTGGTTTAACCACTGAGCAGTACAGGTTGCTGTTCAGAGACACCCAGAAAACTCAGTCTCAGGACTGGTCTGACTTTGTTGATTGTGCCACTAAGGCTTTGGAAGGCTGGCTACTGGGTAGCAAGGTTACTGACTTCACAGGATTGTATAATCTTATTATGAGAGAGCAAGTCTTAAATAATTGTCAGAACCAGTTATTACACCAGCACCTGGTAGACTCTGATCTGACCTCTCCACAAGAATTGGGTAAGAGGGCAGACAAATGGGTCAGAACCAGGATTAGGCCCAAGAACCAAGGTGGTGACCAGAAAAAGGAATCAACCAAGCCTCAAGAGAAGGGTGGGAATAAATCTACAGATCAAACCACATCAGGGCCCCAAAAATCCTCTGAGGGGGGTGGGTCCCAGAATCCTTCCAACAACCAGAAGAAACCCTATTGTTATCCCTGTAAACAGGTGGGTCACTTAAAAACTGACAGCAGTTGCCCAAAGAATAACAATAAGGAAAACATACCCCCAAGTAACATTCCCAAACCTCCTGTTACTACTAGTAGTAATCCCCCAGGTGGTGGGAGCGCCCCCAAGAATTTGGGTGCATTTACTTTGGGAGTTCCTGGGGACTCTGGCCTAACCAGGTCCCCAAACTTAGATACTCTTGTCTGTGAGACTGGCATGGGGTTTGCCAACTTCACAACTTGTCCCAACACTTTGGGCAAGTACAGACAGGAGCCCCTCATCAATGGTATAAAAGTTGAGGCCTATAGAGATACAGGGGCTAGCATCACTATGGTGACTGAGAGTCTAGTCCCCTCAAGGCAACTTTTACCTGGTGCCACATACCAGGTGACCAATATTGATGGAGTACAGAGAGATCATCCCATGGCAGTGGTCAATCTCAGCTGGGGAGGTGTCACTGGCCACAAGAGAGTGGCAGTGTCACCAAACTTGCCTGTTGATTGCCTACTGGGGAATGATTTAGAGCTCGCAGCCTGGGCTGAAGTAGAGCAAGAAACCCGTTCTAAAATGGTAAACATCCATGGTAAGGTTAGTGGGGCAGTGGTAGCCACAGCCCCAGTCCAAGATGTCCTCCCTGAACAGGTCAGGAGGGTTGTACCAGTCACAACCCAATCTCAGACAACTTCCTTCCCAGAACAGGTTGTAAAGGCTGTGATGGTCACAGCCCACACCCAAACTGAGCCCCCTCCTGAAAAGGTTGGGAGAGTTGTGATGGCCACAGCTCAAACTCAGACAGATGATAGTGTTGTGAAGCCTGAAACTAGGGATCACTCCACTCAGACAGAGAGTATTGAGGAGGAAGAGAAATCTCCCTCCCACCAGACTTTAGGAAAGGATCAGCCTCCTCAGGGAACTGATCTGACCCCTTGTGAAGAAACTGCCCCAGAGGTAGTCAGGCCTAGCCTGGCAGAACCCCTGATGTCAGTGGACCCTTCCAAGGTGGGACCCAGTCTGGAGCAGGTAACCTGCCCCTCTCTACCCTGCCTCAGTCAGCCCAGGGCTGTAGAGGTCAGGGAGGCCAGTGTTGGACCCCAAAGGGCCCCCTGTCCAAAAGAACCCCCCGATCAGCAGATTAAGGGCACTGAAGCTAGTAGTCCTAGCCAAGTGAAAATAAAACAAACTCCTGAGGGATCCCCCTTAAATTTAGTTAGGGACCTCCCACAGATGGACACTGTTGGACACAGCCAAACTTGGGACCTGAGGGCCCCAGACCTGACCTGTCCCTCCAGTAAGCCAAACAGAGGGACCCAACCTCCAGCTGTAGGTAGCCAGAGGTTGACCCTGAGAGCCCAAAACAACTCAGTCTTGGAAAGAAAGGCCTCTATGGTGGATAGTGATTGGAGGAAGCTGAGCCCAAAATTAGTGGAGCCTCACTTCAGTACTCCATTTCAGCACCAGCCTTTTACTTTGCCAAAACACACCACAGGTAGAGATTCCCTATGGTGGAGACCCTCAGACACCCTTGGGGTGAGGGATTGCTTAGTGAACCATGAGATAGGGGGTAACCATGCCAGTGCTGGTACTTCCTTATATGGCCACTCAGGCAATATAGGCTTACCTGGCAAGGCTAGCCTTATCTTCTTTCGTTTGGGGGGGGGTTATGTAGGAAGGTAGATCCCTGACTATGGTTGCCCCCAACTTTTTGCCTGGTGTTTTGCTGGTTTTCTGACTTAGTTGACCTGGGGCCCTGCTATTCAGGACCCCAGGCCTACTGCTCTCTCTGTAAAATGGATTCCATGTACCTTAGGTACATATCTAAATGGGATACTGAGTCACCTTATCAGTCCCTGTACAGTGTACCTTAGGTACCCAGGGCATAGGTG